>NC_045440.1:43139611-43297515 GCF_002776525.5 Piliocolobus tephrosceles
CCTTCAGGAGCACTTTGAGGACTATGGTGAAAAACGAAATATCTTCAGATCAGAACGGGAAAGAAGCTTTCTGGGAATCTGCTTTTTGCTATGTTTATTCATCTCACATAGATGAAGCTTCCTTTACATTACACAGCTTGGAAACTGCCTCGTTGATGGATCCACGAAGGCATATTTGGGATCACATTCGGGTGTATAGTGATATAGGAAATATAGTCAGATCAATAAGGGAGAGAAGCTTTCTGAGAAACTGCTTGGTGATGTGTGCATTCCACTCAGGGAGTTATAACTTTCTTCTCATAAGGCACAATTTGAACACAGTTCCTGTAAAACCAAAAGAGTGATATTCGGAGCAACTTGAGGACTATGGCAAAATTGAAATGTCCAATAAAAAACAGAAACAAGCACTCGAAGGAACTGCTCTCTGACATGTCCATTTTTACACAGGGTTAAAGCTTACTCTAAATTTCCCAGTTTGAAAGTCGGTCTTCGAGGGTTCTGTGAAGGGACAGTAAGTAACAATCAGAGGCCTGTGTCGAGGAAGGAAATGTCTTCCATGAGTATTTGAGAGAAGGTTTCTGCAAAACTCTTTTGTGAAGTTTGTGTTCATCTCATAAAGTTAAATCACTCTCTGGATTGAGTAGATTGAAATCACTACTTCTGTGGAATCTGAGAAAGGACATTTGGAAACGCTCTTTAGAATATCCTGAAAAAGAAATAACCTCAGAGACAAAGCAGAAGGAAGCTGTCTGTGAAATTGCTCTGTCACATGAATTTCGCTCACACAGTTAAGCTTCCCTTTTCATTGAGCAGTATTATAACACTGTTTTTGTTCAGTCTGCGAAGGGATACTCAGGAGGGATTTGAGGTTTACGGTGAGAAAGGAAATGTCTTCAGATAGTAACTGGAGAGAAGCTTTCTGAGGAGCTGCTTTGTGACGTGTGCATTCCACTCACCGAATTCTGCTCAAAGAATCACGTGTGCATTCCACTCACCTTTCTTCTCCTAGAGGATTCCGGAATCCCTTTTGGATAAAAAGCTACCAAGAGACATTCAGCAATATAGGGATGGCTATTGTGAAAAAGGAAGTATCCTCAGACAAAAACTGGAAAGAAGATTTCTGTGAAACTGCTTTGTGTTAGATATATTTATTCATCTCACGTAGTTAAAAGTTTTCTTATATTACGCAGCTTGGAAACTCAATCATGCACGGATCCACGATGGGTCATTCGGGAGCACATTCAGGCCTACTGTGAAAGAGGAGATATCTTCAGATGAAAAGTGGAGAGAAGCTTCCTGACAAACCAATTTGTGGTGTATGCATTCCACTCAGGGAGTTATACTTCTTTTCTCACAAGGCAGTGTATGAACACTGTTCCTCTGAAACTGAACAATGTGATATTTCAGAGTGCATTGAGAACTATGGCAAATAGTCAAATATATTGTAATAAAATCAAGGAAAGACCGTTCCAAAAATCTCCTCTCTTATATATGCAACAAATTCACAGAGTTCATGCTTACTCTATGTTGCCCCGTTTCAAAACTCTGTCTTTGAAGGATCTGTGAAGAGATATTTAGTGACACATGGAGGCTTGTGGTGAGCAAGGAAATGTGTTCCGAGGAAACCTGCAGAGAAACTTTCTGAGCAACTGCTTTGTGATGTATGTATTCGTCTCCTAGAGATAAACTGTTCTTTGGATTGAACAGGTTGAAATCACTGTTTTTGTGGAATCTGAGGAAGGACATTTGGGAACGATCCTTAGAACATGGAGAAAGAAATATTCTCAGGGAAAATCCAAAAGGAAGCTTTCTCTGAAACTGCTCTATGACGTCTTACTGTCTCTCACTCTGTTAAGCCCCTCTTCTCATTGAGCAGTTTTTAACCCTGTGTATGCTTAGCGTGTGACGGGATATTCAGGAGCACTTTGAGGCTTACCGTGAAAAAGGAAATGTGTTCAGACCAAAACTGGAGAGAAGCTTTCCGAGGAACTGCCTTGTGACGTGTGCATTCCACTCACACTGTTATACCTCTCTTCTCATACAGCGTTGGGGAAACCCTTTTGGAGAAACAGGCACCAAGTGATATTCGGTAGCATTTTGGTGCCGAGGGTTAAACGGGATATAGCCTCAGACTAAAACTGGAAAAAGCTTTCTAGGAAACTACTCTGTGATATGTGTAATCATCTCACATAGATAATGCTTTCTTTATATTACGCAGCTTGGAAACTGTCATGGAGGTATCCACGAAGGGACCTTCGTGAGCACTTTGAGGAGTAAGGTGAAAAACGATATATCTTCAGAAAAAAAGGGAAAGAAGCTTTCTGTGAATCTGCTTTTTGCTATGTTTATTCATCTCACATAGATGAAGCTTTCTTTACATTACGCAGCTTGGAAACTCCCTCGGGGATGGATCCACGAAGGGATATTAGAGATCACATTCTGGCCTCTAGTGAAATAGGAAATATAGTCAGATCCATACGGGAGAGAAGCTTTCTGAGAAACTGCTTGGTGACGTGTGCATTTCATTCAAGGAGTTATAACTTTCTTCTCATAAGGCACAATTTGAACACTGTTCCTGACAAACCAAAAGAGTGATATTCGTAGTACATTGAAGACTATGGCAAAATTGAAATGTCCAAAAAAAAAAACATAAAGAAGCACTCGAAGAAACTGCTCTCTGACATGTCCATTTTTACACAGGGTTAAAGCTTCCTCTACATTTCCCAATTTGAAAGTCAGTCTTTGAGGGTTCTACGAAGGGAGAGTAAGGGCAACTGGTTGCTTGTGTTGTGCAAGGAAATGTCTTCCTTCGAATATTTGAGAGAAGCTTTCTGCGCAACTCTTTTGTGAAGTATGTGCTCATCTCATAGAGTTAAATCATTCTTTGGATAGAATGATGTCTGAGAAGGGACATTTGGAAACGCTCTTTAGAATATCCAGAAAAAGGAATAACCTCAGTAAGAAACCAGAAGGAAGCTTTCTGTGAAACTACTCTGTGTCACATGAATTTTGCTCACAGTTAAGCTTCTCTTTTCATTGAGCAGTATCATAACACTGTTTTTGTTTAGTCTGCGAAGGGATATTCAGGAGTGCTTTTAGGCTAATGGTGAGACAGGAAATGTCTTCAGATAGAAACTGGAGAGAAGCTTTCTTAGGAGCTGCTTTGTCACGTGTGCATTCCACTCACAGAATTCCACTCACAGAATGACGTGTGCATTTCACTCACCTTTCTTCTCCTAGAGTATTCCAGAATCACTTTTGGAGAAAAAGCTACCAAGAGACATTCGAAGTATAGGGATGGTTATGGTTAAAAAGGAAATATCCTCAGACAAAAACTGGAAAGAAGATTTCTGTGAAACTGCTTTATGTTACAAATATTTATTCATCTCGTATAGTTAAAACTTTTCTTATATTACACAGTTTGGAGACTCCATCATGCTCGGATCCACGAAGGGACATTCGGGAGCACATTCAGGCCTACAGTGAAAGAGGAGATATCTTCAGATGAAAAGTGGAGAGAAGCTTTCTGAGTAACAAATTTGTGATGCATGCATTCCACTCAGGGAGTTATGCCTTTTTTCTCACAGTGCAGTGTTTGAACAATGTTCCTGTGAAATCAAAAAGTGATAGTTTGGAGCGCACTCAGGACTAAGGCAAATAGTGAAATATACTGAAATAAAATCGAGGAAGAAGCGTTCCAAGAATCTGCTCTCTGATATGTGCATTCACTTCACAGGGTTAATGCTTACTCTATGTTCCCCAGTTCTGAAACTGTGTCTTTGAACAATCTGTGAAGGGATATATAGTGACACACGGAGGCTTGTTGTGAGCAAGGAAACGTCTTCCGATGAAATCTGCAGAGAAACATTCTGAGAAACTGCTTTGTGATGTGTGTTTGTGTCTCATAGAGGTAAACCATTCTTCAGATTGGACAGCTAGAAATCCCTGTTTTTTTTGGAATCTGAGGAAGGACATTTAGGAACAATCCTTAGAACATGGAGAAAGAAATATCCTCAGGTAAAATCCAGAAGGAAGCTTTCTGTGAAACTGCTCTGTGTCATCTTAATTCCTCTCGCTCAGTTAAGCCTCTCTTTTCATTGAGCAGTTTTCTAAACCTGTGTATGTTTACCGTGTGACGGGATATTCGGGAGCACTTTGAGGCTTACGTTGAAAAAGGAAATATGTTTACAGTGAAGTTGGAGAGAGCTTTCCGAGGAAATGCTTTGTGACGTGTGCATTCCATTCACAGTGTTATACCTCTCTTCCCATACTGCGTTGGGGAAACCCCTTTGGAGAAATGGTACCAAGTGATATTTGGGAGCATGTTGATGCCAATGGTGAAAAGGGAAATAGCCTCAGACAAAAACTGGAAAGAAATTTCTAGGAAACTACTCTGTGATATATGTAATCATCTGATATAGATTAAGCATTCTTTCATTACGCTGCTTGGAAACTGTCATGGACAGATCCAGGAAGGGACCTTTGGGAGAACATACAGTACTATCATGAAAAAGGAAATATCTTCAGTAAAAACTGGAAAGAAGCTTTCTGTGAATCTGCTTGGTACTATGTTTATTCACCTCAAATACATGAAGCTTTCTTTATATTATGCAGCTTGGAAACTACATCGTGCATGTATCCATGAAGAGATATGTGGGATCAGTTTTTGGCCTATGATGAAATAGGAAATATAGTCAGATAAAAACTGGAGAGAGGCTTTCTGAGAAACTACGTGGTGATGTGTGGGTTCCACGCAGGGAGTTATAACTTTCTTCTCATAAGGCACAGTTTGAACACTGTTGCTGTAAAACGAAAAGAGTGATATTTGAAGCACATTGAAGACTGGCATAAAGTGAAATGTCGTCCAATAAAAAACAGAAAGAAGCACTCGAAGAAACTGCTCTGTGACATGTCCATTATTTTCACATGGTTAAAGCTTACTCTACATTTCCCAGTTTGAAATTCGGGTTTTGAGGGTTCTGCGATGGGATAGTAAGGGGCAACCTGAGGCCTGTGTCGAGCAAGGGAACGTCTTCCATCGAAAAATGGAGAGAAACTTTCTGCACAACTGTTTTGTGATGTTTGCATTCATCTCATAGAGTTAAATCATTCTTTGGATTGAGCAGTTTGAAATCACTGTTTCTGTGGAACCGAGAAAGGACATTTAGTAACGCTCTTTAGAATACCCTGAAAAAGAAATAACCTCAGAGGGAAACCAGAAGGAAGCTTTCAGTGAAACTGCTGTGTGTCATGTAAATTCCACTGACAAATTTAAGCTTCCCTTTTCACTGAACAGTATCAGAACACTGTTTTTGTTTAGTCTGCTAGGACATATTCAGGAGCACTTTGAGGGTGATGATGAGAAATGAAACGTCTTCAGATAGAAACTGAAGAGAAGCATTCTGGGGAGCTGCTTTGTGATGCATGCATTCCACTCACAGAAATATACCTTTCTTCTTTTAGAGGATTACGAAATCCCTTTTGGAGAAGGAGCTACCAAGAGACATTCGGGAGTATTAGTAGGGCTTTGGTGGAAAAGGAAATATCCTCAGACAAAAACTGGAAAGAAAATTTCTGTGATACTGCTTTGTGTTAGATATATTTAATCATCTCGCATGGTTAAAACTTTACTGATATTACGTGGTTTGGAAACTCTGTCATGCTCGAGTCCACGAAGGGACATTCTGTAGAACATTCACGCCTATGGTTAAAGAGGAGATATCTTCAGATAAAATCTGAATAGAAACTTTCTAAGAAACTATTTTGTGATGTATGCATTCCACTCAGGAAGTTATACCTCTTTTCTGGCAATGTAGTGTTTGAGCACTGTACCTGTGAAATGGAAAAAATGATATTTTGGAGCACATTGAGGACTATGGTGAATAGTGAAATATACTGAAATACAATCGAGGAATAAGCGTTCCCAGAAGCTGCTCTCTGATATATTCATTCACTTCAAAGAGTTCATGCTTACTCTGTTGCCCAGTTTTGAAACGCTGTCTTTGAAGAATCTGTGAAGGGATATTAAGTGACTCCCAGAGGCTTGTGGCGAGTGAGGAAATGTCTTGCGATGAAACCTGCAGAGAAACTTTCTGAGCAACTGCTTTGCGATGTGTGTATTCGTCTCATAGAATTAAACTATTCTTTGGATTGAGCAGCTTGAAATCCCTGTTTTTGTGGAATCTGAGGAAGGACATTTGGGAACGATCCTTAGAATATGGAAAAAGAAATATCCTCAGGAAAAATCCAGTAGGAAGCTTTCTGTGAAACTGCTCTGTGTCGTCTTAATTCCTCTCGCTGAGTTAAGCCCATCTTTTCATTGAGCAGCTTTCTAACCCTGTGTATGTTTTGCTTGTGATGGGATATTCGGTAGCAATTTGAGGCTTACGATGAAAAAGGAAATATATTCAGACTGAAATTGGAGAGAAGCTTTCCAAGGAACTGTTTTGTGACGTGTGAATTCCACTCACAGTGTTATACCTCTCTTCTCATACAGCGTCGGGAAACCCTTTTGGAAAAACAGGTACCAAGTGATATACGGGAGAATGCTGATGCCGATGGTTAAAAGGGAAATATCTCCAGAGAAAAAATGGGAAGAAGCTTTCTAAGAAACTACTCTGTGATATGTGTAATTATCTGACATAGATAAACTTTCCTTACATTATGCAGCTTGGAAACTGTCATGGACGAATGCAGGAAGGGACGTCAGGGAGCACATTCAGGACTATGGTGGAAAAGGAAATATCTTTAGATAAAAACTGGAAAGAAGCTTTCTGTGAATCTGCTTGTTGCTCTGTTTATTCATGTCACATAGATTAAGCTTTCTTTACATTAGGCAGTTTGGAAACTTTCACGTGGATGGATCCATGAAGGGATATTTGGGAACACATTTGGGTCTATGATGAAATAAGAATACAGTCAGATAAAAACTGGAGAGAAGCTTTTGGAGAAACTGCTTGGTGATGTGTGCATTCCACTCAGGGAGGTATAACTTTCTTCTCATAAGGCACAGTTTGAACACTGTTCCTGTAAAAACAAAGAGTTATATTCGGAGCACTTTGAAGACTATGGCAAACAGTGAAATGTCGTCCAATAAAAAAGAGAAAGAAGCAGTCGGAGAAACTGCTCTGTGACATGTCCATTCTTTTCACAGGGTTAAAGCTTACTCTACATTTCCCAGCTTGAAAGTCGGTCTTTGAGGGTTCTGCGAAGGGATACTAAGTGGCAGCCGCAGGCCTGTGTAAGGCAAGGAAATGTCTTCCATTGAATATTGGAGAGAAACTTTCTGTGCAATTCTTTTGTGATATTTGTTTTCATTTCTTAGAGGTAAGTCGTTCTTTGGATTGAACAGTTTGAAATGACTGTATCTGTGGAGTCTGAGAAAGGACACTTGGAAATGCTCTTTAGAATATCCTGAAAAAGAAATAACCTCAGAGAAAAAACAGAAGGAAGCTTTCTGTGAAACTGCTCTGTTTGACATAAATTTCCCTCACACAGTTAAGCTTCTCTTTTCTTTGAGCAGTATCATACCACAGTTTTTGTTTATTCTGTGAAGGGATATTCAGGAGCGCTTTGAGTCTTACGATGAGAAAGGAAACGTCTTCAGATAGAAACTGGAGAGAAGCTTTCTGAGGAGCTGCTTTGTGAGGTGTACATTCCACTCACAGAAATATACCTTTCTTCTCCTAGAGGATTCCGGAATCCCTTTTGGACAAAAAAACTACCAGGAGACATTCGGAAGTATATGGACGGCTATGGAGAAAAAGTGAATATCCTCAGACAAAAACTGGAAAGATGTTTTCTGTGAACTGCTTTGTGTTAGATATATTGATTCATCTTTCATATTTAAAACCTTCCTTATATTATGCAGTTTGGAGACTCCGTCATGCACAGATCCACGAAGTGACATTCGGGAGCACATTCAGGCCTATAGTGAAAGACGAGATGTCTTCAGATAAAAACTGCATAGAAGCCTTCTGAGAAACTCTTTTGTGATGTATGCATTCCTCTCAGGGAATTATACCCCATTTCTTAAAAGGCAGTGTTTGAATGCTGTTCCTGTGATACCGAAAATATGATGTTTCGGACTGCATTGAGGACTACGGAGAAGAGTGAAATACACTGAAATAAAATCGAGGAAGAAGCATTCCAAGAATCTGCTCTCTGATATGTGCTTTCACTTCTCAGAGCTAATGCTTACTCTCTTTTGCCCAGCTTTGAAACTCTGTCTTTGAAGAATCTGGGAATGGATATTTAGTGACGCGTGGAAGCTTGTGGTGAGCAACAAACGTCTTCGGATGAAAGCTGCAGAGAAACATTCTGAGCCACGGCTTTGCGATATGTGCATTTGTCTCAAAGTGTTAAACCATTCTTTGTATTGAGCAGCTTGAAATCACTGTTTTTGTGGCATCTGAGGAAGGATATTGGGACCAATCCTTACAATATGGGGAAAGAAATATCCTCAGGTAAAATCCAGAAGGAAGCTTTCTTTGAAAATGCTCTGTGTCGCCATCATTCCTCTCACTCAGTTAAGCCTCTTTTTTCATTGAGCAGTTTTCTAACCCTGTGTATGTATTTAGCTTGTGATGGGATACTCGAGAGCTCTTTGAGACTTACGGTGAAAAAGAATATGTTTTCAGACTGAAACTTGAGAGGAGTTTTCGTAGGAACTGCTTTGTGATGTGTGCATTGAACTGACAGTGTTATACCTCTCTTCTCACACAGCGTCAGAGAAACCCTTTTGGAGGAACGATACCAAGTGATATGCGGGAGCATGTTGATGCCAATGTTGAAAAGGGAAATAGCCTCAGACACTAGCTGGAAGCTTTCTAGGACACTACTCTGTGATATGTGTAATCATCTCACAAAGATAAAGCTTTCTTCATATTATGCAGCTTGGAAACTCTTATGGACGAATCCACGAATTGACATTTGGGAGCACATTCAGGACTACGGTGAAAAAGGAAATATCTTCAGAAAAAACTGGAAAGAAGCATTCTGTGAATCTGCTTTTAGCTATGTTTATTCATCTCACTTAGATGAAGCTTTCTTTACATTATGCAGCTTGGAAACTCCGTGATGGATGGATCCACGAAGAGATAGTTGGGATCACATTCAGGCCTATGGCAAAATAGGAGATATAGTCTGGTAAAAACTGGAAAGAAGCTTTATGCGAAACTGATTGGTGATGTGAGCATTCCACTCAGGGAGTTGTAATTTTCTTCTCATAAGACACAGTTTGAACAGTGTTCCTGTAAAACCAAAAGAGTGATGTTCGGAGCACATTGAAGACTATGGCAAAAAGTGAAATGTCGTCCAAAAAAAACAGAAGGGAAAGGTGAAACTCTGCATGATGAATTCACACATCAGAAAGCAGTTTCTTAGAAAGCTTCTTTCTAGTTATTATCTGAGGATATTTCCTTTTTCACCATAGGCCTCAATGCGCTCCCAAATATCACTTTGCAGATTCCACCACAACAGTGTTAGGAAACTGCCTCATGAAAACTACGTTGTAACTCTGTGAGATGAATTCACGTATCACAACTAGGTTTCTCAGAAAGCTCCTTTCTAGTTTTTATTTCTAGTTTATTTCCTTTGTCACCGCAAGCTTCATTGCCCTAAGAAATAGCCCAACGTAGATTTCAAGAAAACACTGTTAGCAAATGGATCCATGGAAAGGAAAGTGTAACTCTGTGAGTTGCATTCCCATGTCACAATGCAGTTTCTCAGAACGCTTCTTTCCCGTTTTTATCTGGGGATATTTCCTTTTTCATCATAGCCCTCCATGGGCACCAAAATATCACTTGTCCAATTCCACGAGAACAGTATTAGTGAATGGCTTCATGAGGAGGAATGTGGAACTCTGTGAGATGAATTCACAGATCACAAAGAAGTTTCTCAGAAAGCTTCTTTCCCATTTTTACCAGAGGATATTTCCTTTGGCCCTTGTAGCCTTCACTGGGATCAGAAATATCAGTTCTCAGATTTCACAAAAACAGGGCTGGCCGACGGCTCCACGAAATTCCGGTGTATCTCAGTGAGTTGAATTCACACAGCACAAAGCAGTTTCTCAGAAATCGTCTTTCTTTACCGAGCTGAGGTTACTTGTGGTCTCGGAGTACCATCGTGTGTCTTATTGCAGATTCTGCGAAAACACAGTTAGCAAGCTTCTCAATGAAAAGGATGAAGTAACTCTGTGAGCTGAACTCACCCACAGCCAAGAAGTTTCTGAGAGGGCTTCTCTGCAGATTTGCCTGAGGATATTTCATTACTTACCATGAAATTCAACGATATCCAAGATATCACCTCTGGGATTCCACAAAATCACTGCTAGGAAACTCCTCCATGAAAGAGTGGTGTAACACTGGGAAATGAATTCACACATCACAAAGCAGTTTCTCAGAAAGCTTCATTCCACTTTTTCTAGGAGGATATTTCCTTTGATTCAAACCCATCCGAAATATCATTTCTCAAAATCTACAAAAAAGCTACTAGTAAACGGCTGCACGAAAGAGTGGCGCAACTCTGTGAGGAGACGTCTCATATCAGGAAGCAATTTCTCAGAAAGCTTCTTTCACGTCTTTATCGGAGGATAGTTCCTTTCTCACTGTAAGCTGCATAGCCCGAAGAAGTATCCCATTGCAGATTTCAAGAAAACTGTGTTACCAAACTGATCCTTAAAGAGAAAAGGATAACTGGGTGAGTTGCATTCACACATTGCAATGCAGTTTCTCTGAATGCTCCATGAAATGGAAGTGTAAATCTGTGAGATGTATTCACGCATCACAAAGAAGTTTCTGAGAAAGCTTCTTTCTAGTTTTTATCTGAGGATATTGCTTTTGTCACCATAAGCTTCATTGCACTAAGAACTGTCCCAATGGAGATTTCAAGAAAACTGTGTTAGCAAACTGATCCCTGAAGACAAAAGTGTAACTGTGTGAGTTGCATTCACACATCACAATGCAGTTTCTCTGAAGGCTTCTTTCCAGTTTTTTTCAGAGGATATTTTCTTTTTCACCATACCCCTCAATGAGCTCCCAAATATCACTTTGCAAAATCCACGAAAACAGTGTTAACAAACTGCTACTAGAAGGGAAAGGTGAAACTCTGCTTGATGAATTCCCATTCCGAAAGCAATTTCTCAGAAAGCTTCTTTCTAGTTACTATCTGAGGATATTTCCTTTTCACCAAGCACCTCGATGTGCTCCCAAATATCACTTTGCACATTCCACAACAACAGTGTTACCGAACTGCCTCATGAGGACTAGGTTGTAACTCTGTGAGATGAATTCACATATCACAACTAGGTTTCTCAGAAAGTTCCTTTCTAGTTTTTAGTTGAGGATATTTCTTTTGTCACCATAAGCTTCATTGCGCTAAGAAATATCCCAAAGTAGATTTCAAGAAAACACTGTCAGCAAACGAATCCATGGAATGGAAAATGTAACCCTGTGAGTTGCATTCACCTGTCACAATGCAGTTTCTCAGAACATTTCTTTCCAATTTTTTTTCTGAGGATATTTCCTTTTTCACCATAGGCCTCAATGAGTTCCCAAATGTCACTTTACAGATTCCACGACAACGGTGTTAGCACACTGCTTCATGAGGTCTAGGTTGTAAGTCTGTGAGATGAATTCACATATCACAAAGAAGTTTCTCACAAACCTTCTATCAATGTTTTAATTGAGGATATTTCCTCTAACAGTGTGGGCCTCAATGCGATTTAAGGTAGCCCTTCTCAGATTCCTCAAAGGCAGTCTTATTTGACTGCTCCATGAAATGTAAATGTAACTCTCTGAGATGTATTCACACATCGAAAAGTAGTTTCTGAGAAGACTTCTTTATAGTTTTTATCTGAGGATATATCCTATCTCACTGTAAGCTTCATTGCCCTAAGAACTGTCCTAATGCAGATCTCAAGAAAACTGTGCTAGCAAACTGATCCCTCAAGAGAAAAGGGTAACTGTGTGAGTTGCATTCACACATCGCAATGCAGTTTCTCTGAACGCTTCTTTCCAGTTTTTATCAGAGGATATTTCCTTTTTCACCATAGGCCTCAATGAGCTCCCAAATATCGCTTTGCAGAATCCACTGAAATAGTGTTCGCAAACTGCCAACAGAAGGGAAAGGTGAAACTCTCTGCATGATGAATTCACACATCAGAAAGCAATTTCTCAGAAAGCTTCTTTCTAGTTATTATCTGATAATATTTCCTTTTTCACCAAGGGCATCAATGCGCTCTCAAATATCACTTTGCAGATTCCACAACAACAGTGTTAGCAAACTGCCTCATGAAGACTACGTTGTTACTCTGTGAGATGAATTCACATATCACAAATAGGTTTCTCAGAAAGCTCCTTTCTAGTTTTTATTTGAGGATATTTCCATTGTCACTGTAAGCTTCATTGCGCTAAGGAATATCCCAATGTAGATTTCAAGAAAACACTGTTAGCAAACGGATCCATGGAAAGCAAAGTGTAACCCTGTGAGTTTCATTCACCTGTCACAGAGCAGTTTCTCAGAACACTTCTTTCCAATTTTCTATCTGAGCATATTTCCTTTTTCACCATAGGTCTCATTATGTTCCCAAATACCACTTTGCAGATTCCATGACAACGGTGTTAGCACACTGCTTCATGAGGTATAGGTTGTAACTCTGTGAGATGAATTCATATACCACAAAGAAGTTTCTCACAAACCTTCTATGAAGGTTTTAATTGAGACTATTTCCTCAATCAGCATAGTCCTCGATGCGATCCAATGTAGCCCTACTCAGGTTCCTCAAAGGCAGTCTATTTGACTGCTCCATGAAACGTAAGTGCAACTCTGTGAAACGTATTCACACATCACAAAGAAGTTTCTGTGAAAGATTCTTTCTAGTTTTTTTCTGAGGATATTTCCTTTGTCACCTTACGCTTCACTGCACTAAGAAACTATCCCACTGCACATTTCAAGAAAACTGTCTTAGCAAACTGAACCCTGAAGAGAAAAGGGTAACTGTATGAACTGCATTCACACATCACAATGCAGTTTCTCTGAACGCTTCCTTCCAGTTTTTGTCAGAGGATATTTCCTTTTTCACCATAGCCCTCAATGAGCTCCCAAATATCACTTTGAAGAATCCACGAAAACAGGGTTAGCAAACTGCTACTAGAAGGGAAAGGTGAAAGTCTGCGTGATTAATTCGCCCATCAGAAAGCAATTTCTCAGAAAAATTCTTTCTAGTTATTATCTGAGGATATCTCCTTTTTCACCATAGGTCTCAATGCACTCCCAAATATCACTTTGCAGATTCCTCGACAACAGTGTTAGCAAACTGCTTCGTGAAGACGAGGTTGTAACTCTGTGAGATGAATTCACATATCACAAAGGAGTTTCTCACAAAGCTCCTTTCTAGATTTTATTGGAAGCTATTTCCTTTGTCACCATAAGCTTCATTGTGCTAAGAAATATCCCAATGTAGATTTCAAGAAAACACTGTTAGCAAACTGATCCATGGAAAGGAAAGTGTAACTCTGTGAGTTGCATTTACATGTAACAATGCAGTTTCTCAGAACGCTTTTTTCCAGTTTTTATCTGAGGGTATTTCCTTTTTCACCAGAGGCCTCAATGCGCTCCCAAATATCACTTTGCAGATTCCACAACAATGGTGTTAGCAAACTACTTCATGAGGTCTAGGTTGTAACTCTGTGAGACGAATTCACATATCACCAAGAAGTTTCTCACAAAGCTTCTATCAAGGTTTTCATTGAGGATATTTCCTCTATCAGCGTAGGCCTCAATGTGATCCAATGTAGACCTTCTCAGATTCCTCAAAGGCAGTCTTATTCGACTGCTCCATGAAAAGTAAGTGTAACTCTGTGAGATGTATTCACACATCACAAAGAAGTTTCTGAGAAAGCTTCTTTCTAGTTTTTATATGAGGATATTTCCTTTTTCACCATAAGCTTCATTGCGCTAAGAACTGTCCCAATGGAGATTTCAAGGAAACTGTGTTAGTAAACTGATCCCTGAGGATAACAGTGTAACTGTGTGAGTTGCATTCACACATCACAATGCAGTTTCTCTGAACGCTTCTTTTCAGCTTTTATCAGAAAATATTTCCTTTTTCACCGTAGCCCTCAATGAGCTCCCAAATATCACTTTGCAGAATCCACGAAAACAGTGTTAGCAAACTGCTACTAGAAGGGAAAGGTGAACCTCTGCATGATGAATTCACACATCAGAAAGCAATTTCTCAGAAAGCTTCTTTCTAGTTCTTATCTGAGGATATTTCCTTTTTCACCATAGGCCTCGATGCGCTCCCAACTATCACTTTGCAGATTCCACAACAACGGTGTTAGGAAACTGTTTCATGAGGTCTATGTTGTAACTCTGTGAGATGAATTCATATATCACAAAGACGTTTCTCACAAAGCTTCCATCAAAATTTTAATTGGAAACTGCAGGTTTCATCGGAAGACCTTTTCTTGCTCACCACAAGCCTCCGGGCATCACTAAACATCCCTTCACAGATTCTTCAAAGACATAGTTTCAAAACTGGTCAACGTAGAGTAGGCATGAACTCTGTGAAGTGAATGCACATACTGAGAGATTATATGAATGTGCATTGAGCTATAACTTCCTTCTCATAAGGCACAGTTTGAACATTCTTTCTGTAACCGAAAGAGTGATATTCGGAGCACATTGAAAATTATGGCAAGAAGTGAAATGTCATCCAATAAAAAAAAGAAAGAAGCACTCAAAGAAACTGCTCTCTGACACGTCCATTTTTTTAACAGGGTTAAAGCTTACTCTACATTTCCCAGTTTGAAAGTCGGTCTTTGAGGGTTCTCCGAAGGGATAGTAAGTGGCAACCGGAGGCCTGTGTCGAGCAAGGAAATGTCTTCCATGGAAAATTGGAGAAAAGCTTTCTGCACAATTATTTTGTGATGTTTGTATTCATCTCATAGAGTTATATCATCCTTTGGATTGAGCAGTTTGAAATCACTGTTTCAGTGGAATCTGAGAAAGGACATTTGGAAACACGCTTTAGAATATGGTGAAAAAGTAATAACCTCAGAGAGAAAGCAGAAGGAATCTTTCTGTGGAACTGCCCTGTGTCACGTGAATTCCACTCACACAGTTATGCCTCTCCTTTCATTGAGCAGTATCATAACACTGTTTTTGTTTAGTCTGCGAAGGGATATTCAGGAGCACTTTGAGACTCAAGGTGAGAAAGGAAACGTCTTCAGAAAGGAACTGGAGAGAATCTTTCTGAGAGGCTGCTTTCTGATGTATGCATTCCACTCACAAAATATACCTTTCTTTTCCAGAGGATTCCGGAATCTCTTTCGGAGAAAAAGCTACCAAGAGACATTCAGGAGTACAGGGACGAATATGTTTCACGTGTCTGTGCATGACGGAGTTTCCAAACTGCGTAATATAAGAAAAGTTTTAACTCTGCAAGACGAATAAATATATCCAACACAAAGCAGTTTCACAGAAATCTTCTTCCCAGTTTTTGTCTGAGGACAAAAGGAGATATCTTCAGATAAAAACTGGATAGAAACTCTCTGAGAAAGTACTTTGTGATGCATGCATCCCACTCAGGATTTATACCTCTTTTCTCAAAAGGCAGTGTTTGAACACTGTTCATGTGAAACCAAAAAAGTGATATTTCGGAGTGCATTGAGGACTTTGGCGAATAGGAAAATATACTGAAATAAAATCAAGGAACAAGCGTTCCAAGAATCTGCTCTCTGATATATGCATTCACTTCACAGAGTTAATGCTTACTCTATGTTGCCTAGTCTCGCAATTCTGTCTTCGAAGGATCTGTGAAGGGATATTTTGTGATGCCCGGAGGCTTGTGGTGGGCGAGCAAATGTCTTCAGATGAAACGTGCAGATATTTCTGAGCAACTGTGTTGTGATGTGTGTATTCGTCTCATAGAATTAAACCATTGTTGAATTGAGCAGCTTGAAATCACTGTGTTTGTGGAATCTGAGGAAGGATATTTGGGAACGATCCTTAGAACATGGAGAAAGAAATATCTTCAGGTAAGATCCAGAAGGAAGCTTTCTGTGAAACTGCTCTGTGTTGTCTTAATTTGTCTCGCTCTGTTAAGCCTCTTTTTTCATTGAGCAGTTTTCTAACCCTTTGTATGTTTAGCGTGTGCTGAGATATTCAGGAATTCTTTGAGGCTAATGGTGAAAAAGGAAATATGTTCAGACCAAACCTGGGAGAAGTTTTCTGAGGAACTGCTTTGTGACGTGTGCATTCCACTCACAGTGTTATACCTCTCTTCACATACAGCGTTGGGGAAACTCTTTTGGAGAAACAGGTATCAAATGATATTCGGGAGCATGTTGATGCCGATGGTGAAAAGGGAAATAGCCTCAGACAAAAAGTATAAAGAAGCTTTCTAGGAAACTACTCTGTGATATGTGTAATCATCTGACATAGATAAAGCTTTCTTTACATTAAGCAGCTTGGAAACTGTCATGGACGGATTCATGAAGGAGCCTTCAGGAGCACGTTCAGGGCTACAGTGAAAAAGGAAATATCTTCAGATAAAAACTGGAAAGAAGCTTTCTGTTAATCTGCTTTTTGCTATGTTTTTTCATCTCACATAGGTGAAGCTTACTTTAGCTTACGCAGCTTGGAAACTCCCTCGTACATGAATCCACGAAAGTATATTTGGGATCATCACATTTGGTCCTATGTTGAAATAGGAAATGTAGGCAGATAAAAACTGCAGAGAAGCTTTCTGAGAAACTGCTTGGTGATGTGAGCATTCCACTCAGGGAGATATAACTTTCTTCTCATAAGGCACTTTTGAACACTGTTCTTGAAAACCTAATGAGTGATATTCGGAGCACATTGAAGACTATGGCAAAAAGTGAAATGTCGTCCAATAACAAACAGAAAGAAGCACTCGCAAAAAACTTCTCTCTGACTTGTCCATTGCTTTCACAGGGTTAAAGCTTCCTCTACATTTCCCAGGTTGCAAGTTGGTCTTTGAGGGTTCTGCGAAGGGATAGTAATTGGCAACGGGAGGACTGTGCCGAAAAGGAAATGTCTTCCATCGAAAATCGGAGAGAATCTTTCCTTCCAATTATTTTGTGATGTTTGTATTCATCTCATAGAGTTAAATCATACTTTGGATTAAGCAGTTTGAAATCACTGTTTCTGTGGAATCTGAGAAAGGACATTTGGAAATGTTCTTTAGAATATACTGAAGAAGGAAAAACCTCAGAGAGAAACCAGAAGGAAGCTTTCTGTGAAATTCTCACTTTGAGGGTTCTGCGAAAGGATAGTAAGTGGCAACTGGAGGCCTGTGTCGAGCAAGGAAATGTCTTTCATCGAATATTTGAGCAAAGCCTTCTGCGCAACCCTTTTGTGAAGTTAACGTTCATCTCATGGAGTAAAATCGTTCTTTGGATTGAGTAGTTTGAAATCACTGTTTCTGTGGAATATGAGAATGGACATTTGGAAATGCTCTTTAGAATATCCTGAAAAAGAAATAACCTCAGAGTGAAACCAGAGGGAAGCTTGCTGTAAAACTGCTGTGTGTCACGTGAATTCTGCTCACAGAGTTAAGGTTCTCTTTTCATTGAGCAGTATCATAACACTGTTTTTGTTTCGTCTGTGAAGGGATATTCAGGAGCACTTTCTGGCTTAGAGTGAGAAGGAAAACGTCTTCACATAGAAAGAGGAGAGAAGATTTCGGAGGAGCTGCTTTGTGTCATCTGCATTCCACTTACAGAATTCCACTCACAGAATGATGTGTGCATTCCACTCACCATTCTTCTACTAGAGGATTCCAGAATATCTTTCACAGAAAAGCTACCAAGAGACAGTCGGGAGTGTAGGGATGGCTATGGTGAAAAAGGAAATATCCTCAGACAAAAACTGGAAAGAAGATTTCTGTGATATTGCTTGTGTTAGCTATATTTATTCACCTCGCATAGTTAAAACTTTTCTTATATTAAGCAGTTTGGAAACTCCGTCATGTATGGATCTTCGAAGAGACATTCGGGACCACATTCAGGCCTACGGTGAAGGAAGAGATATCTTCAGATAAAAAATGGAGAGAATATTTCTGAGAAACAACTTTCTGATGTGTGCATTCCACTTAGGGAGATATACCTCTTTTCTTATAAGGCTGTGTTTGAACACTGTTCCTGTGAAACCGAAAAAGTGATAACTCAGAGCACATTCAGGACAATGGCGAATAGGTAACTATACTGAAATAAAAATGAGGAAGAAGAGTTTGAAGAATCTGCTCCCTGATATGTGCATTCTCTTCAAAGAGTTAATGATTACTCTACGTTGTCCAGTTTTGCAACTCTGTCTTTGAAGGATCTGTGAAGGCATATTTAGTGACGTCCAGAGGCTGGTGGTGAGCAGGGAAACGTCTTCCGATGAAACCTGCAGAGAAACTTTCTGAGCAACGAGTTTGCGATGTGTGTATTCGTCTCATAGAGTTAAACTTTTCTTTTGATTGAACAGCTTGAAATCACTCTTTTTGTGGAATCTGAGGGGGACATTTGGGAACAATACTTAGAAAATGGAGAAAGAAATATCCTCAGGTAAAATCCAGAAGGCAGCTTGCTGCGAAACTTGTCTATGTCATTTTAATTGCTCTCACTCAGTTAAGCCCCTCTTTTCATTGAGCAGTTTTCTAACCCCGTGTATGCTTAGCATGTGACGGGATATTCGCGAGCACTTTGAGGCTTACTGTGAAAGAGGAAATAGGTTCAGACCAAAACTTGAGAGAAACTTACCGAGGAACTGCCTTGTGACGTGTGCATTCCACTCACAGTGTTATACTTCTATTCTCTTACAGCGTCGGGGAAACCCTTTGGAGAAACAGATACCAAGTTATATTCGGGAGTTTGTTGGTGCCGATGGTGAAAAGGGAAATAGCCGAAGACTAAAACTGGAAAAAGCTTTCTCTGACACTACTCTGTGATATGTGTAACCATCTCACATAGATAATGCTTTCTTTACATTACGCAGCTTTGAAACTCTCATGGAAGGATCCATGAAGGTACCTTCGGGAATATTTTGAGGACTATGGTGAAAAACAAAATATGTTCAGATAAAAACGGGAAAGAAGCTTTCTGTGAATCTGCTTTTTGCTATGTTTATTCATCTTATATAGATGAATCTTTCTTTACATTACTCAGCTTGGAAACTTCCTCGTGGACGGGTCTGCAAAGGGATATTTGGGATCACATTCAGGCCTATAGTGTAATAGGAATATAGTCATATCAAAACGGGAGAGAAGCATTCTGAGAAACTGCTTGTTGACGTGTGCATTCCACACAGGAAGTTATAATTTTCTTCTCATACAGCACAATTTGAGCACATTTCCTGTAAAACCCAAAGAGTGATATTCAGAGCACATTGAAGACTATGGCAAAATTGAAATGTCCAATAAAAAACAGAAGGAAGCACTCGAAGAAACTGCTTTGTGACATGTCCATTTTTACACATGGTTAAAGCTTACTCTACATTTCCCAGTTTGAAAGTCAGTCTTTGAGGATTTTGGGACAGGTTAGTAAGTGGCAACCGGCAGCCTGCATCGAGCAAGGAAATGTCTCCCATCGAATATTTGAGAGAAGCTTTCTGTGCTACTCTATTGTGAAGTTTATACTCATGTCATAGAGTTAAATCATTCTTTGGATTGAGTAGTTTGACATCACTGTTTCTGTGGAATCTGAAAAAGGACATTTGGAAACGCTCTTTAGAATATCCTGAAAAAGAAATAACCTCAGTGAGAAACCAGAAGGAAGCTTTCTGTGAAACTGCTCTGTGTCACGTGAATTCCGCTCACACAGCTAAGCTTCTCTTTTCATTGAGCAGCATCATAACACTGTTTTTGTTTAGCCTGCAAAGGGATATTCAGGAGCACTTTGAGGCTTAGGGTGAGAAAGGAAACGTTTTCAGATGGAAACTGGAGAGAAGCTTTCACAGAATTCCACTCATAGAATGACGTGTGCATTCCACTCACAGAATGACGTGTGCATTCCACTCACCTTTCTTCTCCTAGAGGATTCCGGAATCTTTTTTGGAGAAAAAGCTACCAAGAGACATTTGGGAGTATAGAGATGCCTATGGTGAAAAAGGAAATATCCTCAGACAAAAATGGATAGTAGATTTCTGTGAAACTGCTTTGTGTTAGATATGTTTATTCATCTCACATAGTTGAAATTTTTCTTATATTGCACAGTTTGGAAACTCCGTCATGAATGGATCCATGAAGGGGTATTTGGGAGCACATTCAGGCCAAAGGTGAAAGAGGAGCTATCTTCAGATAAAAACTGGAGAAAAGCTTTCTGAGAGACGACTTTGTGATGTATGCATTCCACTCAGGGAGTTATACCTCTTTTCTCACAATGCAGAGTTTGAACAATGTTCCTGTGAAACCAAAAAAGTGATATTTCGGAATGCACTGAGGACTATTGTGAATAGTGAAATATACTGAAAGAAAATGAGGAAGAAGCGTTCCAAGAATCTGCTCTCTCATATGTGCATTCACTTCACAGTGTTAATGCTTACTCTATGTTACCCAGTTTCAAAACGCTGTCTTTGAAGCATCTGTTAAGGGATATTTAGTTATGCAAGGAGGCTTGTGATGAGCAAGGAAACGTCTTCCAATGAAAACTGCAGAGAAACTTTCTGAGCAACAGCTTTGAGATGTGTGTATTCGTCTCCTAGAGTCAAACCATTCTTTTGATTGAGCAGCCTAAAATCACTGTTTTTGTGACATCTGAGGAAGGACATTTGGGAATGATTCTTAGAATATGGAGAAAGAAATATCCTCAGGTAAAATCCAGAAGGAAGCTTTCTGTGAAACTGCTGTGTGTCATCTTAATTCCTCTCGCTCAGTTTAGCCTCTCTCTTCATTGAGCAGTTTTCTAACCCTGTGTATGTTTACCGTGTGATGGGATATTCGGGCGCACTTTGAGGTTTACCGTGAAAACAAAATATGTTTATACTGAAGCTGGAGAGAGGCTTTCCGAGGAACTGCTTTGTGACGTGTGCATTCCATTCACAGTGTTATACCTCTCTTCTCATACAGCGTCAGGGAAACCCTTTTGGAGAAATGGTACCAAGTGATATTCGGGAGCATGTTGACACCAATGGTGAAAAGGGAAATAGCCTGAGACAAAAACTGGAAAGTTTCTCGGAAAGTACTCTGTGATATATGTAATCATCTGACATAGATTAAGATTTCTTTATATTACGCAGCTTGGAAACTGTCATGGACGGATCCAGGAAGGGACCTTCAGGAGCACATACAGGACTATGATGAGAAAGGAAATATCTTCAGTTAAAAACTGGAAAGAAGTTTTCTGTGAATCTGCTTTTTGCTATGTTTACTCATCTCACATAGATGAAGCTTTCTTTACATCGCGCGGCTGGGAAACTCACTCGTGGATGGATCCGTGAAGGGATATTTGGGATCACATTCTGGTCTATGGTGAAATAGGGAATATACCCAGATAAAAACTGAAGAGAAGCTTTCTGAGAACCTGCTTGGTTATGTGTGTATTCCACTCAGGAAGTTATAACTTTCTTCTCATAACACAGTTGGAACACTGTTCCTGTAAAACGAAAATAATGATATTCAGAGCACATTGAAGACTATGGCAAGAAGTGAAATGTCATCGAATAAAAAAATAGAAAGAAACACTCGAAGAAACTCCTCTCGGACGTATCCATTCTTTTCACAGCGTTAAAGCTTACTCTACATTTCCAAGTATGAAAGTCGGTCTCTGAGGGTTCTGTGAAGGTATAGTAAGTGGTTACCAGAGGCCGGTGTCAAGCAAGGAAATGTTTTCCATCGAAAATTGGAGAGAAGCTTTCTGCGCAACTCTTTTGTGATGTTTGTATTCAACTCATAGAGTTAAATCTTTCTGGGGATTGAACAGTTTGAAATCACTGTATCTCTGAAATCTGAGAAAGGACAATTGAAAACGCTTTTTAGAATATCCTGAAAAGGAAAAAACCTCAGAGGGAATCCAGAAGGAACCTTTCTGTGAAACTGCTCTGTGTCACGTGAATTCCGCTCACACAGTAAAGCTTCTCTTTTCATTGGGGAGTATCATAACCCTGTTTTCGTTTAGTCGAAGAGGAGATATTCAGGATCTCTTTGAGACTCACGGTAAGAAAGGAAAGTTCTTCAGATAGAAACTGAAGAGAAGCTTTCTGAGGAGCTGCTGCATTACGTGAGCATTCCACTCACAGAAATATACCTTTCGTCTCCTAGAGGTTTCCGGAATTTCTTTTGTAGAAAAAGCTACCAAGAGACATTCGGGAGTATAGGTATGGCTCTAGTGAAAAAGGAAATATCCTCAGACAAAAACTGGAACGAATATTTCTGTTAACATGCTTTGTGTTAGATATATTTAGTCATCTCGCCTGGTTAAAACCTTTCTTGTATTATGCAGTTTGGAAACTCCGTCCTGCATGGATCCGCGAAGGGACATTGGGAGCACATTCAGGCATACGTTGAAAGAGAAGATATCTTCAGATCAAAACTGGATAGAAGCTTTCTGAGAAACTACTTTGTGATATATGCATTCCACTCAGGGAGCTTTACCTCTTTTCTCACATGGCAGTGTTTGAACACTATTCTTGTGAAACCGAAAAAGTGATATTTCGGAGCGCATTGAGGACTAAGGTGAATAATGAAATATACTGAAATAAAATCGAGGAAGAAGCATTCCAAGAATCTGCTCTCTGATATGTGCATTCAATTCACAAAGTAATTCTTACTCTATGTGGTCCAGTTTCAAAACTCTGTCTTTGAAGGTTCTGTGAAGGGATATTTAGTGACGCCTGGAGGCTTGTGGTGAGCAAGGAAACGTCTTCCAAGGAAACATGTGGAGAAACTTTCTGAGCAACTGCTTTGTGATGTGTGTATTCCTCTCATAGTGTTCAACCATTCTTTGGATTAAGCAGCTGGAATTGACTGTTTTTGGGGGAATCAGAGGAAGGACATAGGGGAACGATCCTTAGAATATGGAGAAAGAAATATCCTCAGGTAAAATCCAGAAGGAAGCTTTCTGTAAAACTGCTCTGTGTCATCTTAATTCCTCTCACTCAGTTAAGTCTCTCTTTCCACTGAGCAGTTTTCTAACCCTGTGTATGTTTAGCGTGTGATGGGATATTCGGTAGCACTTTGAGGCTTACGGTGAAAAAGTAAATATGTTCAGAACGAACTTGGAGAGAAACTTTCCGAGGAACTGCTTTGTGACGTGTGAATTCCACTCACAGTGTTATACCTCTCTTCTCATACAGCGTCGGTGAATCCCTTTTGGAAAATCAGGTACCAAGTGATATTCAGGAGCATGGTGATGCCGATGGTGAAAAGAGAAATAGCCTCAGAGAAAAATTGGAAAGAAGCTTTCTAGAAAACTATTCAGTGATATGTGTAAACATCTCACATAGATAAAGTTATCTTTACATTACGCAGTATGTAAACTGTCATGACGGATCCACGAAGGGACATTCAGGAGGACATTCAGGACTATGGTGAAAAAGGAAATATCTTCAGATAAAAAGTGGAAGGAAGCTTTCTGTGAATCTGCTTTTTGCTATGTTTATTCACCTCACATAGAAGAAGCCTTCTTTCATGATGCAACTTGGAAACTCCCTCATGGAAGGATCCGCAAAAGGATATTTGGGATCACATTTGGGCCTATGGTGAAATAGGAAATATAGTCAGATAAAAACTGAAGTGAAGCTTTCTGAGGAAACTGCTTGGTGATGTGTGCATTGCACTCCATGTGTTACAAATTTCTTCTTGTAAGGCACAGTTGGAACACGGTTCCTGTGAAACCAAAACAGTTATATTTGGAGCAAATTGAAGACTATGGCAAAAAGTGAAATGTCGTCCAATAAAAAAACAGAAAGAAGCACTCGAAGAAACTTCTCTCTGACGTGTCCATTCTTTTCACAGGGTTGACGCTTACTCTACATTTCCCAGTTTGAAAGTCGGTCTTTGAGGGTTCTGCGAAGGGATACTAAGTGGTAACCTGAGGCCTGTGTCGAGAGAGGAAATATCTTCCATTGACAATTTGAGAGAAGCTTTCTGCGCAACTGTTTTGTGATGTTTGCATTCACCTTAGGAAGTTAAATCATTATTTTATTGAGCAGTTTGAAATCACTGTTTCTGTGGAATCTGAGAAAAGACATTTGGAAATGCTCTTTAGAATATCCTGAAAAAGAACGAACCTCAGAGAGCAAACAGAAGGAAGATTTCTGTGAAAGTGCTCTGTGTCACATGAATTCCACTCACACAGTTAAGCTGCTCTTTTCATTGAGCAGTATCATAACACTCTTTTTGTTTAGTCTGTGAAGAGGTATTCAGGAGCGCTTTGAGGGTTCCGGTGAGAAGGAAATGTCTTCAGATAGCAACTGGAGAGAAACTTTCTGAGGAGCTGCTTTGTGACGTGAGTATTCCACTCACAGAAATATACCTTCCTTTTCCTAGAGGATGCCGGAATCTTTTTTGGAGAAACAGCTACCAAGAGACATTCGGGTGTATAGGGAGGGCTATGGTGAAAAAGTAAATATCCTCCGACAAAAACTGGACAGAAGATTTCTGTGAAACTGCTTTGTGCTAGATATAGTTATTCTTCTCGCATAGTTAAAATATTTCTTATATTACGCAGTTTGGAAACTCCATCATGAACGGATCCGCGAAGGGACATTCGGGAGCACATTCAGGCCTATGGTGAAAGGGGAGATATCTTCAGACAAAAAGTGGATAAAAGCTTTCTGAGAAACGATTTTGTGATATATGCATTCCACTCAGGAAAGTATACAGCGTTTCTCACAAGGCAGTGTTTGAACACTGTTACTGTGAAACCAAAAAAGGGGTATTTCGCAGTGCACTGAGGACTATGGCAAATAGTGAAATATACTGAAATAAAATCGAGGAAGAATCGTTCCAAGAATCTGCTCCCTGATATGTGCATTCACTTCACAGAGTTAATGCTTCCAGTATGTTGCCCAGTTTCGAAACTCTGTCTTTCAAGGATCTGTGAAGGGATATTTAGTGACGCCTGGAGGTTTGTGGTGAGCAAGAAAAGTCTTCGGATGAAACCTGCAGAGAAACTTTCTGATCAACTGCTTTGAGATGTGTGTATTTGTCTCATAGAGTTAAACCTTTCTCTGGATTGGACAGGTTGAAATCACTGTTTTTGTGGAATCTGAGGAAGAACATTTGGGAACAATCCGTAGAACATGGAGAAAGAAATATCCTCAGGTAAAATCCAAAAGGAAGCTTTCTGTGAAACTGCTCTGTGTCGTCTTAGAGTCTCTCACTCAGTTAAGCCTCCCTTTTCATTGAGCATAGGGTTTCATTTCTAACCCTCTGTATACTTAGCACGTAATGGGATATTCGGGAGCACTTTGAGGCTTAAGGTGAAAAAGTAAATATATTCAGATGAAAACTGAAAAGAAGCTTTCCAAGGAGCTGCTTTGTCTCATGTGCATTCCAGTCAGACTGTTATACCTCTCTTCTCATACAGTGTCAGGGAATCTATTTGAAGGAACAGGTACCAAGTGATATTCGGGAGCATGTTGATGTAGATGGTGAAAAGGGAAAGAGCCTCAGAGAAAAACTGGAAAGAAGCTTTCTAGGAAAGTACTCTTTGATATGTGTAATCATCTCACATAGATAAAACTTTCTTTACATTACACAACTTGGAAACTCTCATGGATGGATCCAGGAAGGGACTGTCGTGAGCACATTCAGGACTGTGGTGAAAAAGGAAATCGCTTCAGATAAAAACTGTGAAGAAGTTTTCTTTCAATCTGTTTTTTGCTATGTTTATTCATCTCACCTAGATGAAGCTTTGTTTACATTATGCAACTTGGAAACTCCCTCTTGGATGGATCCACGAAGAGATATTTGGGATCACATTCCGACCTATGGTGAAATAAGAAATATACTCAGATAAAAACTGGAGAGCAGTTTTCTGAGAAACTGCTTGGTGATGTGTGCATTCCACTCAGGGAGTTGTAACTTCCTTCTCAAAAGGCACAATTTGAACACTCTTCCTGTAAAATCAAAAGAGAGATATTCGAGCACATTGAAGGCTATGACAAAATTCAAATCTCCAATAAAAAAACAGAAAGAAGCCCTCGAAGAAACTGCTCTTTGACATGTCCATTTTTACACAGGGTTAAAGCTTACTCTACATTTCCCAGTTAGAAAGTCGGTCTTTGAGGGTTCTGTGAAGGGATAGTAAGTGGCAACCGAGGCCTGTGTTGAGCAAGGAAATGCCTTCCATTGAATATTTGAGAGAAGCTTTCTGCGCAACAGTTTTGTGAAGTTTGTGTTCAACTCACAGAGTTAAATCATTCTTTGGATTGAGTAGCTTGAATTCATTGTTTCTGTTGAATCTGAGAAAGGACATTTGGAAACACTCTTTAGAATATCCTAAAAAGGAAATAACCTCAGAGAGAAACCAGAAGGAAGCTTTCTGTGAAACTGCTCTGTGTCATGTGAATTCCGCTCAAACAGTTAAGCTTCTCTTTTCATTGAGCAGTATCATAACACTGTTCTTGTTTAGTATGTGAAGGGATACTCAGAACCACTTTGAGGTTTACAGTGTGAAAGGAAAAGTCTTCAGATAGAAACTGGAGAGAATCTTTCTGAGGAGCTGCTTTGTGACGTGTGCCTTCCACTCATACAATTCCACTCACAGACTGACATGTGCACTCCACTCCCAAAATGACGTGTGCATTCCACTCACCATTATTCTCCAAGAGGATTCTGGAATCCCTTCTGGAGAAAAAGCTACCGAGAGACATTCAGGAGTATAGGGATGGCTATGGTGAAAAAGGAAATACCTTCATACTAAAACTGGAAAGAAGATTTCTGTGAATCTGCTTTGTGTTAGATGTATTTATTCATCTCACATAGTTAAAACTTTTCTTCTATTACACAGTTTGGAAACTCCGTCATGCACAGGTCCCTGAAGGGACATTCGGGAGCACATTCAGGCCTAAGGTTGAAGAGGAGATATCTTCAGATAAAAAGTGGAGAGAAGCTTTCTGAGAAACGACTTTGTGATGTATGCATTCCACTCAGGGTGTTATACCTCTTTTCTCACAAAGCAGTGTTTGAACACTGTTCCTGTGAAACCACTAAAGTGATATTTCGGTGCTCATTGAGGACTATGGCGAATAGTGAAATATACTGAAATAAAATCGAGGAAGAAGCGTTCCAAGAATCTGCTCCCTGATATGTGCATTCACTTCAGAGAGTTAATGCGTCCAGTATGTTGCCCAGTTTCGAAACTCTGTCTTTGAAGGATCTGTGAAGGGATATGTAGTGATGCACTGTGGTTTGTGGTGAGCAAAGAAACATCTTCTGATGAAAACTGCAGAGAAACTTTCTGAGCAACGGCTTTGCGATGTGTGTATTTGTCTCTTAGGGTTAAACAGTTCTTTAGATTGAACAGCTTGAAATCACTGTTTTGTGGAATCTGAGGAAGTATATTTTGGAACGATCCTTACAACATGGAGAAAGAAATATCCTCTGGTAAAATGCAGAAGAAAGTGTTCTGTGAAACTGCTCTGTTTCGTCTTAATGGCTCTCAATCAGTGAAGCCTGTCTTTTCATTGAGCAGTTTTCTAACCATGTGTATGCTTAGCGTGTGACGGGATATTCGGGAGCACTTTGAGGCTTATGGTGGAAAAGGAAATATGTTCCGACCAAAACTGGAGAGAAGCTTTCCGAGGAACTGCCTTGTGACGTCTGTATTCCACTCACAGTGTTATACTTCTTTTCTAATACAGCGTCGGGGAAACCCTTTTGGAGAAACAATACTAAGTGATATTTGGGAGCATGTTGATGCCGATGGTGAAAAGGGAAAAAGCCTCAAACTAAAACTGGAAAAAGCTTTCCAGGAAACTACTTTGTGATATGTGAAATCATCATACATAGATAATGCTTTCTTTGCATTACACAGCTTGGCAACTGTCATGGACGGATCCACAAATGGAACTTCGTCAGCACTTTGAGGACTATGGTTAAAAACGTAATATCTTCAGATGAGAATGGGAAACAAACTTTCTGTGAAACTTTTGCTATGTTTATTCATCACACATAGATGGATCTTCCTTTACATTACACAGCTTGGAAACTCCCTCGTGGATGCATCCACGAAGGGATATTTGGGATCACATTCGGGCCTATAGTGAAATAGGAAATATAGTCAGAACAAAACGGAGAGAAGCTTTCTGAGAAACTGATTGGTGACATGTGCATTCCACTCAGGGAGTTACAACTTTCTTCTCTTAAGGCACAATTTGATCACTGTTCCTGAAAAACCAAAAGAGTGATATTCGGATCCCATTGAAGACTATGAAAAAATTGAAATATCCAGTAAAATACAGAAAGAAGCACTCGAAGAAACTGCTCTCTGACATGTCCATTTTTACACAGGGTTAAAGCTTATGCTATATTTCCCAGTTTGAAAATCGGTCTTTGAGGGTACTGCGAAGGGATATTAAGTAGAAACCGCAGGCCTGTGTCGAGCAAGGAAATGTCTTCCATCGAATATTTGAGAGAAGCTTTCTGCACAACTCTTTTGTGAGGTTTGTGTTCATCTCATAGAGTTAAATCATTCTTTGGATTGAGTAGTTTGAAGTCACTGTTTCTGTGGAATCTGAGAAAGGACATTTTTAAACGCTCTTTAGAATACCCTGAAAAAAAATAACCTCAGAGAGAAACCAGAAGGAAGCTTTGTGTGAAACTTCTCTGTATCACATGAATTCCACTCTCACCGTTAAGCTTCCCTTTTCGTTAAGCAGTAGCATAACACTGCTTTTGTTTAGGCTGTGAAGGGACTTTTAGCAGTGCTTTGAGACTCACGGTGAGAAAGGAAACATCTTCAGATAGAAACTGGAGAGAAGGTTTCTGAAGAGCTGCTTTATGACATGTGCATTCCACTCAGAATTCTACTCACAGAATGACGTGTGCATTCCACTCACAGAATGACGTGTGTATTCCACTCACCTTTCTTCTCCTAGAGGATTCCGGAATCCCTTCTGGACAAGAAGCTTGCAGCAGACATTCAGGAGTACAGGAATGGCTATGGTGAAAAAGGAAATATCCTCAGACAAAAACTGTAAAGAAGACTTCTGTGAAACTGCTTTGTGTTAGATATATTTACACGTCTTGCATAGTTAAAACTTTACTTATATTATGCAGCTTGTAAACTCCGACCTGCACGGAACCGCGAAGGAACATTCTGGAGCACATTCAGGTCTACAGTGAAAGAAGAGATATCTTCAGATGAAAACTGGATAGAAGCTTTCTGAGAAACGAATTTGTGATGTATTCATTCCACTCAGGTAATTATACCTACTTTGTCACAAAGCAATGTTTGAACAGTGTTCCTGTGAAAACGGAAATGTGATTTCCAGAGCACACTGAGGACTATGTCGAATAGTGAAATATACTGAAATATAATCGAGGAAGAAGCGTTCCAAGAATCTACTCTTGGATAGGTGCATTCACTTCAGAGAGTTAATTCTTACTCTATGTAGCCCAGTTTCGAAACTCTGTCTTTGAAGAATCTGTGAAGGGATATTTAGCAATGCCTGAAGGCTTCTGGTGAGCAATGAAACATATTCCGATGAAAACTGCAGAGAAACTTTCTGAGCAACTGCTTTGTGATGTATGTATTCGTCTCATAGAGTTAAACCATTTTTTGTTTTGAGCAGCTTGATATCACTGTTTTTGTGGAATCTGAAGAAGGACATTTTGGAATGATCCTTAGAATATGGAGAAAGAATTATCGTCAGGTAAAATCCAGAATGAAACTTTCTGTGAAACCGCTCTCAGTCATCTTAATTCCTCTCGCTCAGTTTAGTCTCAGTTTTCATTGAGCAGTTTTCTAACCCTGTGTATGTTTAGCGTGTGATGGGATATTCGGGACCACTTTGAGGTTAACGGTGAGAAAGCAAATATGTTCAGACCGAAACTGGAGAGAAGATTTCCGACTAACTGCTTTGTGATGTGTGCATTCCACTGACAGTGTTATATCTCTCTTCTCTTACAGTGTCGGGGAAAACCGTTTGGAGAAACAGGTACCAAATGATATTCGGGAGCTTGTTGATGCTGATGGTGAAAAGGGAAATAGCCTCAGACAAAAACTGGAAAGAAGCTTTCTAGGAAACTATTCAGTGATATGTGTAATCATCTCACATAGATAAAGCTATCTTTACATTAGGCAGCTTGGAATCTCTCATGGTCGGATCCTGGAGGAGACCTTCGGGAACACATTCAGGACCATGGTGAAAAATGAAATACCTTCAGATGAAAACTGTAAAGAAGCTTTCTGTGAATCTCCTTGTTGCTGTGTTTATTCATCTCACATAGATGAAGCTTTCCTTACATTACACAGCTTGGAAACTCCCTCGTGGATGGATCCGTGAAGGGATATTTGGGATCACATTTGAGCCTATGGTGAAATAGGAAATATAGTCAGATGAAAACTGGATAGAAGCTTTCTGTGAAACTGCTTGGTGATGTGTGAATTCCACTCAGGGAGTTACAACTTTCTTCTCATAAGGCACAGTTTGGACACTGTTCCTGTGAAACCAAAGGAGTGATATTCGGAGCACATTGAAGACTATGGCAAAAAGTGAAATGTCGTCCAATAAAAAGCAGAAAGAAGCACCCGAAGAAACTGATCTCTGACACGTACATTCTTTTCACAGAATTAAAGCTTCCTCTACATTTCACAGTTTGAAAGTCAGTCTTTGAGGTTTCTGTGAAGGGACTGTATGTGGAAACCAAGGCCTGTGTGAGGCAACGAAATGTCTTCATTCGAAAATTGGAGAGAAGATTTCTGTGCAACTCTTTTGTGATGTTTGTGTTCATCTCATGGAGTTAAGTCATTCTTTGGATTGAGCAGTTTGAAATCACTGTTTCTGTGGAATCTGAGAAAGGACATTTGGAAACCCTCTTTAGAATATCCTGAAAAAGAAATAACTTCAGAAAGAAACCAGAAGGAATCTTTCGGTGAAACTATTCTGTGTCACGTGAAATCCACTCACAAATTTAAGCTTCGCTTTTCATTGAGCAGTATCATAGCACTGTTTTTGTTTAGTCTGAGAAGGTATACTCAGGAGTCCTTTGAGACTCATGGTGAGAAACGAAACATCTTGAGATAGAAACTGGAGAGAAGCTTTCTGAGGAGCTGCTTTGTGACATGTGCATTCCACTCACAGAAATATACCTATCTTCTCCTAGAGGATTCCTGATCCCTGTTGGAGAAAAAGCTACCAAGAGACATTCGGGACTTTAGGGATGGCTATGGTGAAAAAGGAAATATCCTCAGACAAAAACTGGAAAGAAGATTTCTGTAAAACTGCTTTATTTTATATGTATTAATTCATCTCGTATAGTTAAAACTTTTCTTATATTATGCAGCTTGGAAACTCCGTCATGCACGAATCTGCGAAGGGACTTTCAGGAGCACATTAAGGCCTATGGTGAAAGAGGAGATATCTTCAGATAAAAACTGGAAAGAAGCTTTCTGACATACTTTTCTTTGATATATGCATTCCACTCAGGGATTTATACCCCTTTTCTCACAAGGCAGTGTTTGAACACTGTTACTGTTAAATCAAAAATGTGATATTTCAGAACGCATTGAGGAAAATGATGAATAGTGAAATATACTGAAATAAAATCGAGGAAGAAGCGTTCCAAGAATCTGCTCTCTGATATGGGCATTGATTTCAGAGAGTTAATGCTTACTCTATGTTGTCCAGTTTTGAAACTCTGTCTTTGAAGTATCTGTGAGGGGATTTTTAGTGACGCCCGGAGGATTGTGGTGAGCCAGGAAACGTGTTCCGATGAAACCTGCAGAGAAACTTTCTTAGCAACTGCTTTGCAATGTGTGTATTCATCTCATAGAAGTAAATCATTCTTTAGATTGAGCAGATTGAAATCACTGATTTTGTAGAATCTGAGGAACGACATTTGGGAACGATCCTTAGAATACGGGAAAAGAAATATCCTCAGAGAAAATCGAGAAGGAAGCTTTCAGTGAAACTGCTCTATGTCGTCTTAATTACTCTCACTCATGTAAGCCTCTCTTTTCATTGAGCAGTTTTCTCACCGTGTGTATGTTTAGCGTGTGATGGGATATTCGGGAGCACTTTGAGGCTTACATTGAAAAAGGAAGTATGCTCACAACGAAACTCTAGAGAAGCTTTCCGAGGAACTACATTTTGACGTATGCATTTCACTCACAGTGTTATACCCCTCTCCTCATGCAGCGTTGGGGAAGCCCTTTTGGAGAAACAGGTACCAAGTGATATTCAGGAGATGTTAATGCCGATGGTGAAAAGGGAAATAGCCTCAGACAAAAACTGGAAATATGATGAAAAGGGAAATAGCCTCAGACAAAAACTGGCTTTCTAGGAAACGACTCTGTGATATGTGTAATCACCTCACATAGATAAAGCTTTCTTTACATTACGCAGCTTGAAAATTTTCATGGACAGATCCACGAAGGGACATTTGGGAGCAGATTCAGGACTATGGTGGAAAAGGAAATATCTTCATATGAAAACTGGAAAGAAGCTTTCTGTAAATCTGCTTTTTGTTATATTTATTCATCTCACATAGATTAAGCTTTCTTTACATTACACCGCTTGGAAACTCCCTCGTGGATGGATTGGCGAAGAGATATATGGGATCACATTCAGCGTATGGTGAAATAGGAAGTAGAGGCAGATAAAAACTGGAGAGAAGCTTTCTGAGAAACTGCTTCATGATGTATGCATTACACTCAGAGAGTTGTAACTTTCTTCTTATAAGGCACAGTTTGAACACTGTTCCTGTAAATCCAAATGAGTGATATTCGGAGCACATTGAAGATTATGGCAAAAAGTGAAAGGTGGTCCAATAAAAAACCGAAAGAAGTATTTGAAGAAACTGCTCTCTGACATGTCCATTCTTTTCAAAGGTTTAAAGCTTACTCTATATTTCCCAGTTCAAAAGTCGGTCTTTGAGGGTTCTGAGAAGGGATAGTAAGTCGCAACCAGAGGCCTGTGTGAGGCAAGGGAAAGTCTTCCATCAAAAATTGTAAAGAAGCTTTCTGCGCAACTCTTTTGTGATGTTTGTATTCATCTCATAGACTTAAATTGTTCTTTGGATTGAGCAGTCTGAAACCACCGTTTCTATGGAATCTGAGAAAGGACGTTTGGAAACGCCCTTTAGAATATCCTGAAAAATAAATAACCTCAAAGAGAAACCATAAGGAAGCTTTCTGTGAAACTGCTCTGTGTCACGTGAATTTCGCTCACACAACTAAGACTCCCTTTCATTAAGCGGTATCATGACATTGGTTTTGTTGATTCTGCAAGGGGATATTCAGGAGCGCTTTGAGGGTGACGGTGAGAAACGAAACGTCTTCAGATAGAGACTGAATAGAAGCTTTCTGGGGAGCTGCTTTGTGACGTTTGTGTTACCCTCACAGAAATATACCTTTTTCCTCCTAGAGGATTCTGAAATCCCTTCTGGAGAAAAAGCTACCAAAAGACATTCGGGAGTATAGGGAGGGCTATAATGAAAAAGGAAATATCCTCAGACCCAAACTCGAAAAAGATTTCTGTGAAACTGTTTCGTTCTAGATATATTTATTTGTCTCGCATACTTAAACCTCTTCTAATATTACGTGGTTTGGAAACACCGTCATGTACGGACCCACGAAGGGACATTCGGGAGCACACTTAGGCCTATGAAAGTGTGAAAGAGGAGATATCTTCTTTCACACTTAGGTGAAAGAGGAGATATCTTCAGATAAAACTGGATAGAAGCTTTCTGAGAAACTGCTTTGTGATGTATGCATTCCACTCTGGGAGTTATACCACTTTTCTCACAAGGCAGCGTTTGAACACTGTTCCTGTGAAACTGAAAAAGTGATATTTCGGAGCACACTGAGAACTATGGCAAATAGTGAAATATACTGAATTAAATCGAGGAAGAAGCATTCCAAGAATCTGCTCCCTGATATGTGCATTCACTTCACAGAATTAATCCTTACTCCATTTTGCCCAGTTTCCTCACTCTGTCTTTAAAGGATCTGTGAAGGGATATTTAGTGACGCCCGGAGGCTTGTGGTGAGCAAGAAAATGTCTTCCGATGAAACCTGCAGAGAAACTTTCTGAGCAACTGTTTTGCAATGTGTGTATTCGTCTCATAGCGGTTAACCATTCTTTTGATTGAGCAGATTGAAATCACTGTTTTTGGGGAATCTGAGGAAGGACTGTTCGGAACGATCCTTAGATTATGGAGAAAGAAATATCCTCAGGAAATATCCAGTAGGAAGCTTTCTGTGAAACTGCTCTGTATCGTCGTAATTCCTCTTGCTCAGTTAAGTCTCTCTTTTCATTGAGCACTTTTCTAACCCTGTGTATACTCAGCATGTGATGGAATAATCGGGAGCACTTTGAGGCTTTCGGTGAAAAAAGAAATATGTTCGGATTGAAACTGGAGAGAAGCTTTGTGAGGAACTGCTTTGTGACGTGTGCATTACACTCACATTGTTATAACACCTTCTCATACAGAGTCCGGGAAACCCTTTTGTAGAAACAGGTACCAAGTGATATTCAGGAGCATGCTGATGCCGATGATGAAAAGGGAAATAGCCTCAGACAAAAAATGGAAAGAAGCTTTCTAGGAAACTACTCTGTGGTATGTGTAATCATCTCACATAGATAAATCTTTCTTTATTTTATGCAGCTTGGAAACTGTCATAGACAGATTAACAAAGGGACCTTCTGGAGCACATTCAGGAGTATCGTGAAAAAGGAAATATCTTCAGATAAAAACTGGAAAGAAGCTTTCTGTGATTCTGCTTTTTGCTATGTTTATTCATCTCACATAGATCAAGCTTTTCTTATATTATGCAGCTTGGAAACTCCCTCGTGGATGGATCCACAAAGGGATATTTGGAACCACTTTTGGGCCTATGGTGAAATAGGAAATATAGTCAGAAGAAAACTGGAGAGAAGTTTTCTGAGAAACCGATTGGTGACGTGTTCATTCCACTCAGGGTGTTACAACTTTCTTCTCATTAGGCACAGTTTGAACACTGTTCCTGTAAAACAAAAAAGAGTGATATTCAGAGCACATTGTACATTTTGCCAAAAATTGAACCGTAGTCCATTAAAAAGTAGAAAGAAGGACTCGAAGAAACTGCTCTCTGATATGTATATTCTTTTCACAGGATTAAAGCTTACTCTACACTTCCCAGTTTGAAAGTCGGTCTTTGAGGGTTCTGTGAAGGGATGGTAAGTGGCAACCGGAGGCCTGTATTGAGCACGGAAATGTCTTCCATCAAAAATCGGAGAGAAGCCTTCTGCACAACTCTTTTGTGACGTTTGTATTCGTCTCATAGAGTTAAATCATTCTTTGGATTGAGCATTGTGACATCATTGTTTCTGTGGAACCTGAGAAAGGACCTTTGGAAACGCTCTTTAGAATATCCAGAAAAAGAAATAACATCAGAGAGAAACCAGAAGGACGCTTTCTGTAAAACTATTCTGTGTCACGTGAATTCCCCTCACACAGTTTAGCTTCACTTTTCATTGAGCAGTCTCATGACACTGTTTTTGTTTAGTCGGCAAAGGGATATTCAAGAGTGCTTTGAGTCTTACGGTGAGAAAGAAAACGTCTTCAGATAGATACTGGAGAGAAGATTTCTGAGGAGCTGCTTTGTGACGTGTTCATTCCACTCACAGAAATATACCTTTCTTCTTCTAGAGGATTCTGGAATCTCTTTTGGAGGGCCCTTCGGCAGTATAGAGATGGCTATGGTGAAAAAGGAAATATCCTCAGACAAAAACTGGAAAGAAGATTTCTGTGAAACTGCTTTCTGTTAGATATATTTATTCATCTCACATAGTTAAAACGTTTCTTGTGTTACTCAATTTGGAAACTCCATCATACACCTTTTGGAGAAACTGGTACTGAGTTATATTCGGGAGCATGTTGGTTCCGACGGTGAAAAGGGAAATAGCTTCAGACGATAACTCGAAAAAGCCCTCTAGGAAACTACTCTGTTATGTGTGTAATATCTCACATAGATAATGCTTTCTTTATATTACGCAGCTTGGAAACTCTCACGGACAGATCCACGAAGGTCCCTTCGGGAGCACTTTGAGGACTATGGTGAAAAACGAAATATCTTCAGCTATAAAAAGGGAAAGAAGCTTTCTGTGAATCTGCTTTTTGCTATGTTTATTCATCTCACATAGATTAAGCTTTCTTTACATTACACAGGTTGGAATCTCCCTCGTGGATGGATCTGCGAAGAGATATTTGGGATCACATTCAGGCCTATAGTGAAATAGGAAATACAGTCAGATCAAAACGGGTGAGAAGCTTTCTGAGAAACTACTCAGTGACGTGTGCATTCCACTCAGGAAGTTATAACTTTCTTCTCATAACGCACAATTTGAACATTGTTCCTGTAAAACCAAAAGAGTGATATTCGGACCACCTTGAAGATTATGGCAAAATTGAAATATCCAATAAAAAACATAAAGAAGCACTCGAAGAAACTGCTCTCTGACATGTCCATTTTTACACAGGGTTAAAGCTTATGCTACATTTCTCAGTTTGAAAGTCGGTCTTTGAGGGTTCTCTGAAGGTATAGTAAGTGGCAACCGCAGGCCTGTGTGGAGCAAGGAAATGTCTTCCATCGAATATTTGAGAGAAGTTTTCTGCGCAACACTTTTGTGAAGTTTGTGCTCATCTCATAGAGTTCAATCATTCTTTGGATTGTGTAGTTTGAAATCAGTGTTTCTGTGGAATCTGAGAAAGGACATTTGGAAATGCTCTTTAGAATATCCTGAAAATGAAATAATCTCAGACAGAATCCAGAAGGAAGCTTTCTGTGAAACTTCTCTGTGTCACGTGAATTCCATTCATACATTTAAGCTTCCCTTTTCATTGAGCAGTATCATAACACTGCTTTTGTTTAGTCTGTGAAGGGATATTCAGGAGCACCTCGAGGCTTAGGGTGAGAAAGGAAACGTCTTCAGATAGAAAATGAAGACAATATTTCTGAGGAGCTGCTTTGGAACGTGTTCATTCCACTCACAGAAATCCACTAACAGAATGACGTGTGCATTCCACTCACAGAATGACATGTGCATTTCATTCACCTTTCTTCTCCTAGAGGTTTCCAGAATCCCTTTGGGAGAAAAAGCGACCAAGAGACATTCGGAAGTATAGGTATGGCTATGGCAAAAAAGGAAATATCCTCAGACAAAAACTGGAAAGAAGATTTCTGTGAAACTGCTTTGTGTTAGGTATATTAATTCATCTCGCATAGTTAAAACTTTTCTTCTATTACGCAGTTTGGAAACTCCGTTATGCACGAATCCATGAAGGGACATTCGGGAGCACATACAGGCCTACTGTGAAAGAGGAGATATCTTCAGTTAAAAAGTGGAAAGAAGCTTTCTGAGAAACGACTTTGCGATGTATGCATTCCACTCAGGGATTTATACCTCTTTTCTCACAAGGAAGAGTTTGAAAACTGTTCCTGTGAAACCGAAAAAGTGATTTTTCGGAGTGCCTTGAGGACTGTGGCGAATAATCCAATATACTGAAATAAAATCGAGGAAGAAGCATTCCAAGAATCTGCTGTCTCATAAGTGCATTCATTTCACAGAGTTAATGCTTACCCTGTGTTTTCCAGTTGTGAAACTCTGTCTCTGAAGAATCTGTGAAGGGATATTTAGTGATGCATGGAGGCTTGTGGTGAGCAAGGAAACATCCTCCGATGAAACCTGTAGAGAAACTTTCTGAGCAACTGCTTTGCGATGTGTGTATTCGTCTCAGAGAGGTAAAACGTTCTTTGGATTGAACAGCATGAAATCACGGTTTTTGTGGAATCTGAGGAAGGACATTTGAGAACAATCCTTAGAACATGGAGATAGAAAAATCCTCAGGTAAAATCCACAAGGAAGCTTTCTGTGAAACTGCTTTGTGTCGTCTTAATGGCTCTCACTCAGATAAGCCTCTCTTTTCATTGACCAGTTTTCTATCCCTGTGTATGCTTAGCGTGTGACAGGATATTCAAGAGCACTTTGAGGCTTATGGTGAAAAAGGAAATATGTTCAGACCAAAACTGGAGAAATCCTTTCCAAGGAACTGCCTTGTGAAGTGTGCATTCCACTCACAGTGCTATACCTCTCTTTTCATACAGAATCGGGGAAACCATTTAGGAGAAACTGGTACCGAGTGGTATTTGGGAGCATGCTGGTGTCTATTGTGAAGAGGCAAATAGCCTCAGACTAAAACTGGAGAAACATTTCTAGGAAACTATTCTGTGATATGTGTAATCATCTCACATAGATAATACTTTCCTTTCATTACGCAGGTTGGAAACTGTCATGCACAGATCCACTAAGGGGCCTTCGGAAGCACTTTGAAGACTATGGTGAAAAGCATAGTATCTTCAAAAAAACACGAGGAAGAAGCTATCTGTGAATCTGCTTTTTGCTATGTTTATTCATCTCACATAGATGAAGCTTTCTTTACATTACACAGCTTAGAAACTCCCTTGTGGATGGATCCCCGAAGGGATATTTGGGATCACATTTGGCCTATAAGGAAAGAGGAAATATAGTCAGATCAAAACCAGAGAGAAGCTTTCTGAGAAACTGCTTGGTGACATGTGCATTGCATTCAGGGAGTTAAATCTTTCTTCTCATGCAGCAAAATTTGAACACCTTTCCTGTAGAACCAAAAGAGTGCCATTCGGAGCACATTGAAGACAATTTCACAATTGAAATGTCCAATAAAAAACGGAAAAAAGCACTCGAAGAAACTGCTCTCTGACATGTGCATTTTTACACAGGGTGAAACCTTACTTTACATTTCCCAGTTTGCAAGTTGGTCTATGAGGGTTCTGCGAAAGGTTACTAGGTGGCAACCAGAGGCCTTTGTTGAGCAAGGAAATTTCTCCAATCGAATATTTGAGAGAAGCTTTCAGCGCAACTTTTTTGTGAAGTTTGTGCTCATCTCATAGAGTTAAATTATTCTTTCGATTGAGTAGTTTGAAATCACTGTTTCTGTACAATTCGATAAAGGACAGTTGGAAATGCACTTTAGAATATCCTGAAAAAGAAATAACCTGAGAGAGAAGCAGAAGGAAGCTTTCTGTGAAACTGCTTGCTGTCACGTGAATTCCGCTCACACAGTTAAGCTTCCCTTTCCATTGAGCAGTATCATAACACTGTTTTTGTTTAGTCTGCGAAGAAATATTCTGGAGTGCTTTGAGGCTTACAGTGAGAAAGAAAATGTCTTCAGATAGAAACTGGAGAGAAGCTTTCTGAGGAGCTGCTTTGTGACATGTGCATTCCAATCACAGAATTCCACTCACAGAATAACGTGTGCATTCCACTCACAGAATGACGGGTGAGTCCATTCACCTTTCTTCTCCTAGAGGATTCCGGAATCCCTTTTGGAGAAAAAGCTACCAAGAGACTACTGGGTATATACCCAAAGGATTATAAATTATGCTACTACAAAGACACATGCACACGTATGTTTATTGCGGCACTATTCACAATAGCAAAGACTTGGAATCAACCCAAATGTCCATCAGTGACAGACTGGATTAAGAAAATGTGGCACATATACACCATGGAATACTATGCAGCCATAAAAAACGATGAGTTTGCGTCCTTTGTAGGGACATGGATGCAGCTGGAAACCATCATTCTTAGCAAACTATCACAAGAAGAGAAAACCAAACACCGCATGTTCTCACTCATAGGTGGGAACTGAACAATGAGCTCACTTGGACTCGGGAAGGGGAACATCACACACTGGGGCCTATCATGGGGAGGGGGGAGTGGGGAGGGATTGCATTGGGGAGTTATACCTGATATAAATGATGAATTGATGGGTGCTGACGAGTTGATGGGTGCAGCACACCAACATGGCACATATATACATACGTAACAAACCTGCACGTTATGCACATGTACCCTAAAACTTAAAGTATAATAAAAAAAAAAAGAAATATAGATACCTAGATGCACTGAAAAAAAAAAAAAAGACATTCAGGAGTATGGGGATGGCTATGGTGAAAAAGGAAATAAACTCAGACAAAAAAAGGAAAGAAGATTTCTGTGAGACTACTTTGTGTTAGATATATTTATTCATCTTGCATAGTTAAAAATTTTCTTATATTATGCAATTTGGAAACTCCGTCATGCACGGATCCGTGAAGAGACATTCAGGAGCAAATTCAGGCCAATGGTGAAATAGGGGATATCTTCAGATAAAAAGTGGAGAGAGGCTTTCCAAGAAACAACTTTGTGATGTATGCATTCCACTCAGGGAGTTATACCTCTTTTCTCACAATGCAGTGTTTGAACACTGTTCTGTGAAACCAAAAAAAGTGATATTTCAGAGCGCATTGGGGACTATGTCGAATATTGAAATGCACCGAAATAAAAGCAAGGAAGAAGCGTTGCAGGAATTTGCTCTCTGATATGTGCATTCACTTCACAGAGATAATGCTTACTCTATGTTGCCCAGTTTCGAAACTGTCTTTGAAGGATATGTGAAGGCATATTTATCGACACCCCGAGGCTTTTTTTGAGTAAGGAAACGTCTTCCGAAGAAACCTGCAGAGAAACTTTCTGAGCAACTGCTTTGTGATGTGTGTATTCGTCACATAGAGTTAAACCATTCTTTGGATTGAAGAGCTTGAAATCACCATTTTTGTGGAATGTTAGGTAGGACATTTGGGAATGATCCTTAGAACATGGGAAAGGAAATATCTCCAGGAAAAATCCAGAAGGAAGCTTTCTGTAAAACTGCTCTGTGTCGTCTTAATGGCTCTCACTCAATTACGCCCCTCTTTTCATTGAGCAGTTTTATAACACTGTGTATGCTTAGCGTGTGATGGGATATTCAGGAGCACTTTGAGGCTTACAGTGAAAAAGGAAATATGTTCAGACCAAAACTGGAGAGAAACTTTCCGAGGAACTGCCTTGTGACGTGTGCATTCCACTCACAGTGTTATACCTCCCTTCTCATACAGCGTCAGGGAAATCCTTTTTGGGAAACAGGTACCAAGTGATACTCGGGAGCATGTTGGTGCCGATGATGAAAGGGGAAAGAGCCTCAGAGAAAAACTGGAAAATCTTTCTAGGAAACTACTCTGTGAGACGAGTAATCATCTCCCATAAATAATGCTTTCTTTACATTACACAACTTGGAAACTGTCATGGAGGTATCCACGAAGGGACCTTTGGGAGCACTTTGAGGATCATGGTGAAAAACGAACTATCTTCAGATCAGAACGGGAAAGAAGCTCTCTGTGAATCTGCTTTTTGCTATGTTTATTCATCTCACATATATGAAGCTTTCTTTACAATACACAGCTTGGAAACTCCCTCGTGGATGGAACAACGAAGGGATATTTGGGATCACATTTGGGACTATAGTGAAATAGGAAATATAGTCAGATCAAAACGGGAGAGAAGCTTTCTGAGAAACTACTTGGTGACATGTGCATTCCACTCGTGGAGTTATAACTTTCTCCCCATAAGACAAAATTTGAACAATAATCCTGCAAAACCAAAAGAGTGATATTCGGAGCACATTGAAGACTACAGCATAATTGAAATGTTCAATAATAAACAGAAAGAAGCACTGGAAGAAACTGCTCTCTAACATGTCCATTTTTTTTACAGGGTTAAAGCTTACTCTACATTTCCCAGTTTGAAGGTCACTCTTTGAGGTTTCTGCGAAGGGATAGTAAGCAACAACCAGAGGCCTGTGTCAAGCAAGGAATTGTCTTCCTTCGAATATTTGAGAGAAGCTTTCTGCACAACTCTTTTGTGAAGTTTTTGCCCATCTTATAGAGTTAAATCATTCTTTGGATTGAGTATTTTGAAATCCCTGTTTCTGTGGAATCTGAGAAAGAACATTTGGAAATGCTCTTTAGAATATCCTGAAAAAGAAATAACCTCAGAGAGAAAGGAGAAGGAAGCTTTCTGTGAAACTGCTCTGTGTCACGTGAATTCCGCTCACACAGCTAAGCTTCTCTTTTCATTGAGCAGTATCATAACAGTGTTTTTGTTAAGTCTGCTACAGGATGTACAGGATTGCTTTGATGCTTACGGTGAGAAAGGAAACGTCTTCAGATAGAAACTGGCGTGAACTTTCCTGAGCAGCTGCTTGTGTCGTGTGCATTCCACTCACAGAATTCCACTCACAGAATGACGTGTGCATTCCACTCACCTTTGTTGTCCTAGAGAATTCCGGAATCCTTTTTGGAAAAAAAGCTACCAAGAGACATTCGGGAGCATAGGGATGACTATGGTGAAAAACGAAATATCCTCAGACAAAATTGGAAAGAAGATTTCTGTGAAACTGCTTTGTGTTTGATATATTTATTCATCTCGCATAGTTAAAACTTTTCTTATATTATGCAGTTAGGAAACTCCGTCAAACACGGATCCACGAAGGGACATTTGGGAGCACATTCAGGCTTACGGCGAATGAGGAGATATTTTCAGATAAAAAGTGGAGAGAAGCTTTCTGAGAAACGACTTTGTGATGTATGCATTCCACTCAGGGAGTTATATCTCTTTTCTCACAAGACAGTGTTTGAACACTCTTCCTGTGAACCCGAAATAGTGATATTTCTGAGCACATTGAGGACTACAGCGAATAGTGATATAAACTGAAATAAAATCGAGGAAGAAGCGTTCCAAGTATCTGCTCTCTGATATGTGCATTCACTTCAAAGAGTTAATGCTTACTCTATGTTGCCCAGTTTCGAAACTCTGTATTTGTAGGATCTGTGAAGGGATATATAGTGACACCCAGAGGCTTGTGCTTAGCAAAGAAATGTCTTCCGATGAAGCCTGCAGAGAAACTTCCTGAGCAACTGATTTCCGATGTCTGTATTCGTCTCATAGAGTTAAACCATTCTTTGGATTGAACAGCTTGAAATCACCGTTTTTGTGGAATCTGCAGAAGGACATTTGGGAACAATCCTTAGAACATGGAGAAAGAAATATCCTCAGGTAAAGTCCAGAAGGAAGCTTTCAGTGAAACTGCTCTATGTCATCTTGATGGCTCTCACTCAGTTAAGTGCCTCTTTCCATTGAGCAGTTTTCTAACCCTGTGTATGCTTACCGTATGACGGCATATTCCAGAGTACTTTGAGGCTTATGCTGAAAAAGGAAATATGTTAAGACCAAAACTGGAGAGAAGCTTTCCGAGTAATTGCCTTGCAACTTATGCATTCCACTCACAGTGTTATACCTCTCCACATACACCGTCAGGGAGACTCTTTTGGAGAAAAGGATACCAAGTGATATTCGGGAGCACGTTGACGCTGATGGTGAAAAGGGAAGTAGTCTCAGAATGAAACTGGAAAAAGTTTTCTAGGAAACTACTCTGATATGTGTAATTATCTCACATAAATAATACTCTCTTTACATTACACAGCTTGGAAACTGTCATGGACAAATCCACGAAGGGACATTCGAGAGCACTTTGAGGACTATGGTGAAAAACGAAATATCTTCAGATAAAAACTGAAAAGAAGCTTTCTGTGAATCTGCTTTTCCTATGTTTATTCATCTCACATAGATGAAGCTTTCTTTCCATTATACAGCTTGGAAACTCCCTCGTGAATTGATCCACAAACGGATATTTGGGATTACCTTCAGGTCTATAGTAAGATAGGAAATATAATCAGATAAAAACGGGAGAGAAGCTTTCCGTGAAACTGCTTGGTGACGTGTGCATTCCATTCAGGGAGTTAGAGCTTTCTTCTCATAAGGCACAATTTGAACACTATTCCTGTAAAACCAAAAGAGTGATATTTGGAGCACATTGACTACTATGGCAAAATTGAAATGTTCAATAAAAAACAGAAAGAAGCACTCAGAGAAACTGCTCTCTGTCATGTCCATTTTTACACAGGGAGAAAGCTTACTCTACATTTCCCAGTTTGAAAGTCGGTGTTTGAGGGTTCTGCGTTGGGATAGTAAGTGGCAAATGGAGGCCTGTGTCAAGCAGTGAAATGTCTTCCATCGAATATTTGAGAGAAGCTTTCTGCGCAACACTTTTGTGAAGTTTGTGTTCATCTCATAGAGTTAAATCATTCTTTGGATTGAGTAGTTTGAAATCACTGTTTCTGTGGAATCTGAGAAAGGACATTTGGAAACGCTCTTTAGAATATCCTGAAAAAGAAAGAACCTCAGAGAGAAACCAGAAGGAAGCTTTCTGTGAAACTGCTCTGTGTCGTCTTAATGGCTCTCACTCATTTAAGACCCTCTTTCATTGAGCAGTTTTCTAACCCTGTGTATGCTTAGCATGTCATGGAATATTCGGGAGTACTCTAAGGATTACGGTGAAAAAGGAAATATGTTCAGACAAAATTGGAGAGAAGCTTTCCGAGGAACTGCTTTGTGACGTGTGCATTCCACTCACAGGGTTATACTTCTCTTATCATACAGTGTCGGGGAAACCCTTTTGGAGAAACAGGTACCGAGTGATATTCGGGAGCATGTTGGTGCCAGTGGTGAATAGGGAAATAGCCTCAGACTAAAACCGGAAAAAGTTTTCGAGGAAACTACTCTGTGAATATGTAATCATCTCACAAAGGTAATGCCTTCTTTACACTACGCAGCATGGAAACTGTCACAGACGGATCCACGAAGGGAGCTTCAGGGGCACTTTGAGGACTATGGTGAAAAATGAAATATCTTCAGATCAGAACGGGAAAGAAGCTTTCTGTGAATCTGCTTTTTGCTATGTTTATTCATCTCGCCTAGATGAAGCTTTCTTTACATTACACAGCTTAGAAACTCCCTCTTGGATTGATCCACGAAGGGATATTTGGAATCACATTTGAGCCTATGGTGAAATAGGAAATATAGTCAGATCAAAAGGGGAGAGAAACTTTCTGAGAACCTGCTTGGTGACGTGTGAATTCCAATCAGGAAGTTATAACTTTCTTCTCACAAGGCACAATTCGAACACTGTTCCTGTAAAACCCAAAGAGTGATATTCGGAGCACATTGAAGATTATGGCAAAATTGAAATATCCAAAAAAAACAGAAAGAAGCACTCGAAGAAACTGCTCTCTGACATGTCCATATTTACACGGGGTTAAAGCTTACCCTACATTTCCGTGTTTGAATGTCAGTCTTTGAGTGTTCAGCAAAGGGATAGTAAGTGCCAACCAGAGGCCTGTGTCGAGCAGGGAAATGTCCTCCATCCAATATTTGAGAGAAATTTTCTGCGAAACTCTTTTTGTGAACTTTGTGCCCATCTCATAGAGTTAAAACATTCTTTGGATTGAGTAGTTTGAAATCACTGTTTCTGTGTAATCTGAGAAAGGACATTTGGAAACGCTCTTTAGAATATCTTGAAAAAGAAATAACCTCACAGAGAAACCAGAAGGAAGCTTTCTGTGAAACTGCTCTGTGTCACGAGAATTCTGCTAACACAGTTAATCTTGTCTTTTCATTGAGCAGTATCATAACACTGTTTCTGTGTAGTCTGTGAAGGGACATGCAGGTGCGCTTTGAGACTTCCAGTGAGAAGAGAAATGTTTTCAGATACAAATAGGAGAGAAACTTTCTGAGGTGATGTTTTATGACGTGTGCATTCCACTCACAGAGTGATGTGTGCCTTCCACGCACAGAATGACGTGTGCATTCTACTCACCTTTCTTCTCCTAGAGGATTCCAGAATCCCTTTTAGATAAAAAGCTACCAAGAGACATTCGGGAGTATAGGGATGGCTATGGTGAAAAAGGAAATATCCTCAGACAAAAACTAGAAAGAAGATTTCTGTGAAACTGCTTTGTGTTAGCTATATTTATTCATCTCGCATAGTTAAAACTTTTCTTATATTACGCAGCTTGGAAACTCCTTCATGCACCGATCCATGAAGGGACTCTCAGGACCACATTCTGGCTTATGGTAAAACAGGAGATATCTTCAGATAAAAAGTAGAGAGAAGTTTTCTGAGGAACGACTTTGTGATGTACGCATTCCACTCAGGAAGTTATACCTCTTTTCTCACAAGGCAGTGTTTGAATACTGTTCCTGTGAAACCGAAAAAAGTGATATTTCGGAGCACATTGAGGACTATGATCAATAATGAAATATACTGAAGTAAAATCGAGGAAGAAGTGTTTCAGGAATCTGCTCTCTGATATGTGCATTCACTTCAAAGAGTTAATGCTTACTCTATGTGGACAGTTTCGAAACTCTGTCTTTGAAAGATCTGTGAAGGGATATTTAGTGACGCCTGGAGACCTGTGGTTTGCAAGGAAACGTCTTCTGATGAAACGTGCAGGGAAACTTTCTGAGCAACTGCTTTACAATGTGTATATTCGTCTCATAGAGTTAAACCATTCTTTGGATTGATCAGCTTGAAATCACTGTTTTTGTGGAATCGGGGGAAGGATATTTGGGAACGATCCTTAGAACATGGAGAAAGAAATATCCTCAGGTAAAATCCAGAGGGAAGCTTTCTGTGAAACTGCTCTGTGTCGTCTTAATGGCTCTCACTCAGCTAAGCCCCTCTTTTCATTGAGCAGTTTTTAACCATGTGTATCCTTAGCATATGATGGGATATTCGGTAGCACTTTGAGGCCTACGGTGAAAAAGGAAATGTGTTCAGACCAAAACTGGAGAGAAGCTTTCCGAGGAACTGCTTTGTGACGTGTGCATTCCCCTCACAGTGTTATACCTCTCTTCTCATACAACTTTGGGGAAACCCTCTTGGGGAAACAGGTACCAAGTGATATTCAGGAACATGTTGATGCCGATGGTGAAAAGGGAAATAGCCTCAGATTAAAACAGGAAAAAGCTTACTAGGAAACTACCCTTTGATATGTGTAATCATCTCAAATAGATAATGCTTTCTTGCAGCCGGGCACGGTGGCTCAAGCCTGTAATCCCAGCATTATGGGAGGCCGAGTTGGGCGGATCACGAGGTCAGGAGTTTGATACCATCCTGGCTAACACGGTGAAACCCCGTCTCTACTGAAAAATACAAAAAACTAGCCGGGCGAGGTGGCTAGTGCCTGTAGTCCCAGCTACTCGGGAGGTTAAGGCAGGAGAATGGCATAAATCCGGGAGGCAGAGCTGCAGTGAGCTGAGATAAAGCCACTGCACTCCAGTCCAGGTGACAGAACAAGACTCTGTTTCAAAAAAAAAAAAAAAAAAAAGATACATTACCCAGCTTGGAAACTGTCATGGATGGATCCCCGAAGGGACCTTCAGGAGCACTTTGAGGACTATGGTGAAAAACGAAATATCTTCATATTAGAACGGGAAAGAAGCTTTCTGTGAATCTGCCTTTTTCTATATTTATTCACCTCACATAGAAGAAGCTTTCTTTACATTACACAGCTTGGAAACTCCCTCGTGGATGGATACGCGAAGGGATATTTGGGATAACATTTGGGCCTATTTCTGGTGAAATAGGAAATATACTCAGATCAAAACGGGAGACAAGCTTTCTGAAAATCTGCTAGGTGATGTGTGCATTCCACTCAGGGAGTTCTAACTTTCTTCTCATAAGGCATAATTTGAACACTGTTCCTGTAAAATCAAAAGAGTGATATTCGGAGCACATTGAATACTATGGCAAAATTGAAATGTCCAATAAAAAACAGAAAGAAACACTCGAAAAAAATGCCCTCTGACATGTCCATTTTTACACAGGGTTAAAGCTTAGTCTACAATTCCCAGTTTGAAAGGCGGTCTTTGTGGATTCTGCGAAGGGAGAGTAAGTGGCAACCAGAGGCCTGTGTCAAGTAAGGAAATGTCTTCCATTGAATATTTGGAGAAGCTTTCTGTGCAACTTTTTTGTGAAGTTTGTTTTCATCTCGTAGATTTAAATCATTCTTTGGATTGAGGAGTTTGAAATCGCTGTTTTTGTGGAATCTGTGAAAGGACATTTGGAAACGCTCTTTAGAATATCCTGAAAAAGAAATAACCTCAGAGAGAAACCAGAAGGAAGCTTTCTGTGAAACTGCTTTTTGACACGTGAATTCTGATCACACAGTTAAGCTTCTCTTTTCATTGAGCAGTATCATAACGCTGTTTTGTTTAGTCACAGAAGGGATATTCAGGACCACCTCGAGGCTTATGGTGTGAAAGGAAACATCTTCAGAGTGAAACTGGAGAGAAGCTTTCTGAGGAGCTGCTTTGTGACGTGTGCATTCCACTCACAGAATTCCACTCACAGAATGACGTGTGCAGTCCACTCACCTTTCTTCTCCTAGAGGATTCTGGAATACCTTTTGGAGAAAAAGCTACCAAGAGACATTAGGGAATATAGGGATGTCTATGTTGAGAAAGGAAATATCCTCAGACAAAAACAGCAAAGAAGATTTCTGTGAAACTGCTTTGTGTTAGATATATTTATTCATCATGCATAGTTAAAAATTTTCTTAAATTACACAGTTTGGAAACTCCCTCATTCATGGATCCACAAAGGGACATTCGGGAGCACATTCAGGCCTACAGTGAAAGAGGAGATATCTTCAGATAAATAGTGGAGTGAAGCTTTCTGAGAAACGACTTTGTGATGTATGCATTCAACTCAGGGAGTTATACCTCATTTCCCGCAAGGCAGTGTTTGAACACTGTTCCTGTGAAACCGAAAAATTGATATTTTGGAGCACGTTGAGGACTGTGGCGAATCGTGAAATGTACCGAAATAAAATCGAGGAAGAAGTGTTCCAAGAATCTTCTCTCTCATATGTGCATTCACTTCACATAGTTAATGCTTACTGTATGTTGCCCAGTTTCGAAACTCTGTTTTTGAAGGATCTGTGAAGGGATATTTAGTGATGCCCGGAGGCTTGTGGTGAAGAAGGAAACCTCTTCTGATGAAATCTGCAGAGAAACGTTCTGAGCAACTGCTTTGCGATGTGTGTATTCGTCTCATAGAGTTAAACCATACTTTGGATTTAACAGCTTGAAATCACTGTTTTTGTGGAATCTGATTCAGGACATTTGGGAACAATCCTGAGAACATGGAGAAAGAAATATCCTCAGTAAAAATCCAGAAGGAAGCTTTCTGTGAAACTGCTCTGTGTCGTCTTAATGCCTCTCACTCAGTTAAGCCCCTACTTTCATTGTGCAGTTTTCTAACCCTGTGTATGCTTATCATTTGACAGGATATTCAGGAGCACTTTGAGGCTTACGGTGGAAAAGGAAATATGTTCAGACCAAAACTGGAGAGAAGCTTTCCGAGGAACTGCATTGTGACATGTGCATTCCACTCACAGTGTTATACCTCTCTTCTCATACAGCGTCAGGGAAACCCTTTTAGAGAAACAGGTACCACGTGATATTCGGGAGCATGTTGGTGCCGATGGTGAAAAAGGAAATAGCCTCAGACTAAACCTGGAAAAACCTTTCTAGGAAACTACTCTGTTATATGTATAATCATCTCACATAGATAATGCTTTCTTAATATTATGCAGCTTGAAAACTGTCATGGATGGATCCACGAAGGGACCTTTGGGAGCACTAGAGGACTATGGTGAATAACGAAATATCTTCAGATCAGAACGGGAAAGAAGCTTTCTGTGAATCTGCTTTTTGCTATGTTTATTCATCCCACATAGATGAAGCTTTCTTTACATTGCACAGCTTGGAAGCCCCCTCACGGATGGATCTGCGAAGGGATATTTTGGATCACATTCGGGCCTCTAGTGAAATAGGAAATATAGTAAGATCAAAACTGGAGAGAAGCTTTCTGAGAAACTGCTTGGTGATGTCTGCATTCCACTCAGGGAGTTATAACTTTCTTCTCATAAGGCCCAATTTGAACACTGTTACCATAATATCAAAAGGGTGATATTCGAAGCACATTGAAGAATATGGAGAAATTGAAATGTGCAATAAAAAACAGAAAGAAGCAGTCGAAGAAACTGCTCTCTGACATGTCCGTTTTTACACAGGGTTAAAGCTTACTCTACATTTCCCAGTTTGAAGGTCAGTCTTTGAGGGTTCTGTGAAGGGATAGTACGTGGCAACTGGAGGCCTGTGTCGAGCAATGGAACATTTTCCATCTAATACTTGAGAAAAGCTATCTGCACAACACTTTTGTGATGTTTGTGCTCATCTCATAGAGTTAAATCATTCTTGGATTGAGTAGTTTGAAATCACTCTTTCTGTGGAAACTGAGAAAGGACATTTGGAAACGCTCTTAGAATATCCTGAAAAAAAGAAATAACCTCAGAGAGAAACCAGAAGGAAGCTTTCTGTGAAACTGCTCTGTGTCACGTGAATTCCACTCACACTTAAGCTTCTCTTTTCATTGAAGAGTATCATAACACTGTTTTTGCTTAGACTGTGAAGGGATATTCAGGAATGCTTTGAGGCTTATGGTGAGAAAGGAAACGTCTTCAGATGGAAACTGGAGAGAAGCTTTCTGAGGAGCTGCTTTGTGAAGTGTGCATTCCACTCACACAATTCCACTCACAGAATCAGAATGACGTGTGCATTCCACTCACAGAATGACATGTGCATTCCACTCACCTTTCTTCTCCTAGAGGATTCCTGAATCCCTTTTGGAGAAAAAGCCAGCAAGAGACATTCGGGAGCATAGGGATGGCTCTGGTGAAAAAGGAAATATCCTCAGACAAAAACTGGAAAGGAGATTTCTATGAAACTGCCTTGTGTTAGATATATTTATTCATCTCGCATAGTTAAAACTTTTCTTATATTACGCAGTTTGAAAACTCTGTCATGCATGGATCCGCGAAGAGACATTTGGGAGCACATTCAGGCCTACGGTGAAAGAGGAGGTATCTTCAGATAAAAACTGGATAGAAGCTTTCTGATAAATGGCTTCGTGATGTACGCCTTGCACTCAGGGAGTTATACCTATTTTCTCAAAAGGCAGTCCTTAAACACAGTTCCTGTGAACCCGAAAAGGTGATATTTCGGAGCGCATTGTGTACTATGGCGAATCGTGAAATATACTGAAATAAAATCAAGGAAGAATCGTTCCAAGGAGCTGCTCTCTGACATGTGCATCCACTTCAGAGAGTTAATGCTTACTCTCTGTTGCTCAGTTTTGAAACTCTTTCTTTGAAGGATCTGTGAAGGGATATTTGGTGACACCCAGAGGCTTGTGAGCAATGAAACGTCTTCCGATGAAAGTTGCAGAGACACTTTCTGAGGAACTGCTTTGCGATATGTGTATTCGTCTCATAAGTTAAACTGTTCTTTGGATTGAACAGCTTGAAATCACTGTTTTTGTGTAATCTGAGGAAGGACCTTTGGGAACGGTACCTAGAATATGGAGAAAGAAGTATCTTCAGGTAATATCCAAAAGGTAGCTTTCTGTGAAACTGCTTCTTGTCATCTTAATTCCTCTCAATCAGTTAAGCCTCTCTTGTCATTCAGCAGTTTTATAACCCTGTGTATGTTCAGCGTTTGATGTGACATTTGGGAGCACTTTGAGGCTTATGGTGAAAAAAGAAATATGTTCAGACCGAAACTGGAGAGAAGCTTTCCGAGGAAATGCTTTGTCTCATGTGCATTCCATTCAGAGTGTTATACCTCTCTTCTCATACAGTGTCAGGGAATCCCTTTTGGAGGAAGAGCTACCAAATGATATTTGGGGGCCTGTTGATGCCGATGGTGAAAAGAGAAATAGCCTCAGAGAAAAACTGGAAAGAAGTTGTCTAGGAAACTACTCTTTGATATGTATAATCATCTCCCATAGATAAATCTTTCTTTACATTATGCAACTTCGAAACTGTCATGGACGTATCCAGGATGGACCTTCGGGAGCACATTCTGGACGCTGGTGAAAAAGGAAATCTCTTCAGATAAAGACTGGAAATAAGTTTTCTGAGAATATGATTTTTTATATGTTTATTCATTTCACAGAGATGAAGCTTTCTTTACATTGAGCAGCTTGGAGACTCCCTCGTAGATGGATCGGCCAAGGGATATTTGGTATCACATTTGAGCCTATAGTGAAATAGGAAATAGAGTCAGATAAAAACTGGAGAGAAGCTTTCTGAGAAACTGCTTGGTGATGTGTACATTCCACTCAGGGATTTATAACTTTCATCTCATAAGGCATAATTTGAACACAGTTCCTGTAAAACCAAAAGAGTGATATTCAGAGCACATTGAAGGCTACGGCAAAATTGAAATATCCAATAAAAAACAAAAAGAAGCACTCGAAGAAACTGCTCTCGGACATGTCCCTTTTTAAGAGGGTGAAAGCTACCTCTACATTTCCCAATTTGAAAGTCGGTCTTTGAGGGTTCTGCCAAGGGATAGGAAGAGGCAACCAGAGGCCTGTGTCGAGCAAGGAAATGTCTTCCATCGAGTATTTGAGAGAAGCCTTCTGCGCAACACTTTTGTGAAGTTTGTGTTCATCTCATAGAGTTAAATCAGTCTTTGAATACAGTATTTTGAAATCACTGTTTCTGTGGAATCTGAGAAAGGACATTTGGAAACGATCTTTAGAATATCCTGAAATAGGAATAACCTCAGAGAGAACCCAGAAGGAAGCTTTCTGTGAAACTACTCTGTGTCACGTGAATTCCGCTCACACATTTAAGCTTCTCTTTTCATTGAGCAGTATCATAACACTGATTTTGTTTGGTCTGCAAAGGGATATTCAGGAGTGCTTTGAGGCTTACAGTGAGATGGAAAATATCTTCAAATAGAAATTTGACAGAAGCTTTCTTAGGAGCTGCTTTGTGACGTGTGCATTCCACTCACAGAAATCCACTCACAGAATGACGTGTGCATTCCATTCACCTTTCTTTTCCTAGTGGATTCCGGAATCCCTTTTAGAGAAAAAGCTACCAAGAGACATTCAAAGTATAGGGATGTTTCTGGTGAAAAAGGAAATATCCTCAGACAAAAACTGGAAAGAAGATTTCTGTGAAACTGCTTTTTGTTACAAATATTTATTCATCTCGCATAGTTAAAGCTTTTCTTATATTACACAGTTTGGAGACTCCGTCATGCTCGGATCCAAGAAGGGACATTCGAGAACATATTCAGGACCACGGTGAAGGAGGAGATATCTTCAGATAAAAACTGGATAGAAGCTTTCTGAGAAACAAATTTGTGATGTATGCATTCCACCCAGGGAGTTATATATTTTTTTCTCCCAACGCAGTGTTTGAACAGTGTTCCTGTGCAACCGAAAAAGTGAATTTTGGAGCACATTCAGGACTATAGCAAATAGTGAAATATACTGAAATAAAATGGAGGAAGAAGCGTTCCAAGAATCTGATCTCTGATATGTGCATTCATTTCACAGGGTTAATGCTTATTCTATTTGCTCGGTTTCAAAACTCTGTCTTTGAAGGATCTGTGAAGGGATATATAGTGATGCACGGAGGCTTGTCTTGAGCAAGGAAACATCTTCCAATGAAACCTGCAGAGAAACTTTCTGAGCAACTGCTTTGCGATGTATGTATTCGTCTCATAGAGTTAAAACTTTCTTCAGATTGAACAGCTAGAAATCCCTGTGTTTTTGGAATCTGAGGAAGGACATTTGGGAACAATCCTTAGAACATGGAGAAAGAAATATTCTTAGGGAAAATCCAGAAGGAAGCTTTCTGTGAAACTGCTCTGTGTCATTAATTCCTCTCACTCAGGTAAGCCTCTCTTTTCATTGAGCAGTTTTCTAAACCTGTGTATGTTTACCGTGTGATGGGATATTGGGTAGCACTTTGAGGCTTATGTTGAAAAAGGAAATATGTTTACAGCGAAGCTGGAGAGAGGCTTTCCGAGGAACTGCTTTGTGACGTGTGCATTACATTCACAGTGTTATACCTCTCTTCTCATACAGTCTCGGGGAATCCCCTTTGGAGAAATGGTACCAAGTGATATTCCGGAGCATGTTGATGCCAATGGTGAAAAGGGAAATAGCCTCAGACAAAAACTGGAAAGAAGTTTCTACGAAACTACTCTGTGATATATGTAATCATCTGATATAGATTAATCTTTCTTTACATTATGCGGCTTGGAAACTGTCATGGACGGATCCAGGAAGGGACCTTCGGGAGAACATACAGTACTATCATGAAAAAGGAAATATTTTCAGTAAAAACTGGAAAGAAGTTTTCTGTGAATATGCTGGGTGCTATGTTTATTCAACTGAAATACATGAAGCTTTCTTTACATTACACACCTTGGAAACTACCTTGTGCTTGGATCTGTGAAGAGATATTTGGGATCACATTCCAGCCTATGGTGAAATAGGAAATATAGTCAGATAAGAACTTGAGAGAAGCTTCCTGAGAACCTGCTTGGTGACGTGTTCATTCCACTCAGGAAGTTATAAGGCATAAAAAGCAGAAAGAAGGACTTGAAGAAACTTACCTCTGACCTGTCCATTATTCACAGGATTAAAGCTTACTCTACATTTCTCAGTTTGAAAGTCTGTCTTTGAGGGTTCTGCGAAGGGATAGCAAGTGGCAACCGCAGGACTGTGTTGAGCAAGGAAATGTCTTCCATCGAAAATTGGAGGGAAATTTTATGTGCAACTCTTTTGTGATGTTTGTATTCATCTCATAGAGTTAAATCATTCCTTGGAATCAACAGTTGGAAATCACTGTTTCTGTGGAATCTGAGAAAAGACATTTGGAAACATTCTTTGGAATATCCTGTAAAAGAAATACCCTCAGAGAGACACCAGAGGGACGGTTTCTGTGAATCTGCTCTATGTCACGTGAATTCCGCTCACACAGTTAAGCTTCTCTTTTCATTCAGCAGTATCATAACACTGTTTTTGTTTAGTCTGCGAAGGGATATTCTGGAGTGCTTTGAGGCTTACGGAGAGAAAGGAAACGTCTTCAGATAGAAACTGGAGAGAAGCTTTCTGAGGAGCTGCTTTGTAACCTGTGCATTCTACTCACGGAAGTATACATTTCTTCTCAGAGAGGATTCCAAAATCCCTCATGGAGAAAAAGCTACCAAGAGACATTCGGGAGTACAGGGACGGCTGTGGTGAAAAGGGAATTATTCTGAGACAAAAACTGGAAAGAAGATTTCTGTGAAACTGCTTTAGTTAGATTAATTTATTAATCTATCATAGTTAAAACTTGTCTCATATTACACAGTTTGGAAACTCCGTCATGCACGGATCCACGAAGGGACATTCGGGAGCACATTCAGGCTTACGGTGAAAGAGGAGATAGCTTCAGATAAAATGGATAGAAGTTTTTTGAGAACCTACTTTGTGATGTATGCGTTCCACTCAGGGAGTCATACCTCTTTTCTCACAAGGCAGCGTTTGAACACTGTTCCTGTGAAACCCAAAAAGTGATATTTCGGAGTGCATTGAAGACTAAGCCGAATAGTGAAATATAAATAAATTGAAATAAAATAAAGGAAGAAGCATTCCCAAATCTGCTCTGTAATATGTGCATTCACTTCACAGAGTTAATGCTTACTCTATGTTGCCCAGGTTTGAAACTGTGTCTTTAAAGAATCTGTGAAGGGATATTTAGTTACGCCCGGAGGCTTGTTTTGAGCAAGGAAATGTCTTCTGATGAAATCTGCAAAGAAACGTTCTGAGCAACTTCCTTGTGATGTGTGTATTCGTCTCATAGAGTTAAACCATTTTTTGTTTTGAGCAGCTTGAAATCACTGCTTTTGTGGCATCTGAGGAACGATATTTGGGAACAATCCTTAGAATATGTAGAAAGAAATATGCTCAGGTAAAATCCAGAAGGAAGGTTTCTGTGAAACTAGTTCTGTGCCGTCTTAATTCCTCTCACACAGTTAAGCCTTTCTTTTCATTGAGCAGTCTTGTAACCCTATGTATGTTTACCGTGTGATGCGATATTCGGGGGCACTTTGAGGCTTACAGTGAAAAAGGAAATATGCTCAGACCAAAACTGGAGAGAAGCTTTCCGAGGAACTGCTTTGTCTCATGTGCATTCCAGTCAGTGTGTTATACCTCTCTTCTCATACAGCATCGGGAAAACACTTTTGGAGAAATAGGTACCAAGTGATATTTGGGAGCATGTTGATGCCGATGGTGAAAAGGAAATAGCCTCAGACAAAAACAGGGAAGAGAGCTTTCTAGGAAACTACTCCATGATATGTGTAATCATTTCACATAGATAAAGCTTTCTTTACATTAAGCACCTTGGAAACTGTCATAGAAGGATCCAGGAAGAAACCTTCGGGAGCACATTCAGGACTATGGTGAAAAAGGAAATATCTTCAGATAAAAACTGGAAAGAAGCTTTCTGTGAATCTGCTTGGTGCTATGTTTATTCATCTCACATAGATGAAGCTTTCTTTACATTATGCAGCTTGGAAACTCCCTCGTGGATGGATCCGCGAAGGGGTATTTGGGATCACATTTGTGGCAATGGTAAAATAGGAAATATAGGAAGATAAAAACAAGAGAGAAGCTTTATGAGAACCTGTTCGGTTATGTGTGCATTCCACTCAGGTAGTTGTAACTTTCTTCTCATAAGGCACAGTTTGAACACTGTTCCTGTAAAACCAAAAGAGTGATATTCAGAGCACATTGAAAACTATGGCAAAAAGTGAAATGTCGTTGAATAAAAAACATAAAGAAACACACGAAGAAACTACTCTCTGACACGTCCATTCTTTTCACAGAACAAAAGCTTACACTGTATTTCCTAGTTTGAAAGTTGATGTTTGAGGGTTCTGCTAAGTCAAGGTAAGTGGCAACCGGAGGTCTGTGTCAAACAAGGAAATGTCTTCCATTTAAAATGGAGAAAAACTTTCTACACAACTCTTTTGTGATATCTGTGTTCATCTCGTAGAGCTAAATCATTCTTTGTATTGAACAGTTTGAAATCACTCTTTCCGTGGAATCTGAGAGAGGGCATTTGGATACGCTCTTTAGAATATCCTAAAAAAGAAATAACCTCACAGAAAAACCAGAAGAAAGTTTTCTGTGAAAGTGCTCTGTGTCACAGAAATTCCACACACACAGTGAAGCTTCTCTTTTCATTGAGCAGTATCATAACACTGTTTGTTTTAGGCTGCGAAGGGATTTTCAGCAGCACTTTGAGGCTGACGATGAGAAACGAAACCTCTTCAGATAGAAACTAGAGAGAAGCTTTCTGAGGAGCTGCTTTGTGATGTGTGCATTCCACTCACAGAATTTCATTCACAGAATAACGTGTGCATTCCACTCACAGAATGACGTATGCATTCCACTCACCTTTTTTAACCTAGAGGATTCCGGAATCCCTTTTGGAGAAAAAGCTACCAAGAGACATTCGGGAGTGTATGGATGGCTCTGGGGAAAAAGGAAATATCCTCAGTCAAAAACTGGAAAGAAAATTTCTGTGAAACAGCTTTGTGTTAGATTATTTTATTCACTCGCATAGTTAAAACTTTTCTTATATTATGGAGTTTGGAAACTCCATCGTGTACGGATCAGCGAAAGGACATTCGGGAGCACATTGAGTCCTACGGTGAAAGAGGAGATATCTTCAGATAAAAACTGGATAGAAGCTTTTTGAGAAACTTCTCTGTGATATATGCATTCCACTCAGTGATTTATACCTCTTTTCTCACAAGGCCGTGTTTGAACACTGTTCCTGTGAAACCGAAAAAGTGATATTTTGGAGAACATTGAGGACTATGACGAATAGTGAAATATACTGAAATAAAATCGAGGAAGAAGCGTTCCAAGAATCTACTCTCTGATATGGGCATTGATTTCAGAGAGTTAATGCTTACTCTATGTTGCCCAGTTTTGAAACTATGTCTTTGAAGAATCTGTAAGGAGATTGTTAGTGACGCCTGGAGCATTGTGGTGAGTCAGGAAAATTCTTTCGATGAAACCTGCAGAGAAACTTTCTGAGCAACTGCTTTGCAATGTGTGTATTCGTCTCACAGAGGTAAATCATTCTTTGGATTGAGCAGCTTGAAATAATTATTTTTGTGAAATCTGAGGAAGGACATTGTGAACGATCCTTAGAATACGGGGGAAGAAATGTCCTCAGGGAAAATCCAGAAGGAAGCTTTCTGTGAAACTGCTCTGTGTCGCCTTAATTCCTCTCACTCAGTTAAGCCTCTCTTTTCATGGAGCAGTTTATTAACCCTGTGTATGTTTCGCATGTGATTGCATATTCGGGAGCACATTGATTCTTACGGTGAAAAAGGAAATATGTTCCGACCGAAACTGATGAGCAGATTTCCGAGGAACTGCTTTGTGATGAGTGCATTTCGCTCACGGTGTTATACCTCTCTTCCCTTACGGCCTCGGGGAAACCCTTTTGTAGAAACAGGTACTAAGTGATATTCGGGAGTGTGTTTATGCCGATGGTGAAAAGGGAAATAGCCCCAGAGAAAAACTAGAAAGAAGCTTTCTAGGAAACTACTATTTTTTATGTGTAATCATCTAGCATATATAAACCTTTCTTTACATTACCCAACTTGAAAACTGTCATGGAGGGATCCAGGAGTGGACCTTCGGGAACAGATTCAGGACTGTGGTGAAAAAGAAAATCTCTTCAGATAAAAACTGGAAAGAAGTTTTCAGTGAATCTGCTTTGTGCTATGTTTATTCATCTCACAAAGATGAAGCTTTCTTTACATTATGCAGCTTGGATACTCCCCCTAGGATGGACCTGCAAAGAGATATTTGGGATCATATTAGGGCCTATGGAGAAATAGGAAATATAGTCAGATAAAAACTGGAAAGGAGCTTTCTGAGAAACTGCTTGGTGATGTGTGCATTCCACTCAGGGAGTTGTAACTTCGTTCTTATAAGCCAGAGTTTCAACACTGTTCCTGCAAAACCAAAAGAGTGATATTCAGAGCACATTGAAGACTATGGCAAAAAGGGAAATGTTATGCAATAAAAAACAGAAAGAAGCACTTGAAAAAACTGCTCTCTTACACGTCCATTCTTTTCACAGGGTTAAACCTTACTCTACATTTCCTAGTTTGAAAGTCGGTCTTTGAGGTTTCTGTGAAAGGATAGTAACTGGCAACAGGAGGCCGGTGTCGAGCAAGGAAATGTCTTCCATCGAAAATTGGAGAGAAGCTTTCTGCGCAACTCTTTTGTGAAGTTTGGGCTCATCCCATACAGTTAAATCATTCTTTGGATTGAGCAGTTTGAAATCACTGTTTCTGTGGAATCTGAGAAAGGACATTTGGAAACGTTCTTTAGAATATCCTGAAAAAGAAATAACCTCAGAGAGAAATCAGAAGGAAGCTTTCTCTGAAACTGCTCTGTGTCACCTGAATTCCGCTCACACAGTTAAGCTTCTCTTTTCATTGAGTAGTATCTTAACACGGTTTTTGTTTAGTCTGTGAAGGCATATTCAGGAGTGCTTTGAGGCTTATGGTGAGAAAGGAAACGTCTTTAGATAGAAATTGGAGAGAAGCTTTCTAAGGAGCTGCGTGGTGACGTGTGCATTCCACTCACAGAATTCCACTCACAGAAGGCATGTGCATTTCACTCACAGAATAACGTGTGCATTCCACTCATTTTTCTTCTCATAGAGAATTCTGGAATTCCTTTTGAAGAAGAAGTTATCAAGAGACATTTGGGAGTATGGGGATGGCTATGCTGAAAAAAGAAATATCCTCAGACAAAAACTTGTAAAAAGATTTCTGTGAAACTGCTTTGTGTTAGATACATTTATTCATCTTGCATATTAAAACTTTTCTTATATTACGTAGTTCGGAAACTCCGTCATGCACAGATCTGCGAAGGGACATTCGGGAGCATAATCCGGCCTACAGTGAAAGAGGAGATATCTTCAGACAAAAACTGGAGAGCTTTCTGAGAAACGACTTTGTGATGTATGCATTCCACTCAGGTAGTTATACCTCTTTTCTGACAAGGCAGTGTTTGAACACTCTTCCTGTGAAACCGAAAACGTGATATTTCAGAGCGCATTGAGGACTATGGCGAACAGTGAAATATACTGAAATAAAATTGAGGAAGAAGCGTTCCAAGAATCTGCTCTCTGATATGTGCATTCAATTCACAGAGTTAATGCTTACTCTATGTTGCCCAGTTTCAAAAATCTTTCTTTGAAGAATCTGTGAAGGGACTTTTAGTGACACCCAGAGGCTTGTGGTGAGCAAGGAAACGTCTTCCGAATGAAACCTGCAGAGAAACGTTCTGAGCAATGGCTTTCCAATGTGTGTATTCGTCTCATAGAGTTAAACCATTCTTTGGATTGAACAGCTTGAAATCACTGTTTTTGTGAAATCTGAGGAAGGACCTTTGGGAAAGATGCCTAGAATATGGAGAATGAAGTATCCTCAGGTAAAATCCAAAAGGTAGCTTTCTGTGAAACTGCTATGTGTCGTCTTAATTCCTCTCACTCAGTTAAGCCTCTGTTTTCATTGAGCAGTTTTATAACCCTGGTATGTTTTGCGTGTGTTGCAATATTCGGGAGTACTTTGAGACTTATGATGAAAAAGGAAATATGTTCAGACCGAAACTGGAAAGAATCTTCCCGAGGGACTACTTTGTCTCATGTGCATTCCAGTCAGAGTGTTATACCTCTCTTCTTTTACAGCGTTGGGAAAACCCTTTTGGAGGAACACGTACCAAGTGATATTTGGAAGCATGTTGATGCCGATGGCGAAAAAGGGAAATAGCCTCAGAGAAAATCTGGAAAGACACTTTCCAGGAAACTACTCTTTGATACGTGTAATCATCTCACATAGATAAAGCTTTCCTTATATTATGACACTTGGAAACTGTCATGGACGGATCCAGGAAGGGACCTTCCGGAGCACATTCAGGACTGTGGTGGAAAAGGAAATCTGTTCAGAAAAAAACTGGAAAGAAGATTTATGTGAATTTGCTTTTTGCTATGTTTATTCATCTTACAGAGGTGAAGCTTTCTTTACATTATGGAGCTAGGAAACTCCCTCTTGGATGGATCTGCCAAGAGGTATTTGGGATCATATTCAGGCCAATGGTGAAATAGGAAATATAGTCAGATAAAAACTGGAGAGAAGCTTTCTGAGAAACTGCTTGGTGGTGTGTGCATTCCACTCAGGGAGTTGTAACTTCGTTCTCATAAGTCACAGTTTGAACACTGTCCCTGGAAAACCGAAAAGAGAAATATTCGAAGCACATTGAAGACAAGGGCAAAAAGTGAAATGTCGTCCAATAAAAAACAGAAAGAAGCACTAGAAGAAACTGCTCTCAGACAAGTCCATTCTTTTCACAGGGTTAAAGCTTACTCTACATTTCCCAGTTTGAAAGTCAGTCTTTGAGGGGTCTGCGAAGGGATAGGAAGTGACTACCAGAGGCCTGTTTCAAGCAAGGAAATGTCTTCCATCAAATATTTGAGAGAAGATTTCTGCGCAACACTTTTGTGAAGTTTGTGCTCATCTCATAGAGTTAAATCATTCTTTGGATTCAGTATTTTGAAATCACTGTTTCTGTGGAATCTGAGAAAGGACATTTGGAAATGCTCTTTAGAAAACTGTGAAAGAGAAATAACCTCAGAGAGAAACCAGAAGGAAACTTTCTGTGAAACTGCTATGCCACGTGAATTCTGATCACAGAGTTACGCTTCTCTTTTCATTGAGCAGTATCATAACACTGTTTTTGTTTAGTCTGCAAAGGGATATTCAGGAGCGCTTTGAGGCTTATGGTGAGAAAGGACATGTCTCCAAATAGAATCTGCAGTGAAGATTTCTGAGGAGCTGCTTTGTCACGTGTGTATTCCACTCACAGAATTCCACTCAGAGAATGACGTGTACATTCCATTCACCTTTCTTTTCCTAGAGGATTCCGGAATCCCTTTTGGAGAATAAGTTACCAAGAGACATTCGGGAGTATAGGGATGGCTATAGTGAAAAAGGAAATATCTTCAGACAAAAACAGGAAAGAAGACTTTTGTGAAGCTGCTTTGTGTTAGATGTATTTATTCAACTCGCAGTGTTAAAACTTTTCTTCTATTATGAAGTTTGGAAACTCTGTCATGCATGGATGCACGAGGAAATTTCAGGAGCACATTTAGGCCTACGGTGAAAGAGGAGATATCTTCAGATAAAAACTGGAGAGAAGCTCTCTGAGAAAAGACTTTGTGATGTATGCATTCCAGTCCTGGAGTCATACCTTTTTTTTCACAAGGCAGTGTTGGAACACCGTTTCTGTGAAACCAAAAAGGTGATATTTCGGAATGCATTGAGGACTATGGCGAATAGGGAAATATACTGAAATAAAATCGAGGAAGAAGCATTCCAAGAATCTGCTCTCTGATATGTGCATTCACTTCACAGAGTTAATGCTTACGCTATGTTGCCCAGTTTCAAAACTCTATCTTTGGAGAAGCTGTGAAGGGATATTTAGTGATGCCCGGAGGCTTGTGGTGAGCAAGGAAATGTCTTCCGTTGAAACCTGCAGAGAAACTTTCTGAGTAACTGCTTTGCGATGTGTGTATTCGTCTAATAGAGTTAAACCATTCTTTGGATTGAACAGCTTGAAATCACCGTTTTTGTGGTATCTGAGGAAAAACAATTGGGAACGATCTTTAGAACATGGAGAAGGAAATATCCTCAGGTTAAATCCAGAAGGAAGCTTTCTGTGAAACTGCTCAATGTCGTCTTAATGTCTCTCACTCAGGTAAGCCCCTCTTTTCATTGAGCAGTTTTCTACCCTTGTGTATGCTTAGCGTGTGACGGGATATTCGGGAGCACTTTGAGGCCTATGGTGAAAAAGGAAATATGTTCAGACCATAACTGGAGAGAATTCCGAGGAACTGCCTTGTGACGTGTGCATTCCACTCACAGTTTTTACCTCTCTTCTCATGCAGCGTCGGGAAAACCCTTTTACCGAAGCAGGTAGCGAATGATATTCGGGAGCATATTGGTGCCCATGGTGAAAAGGGAAATAGCCTCAGACTAAAACTGGAAAAAGCTTTCTGGGAAACTACTCTGTGATACGTGTAAGCATCTCACATAGATAATGCTTTCTTTACATTACGCAGCTTGGAAACTGTCATGGATGGATCCACGTAGGGACCTTCGAGAGCACGTTGAGGACTATGGTGAAAAACGAAATATCTTAAGATTAGAATGGGAAAGAAGCATTCTGTGAATTTGTTTTTTGCTCTGTTTATTCATCTCACATAGATGAAGCTTCCTTTACATTACACAGCTTGGAAACTCCCTCGTGGAAGGATCTGGGAAGGAATATTTGAGGTCACATTCAGGCCTATAGTGAAATAGGAAATATAGTCATATCAAAACGGGAGGGAAGATTTCCGAGATACTGCTTGGTGACGTGTGCATTCCACTCAGGGAGTTATAACTTTCTTCTCATAAGGCACAATTTGAACACTGTAAATGTACAACAGTGATATTCAGAGCACATTGAAGACTATTACAAAATTGATATGTTCAATAAAATAGGGAAAGAAGCACTCGAAGAAACTACTCTCTGACATGTCCATTTTTACACAGAGTTAAAGCTTACTCTACATTTCCCAGTTTGAAAGTTGGTCTTTGAGGTTTCTGCGAAGGGATAGTAAGTAGCAACCGGAGGCCTTCTCTCAACCGAATATTTGAGAGAAGCTTTCTGTGCAAGTCTTTTGTGAAGTTTGTACTCATCTCATAGAGTTAAATCATTCTTTGGATTGAGTAGTTTGAAATCACTGTTTCTGTGGAATCTGAGAAAATACATTTGGAAACGCTCTTTAGAATGTCCTGAAATAGAAATAACCTCAGAGAGAAACCAGAAGGAAGCTTTCTGTGAAACTGCTCTGTGTCACGTGAATTCCACTCACACAGTTAAGTTTCTCTTTTCATTCAGCAGTATCTTCACACCGTTTTTGTTTAGTCTGTGAAGGAATATACAGGGGCGCTTTGAGGCTTATGGTGAGGAAAGAAACCTCTTCAGATAGAAACTGGAGAGTAGCTTTTTGTGGAGCTGCTTTGTGACGTGTGCATTCCACTCACAGAATGACGTGTGCATTCCACTCACAGAATGTCGTGTGCATTCCACTCACCTTCCTTCTCCTAGAGGATTCTGGAATCCCTTTTCGAGCAAAAGCTATCAACAAAGATTCGGTAGTATGGGGATGTCTATGGTGAAGAAGGAAATATTTTCATACAAATACTGAAAGAAGATTTCTGTGAAACTGCTTTGTGTTAGATATATTTATTCATTACGCATAGTTAAAACTTTTCTTAGATTATGCAGTTTGGAAACTCTGTCATGCACGGATCCGTGAAGGGACGTTTGGAGCACATTCAGGCCTACGGGGAAAGGGAGATATCTTCAGATAAAAAGTGGATAGGAGCTTTCTGAGAAACAACTTTGTGATGTTTGCATTCCACTCAGGGAGTTATACCTACTTTCTCACAAGGCAGTGTTTGAACACTGTTCCTGTGAAAACAAAAAAGTGATATTTCGGAGCACATTGAGGACTTCATGTCTTTGTGTTAGATATATTTATTCACCTCGCATAGTTAAAACTTTTCTTATATTACGCAGTTTGGAGACTTAGTGACACGTGGAAGCTTGTGGTGAGCAACAAACATCTTCGGATGAAAGCAGCAGAGAAACATTCTGAGTCACAACTTTGCGATGTGTGCATTCGTCTCAAAGAGTTAAACCATTCTTTGGATTGAGCAGCTTGAAATCACTGTTTTTGTGGCATCTGAGGAAGGACATTAGGGACCGATCCTTAGAATACGGGAAAAGAAATATCCTCAGGTAAAATCCAGGAGGAAGCTTTCTGTGAAAGTGCTCTGTGTCACCATCATTCCTCTCGCTCAGTTAGGGCTCTTTTTTCATTGAGCAGTTTTCTAACCCTGTGTATGTTTAGCTTGTGATGGGATATTCGAGAGCTCTTTGAGGGTTATGGTGAAAAAGAATGTGTGTTCAGACCGAAACTTGAGAGGAGCTTTCCGAGGAACTGCTTTGTGATGTGTGCATTGAACTGACAGTGTTATACCTCTCTTCTCATACAGCGTCAGAGAAACCCTTTTGGAGAAACAGGTACCAAGTGATATGCGGGAGCATGTTGATGCCGATGTTGAAAAGGGAAATAGACTCAGTCACTAGCTGGAAAGAAGCCTTCTAGGACACTACTCTGTGATATCTGTAATCATCTCACATAGATACAGCTTTCTTCACATTATGCAGCTTGGAAAGTCTTATGGACGAATCCACGAATTGTCATTCGGGAGCACTTTCAGGACTATGGTGAAAAAGGAAATATCTTCAGAAAAAACTGGAAAGAAGCTTTCTGTGAATCTGCTTTTTGATATGTTTATTCATCTCACATAGATGAAGCTTTCTTTACATTACACAGCTTGGAAACTCCGTGATGGATGTATTCACGAAGGGATAGTTGGGATCACTTTCGGGCCTATGGCGAAACAGGATATAGTCAGGTAAAAACTGGAAAGAAGCTTTATGTGAAACTGCTTGATGACTTGAGCATTCTACTCAGGTAGTTGTAACTTTCTTCTCATAAGACACAGGTTGAACAGTGTTCCTGTAAAACCAAAAGAGTGATATTGGGAGCACACTGAAGACTATGGCAAAAAGTGAAATGTCGTCGGAAAAAAACAGAAAGGAAAGGTGAAACTCTGCGTGATGAATTCACACATCAGAAAGCAGTTTCTCAGAAAGCTTCTTTCTAGTTATTATCTGAGGATATTTCCTTTTTCACCATAGGCCTCAATGCACTCCCAAATATCACTTTGCAGATTCCACAACAACAGTGTTAGCAAACTACCTCTTGAAGACTAGGTTGTAACTCTGTGAGATGAATTCACATATCACAAATAGATTTCTCACAAAGCTCCTTATACTATTTAGTTGAAGATATTTCCTTTGTCACCGTAAGCTTCATCGCCCTAAGAAATACCCTAATGTAGATTTCAAGAAAACACTGCTAGCAAACGGATCCATGGAAAGGAGACCATAACACTGTGAGTTGCATTCACATGTCACAATGCAGTTTCTCAGAACGCTTCTTTCCAGTTTTTATCTCAGGATATTTCCTTTTTCAGCATCGCCCTCCATAGGCTCCCAAATATCACTTTCTGGTTTTTATCTGAGGAGATTTCCTTTGTCACCATAAGCTTCATTGCCCTAAGATCTGTCGCACTGCAGATTTCAAGAAAACTGTTTGCAAACTGATCCCTGAAAGGAAAAGTGTCACTATATGAGTTGCATTCTCACATCGCAATGCAGATTCTCTGAACGCTTCTTTCCAGTGTTTATCACAGAGTATTTCCTTTTTCACCATAGGCTTCCATGGGCTCCCGAATATCACTTTGCCAATTCCAAGAGAACAGTCTTAGCCAATGGCATCATGAGGAGAAAGGTGTAACTAACTCTGAGATGAATTCACACATCACAAAGAAGTTTCTCAGAAAGTTTCTTTCTCAGTTTTATCCGAGGATATTTCCTTTTGCCCTATAGTCTGCAATGGAATCCAAAATATCAGTTCTCAGATCCACAAAAGCAGGGCTAGCCGACGGCTCCACGAAATACCGGTGTATCTTAGTGAGTTGAATTCACACAGAAGAAAGCAGTTTCTCTGAAAGCATCTTTCTTTCTTGAGCTGAGGTTATTTGTGGTCTCAGCGCGCCACCGTGTGTCTTATTTGAGATTCTGCGAACACACTGTTAGCAAGCTTCTCAATGAAAACGATGATGTAACTCTGTGAGCTGAACGCACCCACAAACAAGAAGTTTCTGAGAGAACTTCTCTCATGATTTGTCTGAGGATATTTCATTATTCACCATGGGATTCAATGATATCCAACATATCACTTCTGAAATTCCACAAAACCACTGCTAACAAACTCCTCCATGAAAGAGTGGTGTAACACTCTGAAATGAATTCACACATCACAAAGCAGTTTCTCAGATAATTTCATTCCGGTTTTTCTCGGAGAATATTTCCTTTGTCCTTCTACTCTTCCAACCCATCTGAAATACCATTTCTGAGAATCCACAAAAAAGCTGCTAGCATACGGCTGCATGAAATAGTGGTGTAACTCTGCGATATGAAGTCACATATCAGGAAGCAATTTCTCAGAGCTTCTTTCACGTTTTTATCTGAGGATATTACCTTTCTCACTGTAGGCGGCATAGCGCTAAGAAGTACCTCATTGCAGATTTCAAAGAAACTGTGTTAGCAACCTGATCCCTGAAGAGAAAAGGTTAACTGTGTGAGTTGCATTCACACATCACAGTGCAGTTTCTCTGAACGCCTCTTTACAGTTTTTATCAGAGGATATTTCCTTTTTCACCATAGCCCTCAATGAGCTCCCAAATATCACTTTGCAGAATCTACCAAAACAGCGTTAATAAACTGCTACTAGAAGGGAAAGGTGAAACTTTGCATGATGAATTCACACATCAGAAAGCATTTTCTCAGAAAGTTTCTTTCTAGTTATTATCTGAGGATATTTCCTTTTTCACCATAGGCCTCAATGTGCTCCCAAATATCACTTTGCACATTCCATGACAACAGTGTTAGCAAACTGCCTCAGGAAGACTAGGTTGTAACTCTGTGAAATTAATTCACATATCACAACTAGGTTTCTCAGAAAGCTCCTTTCTAGTTTATATTTGAGGATATTTCCTTTGTCATCGTAAGCTTCATTTCGCTAAGAAGTATCCCAATGTAGATTTCAAGAAAACACTGTTAGCAAACGGATCCATGGAAAGGAAAGTGTAACTCTGTGAGTTGCATTTACACATCACAATGCAGTTTCTCAGAATTCTTCTTTCCAGTTTTTATCTGAGGATATTTCCTTTTTCACCACAGACATCAATGCGATCCCAAACATCACTTTGCAGATTCCATGACAACGGTGATAGCTACTGCTTCATGAGGTCTATGTTGTAACTCTGAGAGATGAATTCATGTACCACAAAGAAGTTTCTCACAAACCTTCTATCAATGTTTCATTTGAGGATATTTCCTCTAACAATGTAGGCCTCAATGTGATTTAAGTTACCCTTCTCAGGTTCCTCAAAGGTAGTCTTATTAGACTGCTCCATGAAACCGAAATGTAACTCTGAGAGATGTATTCACTCATCACAAAGAATTTTCTGAGAAAGCACCTTTTTATTTTTTTTCTGAGGATGTTTCCTTTGTCAACATAAGCTTCATTGCACTAAGAAATATCTTATTGCAGATTTCAAGAAATCTGTGTTAGCAAACTGATCCCTGAAGAGAAAAGTGTAACTGTGTGAGGTGCATTCACACATCGTAATGCAGTTTCTCTGAATGCTTCTTTCCAGTTTTTATCTGAGGATATTTCCTTTTTCACCATAGCCCTCAATGAGTTCCCAAATATCACTTTGCAGAATCCACTAAAACAGTGTTAGCACACTGCTACCAGAAGGGAAAGTTGAAACTCTGCGTGATGAATTCACACATCAGAAAGCAATTTCTCAGAAAGCTTATTTCTAGTTCTTATCTGAGGATATTTCCTTTTTCACCATAGGCCTCGATGCGCTCCCAACTATCACTTTGTAGATTCCACGACAACAGTGTTAGCAAACTGTTTCATGAGGTCTATGTTGTAACTCTGTGAGATGAATTCATATATCACAAAGAAGTTTCTCACAAAGCTTCCATCAAAGTTTTAATTGGAAACAGCAGGTTTCATAGGAAGACCTTTCCTTGCTCACCACAAGCCTCTGGGTGTCACTAAACATCCCTTCACAGATGCTTCAAAGACATAGTTTCAAAACTGGTCAACATAAAGTAAGCATGAACTCTGTGAATTGAATGCACATACTGAGAGTGTATGTGAATATGCATTGAGTTATAACTTTCTTCTCATAAGGCTCAGTTTGAACACTGTTCCTGTAACCGAAAGAGTGATACTCGAAGCACAATGAAAATTATGGCAAGAAGTGAAATGTCATCCCATAAAAAACAGAAAGAAGCACTCAAAGAAACTGCTCGCTGACACGTCCATTCTTTTAACAGGGTTAAAGCTTACTCTACATTTCCCAGTTTGAAAGTCGGTCTTTGAGGGTTCTCTGAAGGGATAGTAAGTGGCAACCGGAGGCCTGTGTCGAGCAAAGAAATGTGTTCCATCAAAAATTGGACAGAAGCTTTCTGGGCAACTCTTTTGCGATGTTTGTATTCATCGCATAGAGTTAAATGATCCTTTGGATTGATCAGTTTAAAACCACTGTTTCTGTGGAATCTGAGAAAGGACACTTGGAAACACGCTTTAGAATATGCTGAAAAAGTAATAACCGCAGAGAGAAAGCAGAAGGAAACTTTCTGTGGAACTGCCCTGTGTCACGTGAATTCTGCTCACACAATTAAGCTTCTCCTTTCATTTAGCAGTAACATAACACTGTTTTTGTTTAGTCTGCAAAGGGATATTCAGGAGCATTTTGAGACTCATGGTGAGAAAGGAAACTTCTTGAGAAAGAAACTGGAGAGAATCTTTCTGAGAGGCTGCTTTCTGATGTATGCATTCCACTCACAAAAATATACCTTTCTTCTCCTAGAGGATTGCTGAATCTCTTTTGGAGAAAAAGCTACCAAGAGACATTCGGGAGTATAGGGACACCTATGGTGAAAAAGGGAATATCCTCAGACAAAAACTGGAAAGAAGATTGCTGTGAAACTGCCTTGTGTTACGCATATTGATTCATCTCGTATAGTTAAAACTATTCTTATATTATGCAATTTGGAAACTCCATCATGCACGGATCCACGAAGGGATATTCAGGAGGACATTCAGGCCTATGTTGAAAGAGAAGATATCTTCAGATAAAAACTGCATAGAAGCTTTCTGAGAAACTATTTTGTGATGTATGCATTCCACTCAGGGAATTTTACCTCTTTTCTAACAAGGCAGTGAATGAACACAATTCCTGTGAAACCGAAAAAGTGATATTTCGGAGCGCATTGAGGACTAAGGCAAATAATGAAATATACTGAAATAAAATCGAAGAAGAAGCATTCCAAGAATCTGCTCTCTGATATGTGCATTCAATTCACAAAGCTAATGCTTACTCTATGTTGTCCAATTTCGAAACTCTGTCTTTGAAGGATCTGTGAAGGGATATTTAATGACGCCTGAAGGCTTGTGGTGAGCAAGGAAACATCTTCCGATGAAACATGTGGAGAGACTTTCTGAGCAACTGCTTTGTGATGTGTGTATTCGTCTCATAGAGTTAAACCATTCTTGGATTGAGCAGCTTGAAATGACTGTTTTTGTGGAATCTGAGGAAGGACATTGGGGAACGATCCTTAGAATATGGGGAAAGAAATATCCTCAGGTAAAATCCAGAAGGAAGCTTTCTGTGAAGTTACTCTGTGTCGTCTTAATTCTTCTCGCTCAGTTAAGCCTCTCTTTCCACTGAGCAGTTTTCTAACCCTGTGTATATTTAGCGTGTGATGGGATATTCGGGAGCACTTTGTGGCTTATGGTGAAAAAGTAAATGTGTTCAGAACGAAATTGGAGAGAAACTTTCCGAGGAACTGCTTTGTGACGTGTGCATTCCACTCACAGTGTTATACCTCTGTTCTCATACAACGTCGGAGGATCCCTTTTGGAAAAACAGGTACCAAGTGATATTCGGGAACATGATGATGCCGAAGGTGAAAAGGGAAATAGCCTCAGAGAAAAATTGGAAAGAAACTTTCTAGGAAACTATTCTGTGATACGTGTAAACATTTCACATAGATAAAGCTTTCTTTAGGTTACACAGCTTGTAAACTGTCATGACGGATCCACGAAGGGAAATCCTGGAGGACATTCAAGACTATGGTGAAAAAGGAAATATCTTCAGAAAAACACTGGAAGGAATTTTCTGTGAATCTGCTTTTTGCTATGTTTATCCACCTCACATAGAGGAAGCTTTCTTTCATTACGCAGCTTGGAAACTCCCTCGTGGAAGGATCCGCGAAAGGACATTTGGGATCACATTCGGGCCTAAGGTGAAATAGGAAATATAGTCAGATAAAAACTGGAGTGAAGCTGGCTGAAAAACTGCTTGGTGATGTGTGCATTCCACTCAGTGTGTTACAACTTTCTTCTCATAAGGCACAGTTGGAACACGGTTCTGGTGAAACCAAAAGAGTGATATTCGGAGCACATTGAAGATGATGGCAAAAATTGATGTGACGTCCAATAAAAAACAGAAAGAAGCCGTCAAAGAAAGTTCTCTCTGACATGTCCATTCTTTTCACAGGGTTGAAGCTTACTCTACATTTTCCAGTTTGAAAGTCGGGCTTTCAGGGTTCTGCGAAGGGATACTAAGTGGCAAACGGAGGCCTTTGCCAAGCAAGGAAATATCTGCCATCGACAATTGGAGAGAAGATTTCTGCACATCTGTTTTGTGATATTTGATTTCATCTTATGGAGTTAAATCATTCTTTTATTGAGCAGTTTGAAACCACTGTTTCTGTGGAATCTGAGAAAGGACATTTGGAAATGCTCTTTAGAATATCCTGAAAAAGAAATAACCTCAGAGAGAAACCAGAAGGAAGATTTCTGTGAAAGTGCACTGTGTCACATGAATTCTGCTCACACAGTTAAGCTTCTCTTTTCATTTAGCAGTATCATAACACTGTTTTTGTTTAGTCTGCAAAGGGATATTCAGGAGCGCTTTGAGGCTTAAGGTGAGAAAGGAAACATCTTCAGATAGAAACTGGAGAGAAGCTTTCTGAGGAGCTGCTTTGTCACGTGTGCATTCCACTCACAGAATTCCACTTACAGAAAAACTTGTGCATTCTACTCACAGAATGACGTGTGCATTCCACTCACCTTTATTCTCCAAGAGGATTCCAGAATCCCTTTTGGAGAAGATGCTACCAAGAGACATTCAGGAGTATAGGGATGGCTATGCTGAACAACGAAATATCCTCAGACAAAAACTGGAAAGAAGATTTCTGTGAAGCTGCTTTGTGTTAGATATATTCATTCATCTCCAATAGTTACAACTTTTCTTATATTACGCAGTTTGGAGACTCCGTCATACACGGATCCGTGAAGGGACATTCAGGAGCACATTCAGGCCTACGGTGAAAGAGGAGATATCTTCAGATAAAAAGTGTATAGTCGTTTCTGAGAAACGACTTTGTGATGTATGCATTCCACTCAGGGAGTTATACCTCCTTTCTCACAAGGCAGTTTTTGAACACTGTTCCTGTGAAACCGAAAAAGTGATATTTCAGAGAGCATTGAGGACAACGGCAAATAGTGAAATATACTGAAAAAAAATCGAGGAAGAGGAGTTCCAAGGATCTACTCTCTGATATGTGCATTGACTTCAGAGAGTCAATGCTTACTCTATCTTGCCCAGTTTCAAGGTCTGTCTTTAAGGAATCTGTGAAGGGATATTTAGTGATGCCCAGAGGCTGGTGGTGAGCAAGGAAACGTCTTCCGATGAAATCTGCAGAGAAACTTTCTGAGTAACTGCTTCACAATGTGTGTATTCGTCTCATGGAGGTAAACCGTTCTTTGGATTGAACAGTTGGAAATCAATGTTTTTGCGGAAACTGAGGAGGGCATTTGGGAAAGATCCTTAGAACATTGAGAAAGAAATATCCTTTGGTAAAATGCAGAAGGAAGCTTTCTGTGAAACTGCTCTGTGTCAACTTAATGGCTCTCACTCAGTTAAGCCCCTCTTTTCATTGAGCAGTTTTCTAATCGTTTGTATGCTTAGGATGTGACGGGGTATTCAGGAGCACTTTGACGCTCACGGTGAAAAAGAAAATATGTTCAGATCAAAACTAGAGGAAAGATTTCGGAGGAACAGCCTTGTGACGTGTGAATTTCACTCAAAGTGTTATACATTTCTTCTCAAACAGCGTTGCGGAAACCCTTTTGGAGAAACAGGTACCAAATGCTACTCAGGAACGTATTGCTGTTGATGGTGAAAAGGGAAATAGCCTCAGACTAAAACTGGAAAAAGCATTCTAGGAAACTACTCTCTGATATGTGTAATCATCTCACATAGATAAAAAAATTTCTTTACAGTACGCAGCTTGGAAATTCTCATGGACAGATCCATGAATGGACCTTCGGGAGCACTTTGAAGACTATGGTGTAAAATGAAATATCTTCAGATAAAAACGGGAAAGAAGCTTTCTGTGAATCTGCTTTTTGCTATGTTTATTCATCTCACATAGGTGAAGCTTTGTCTACATTGCACAGCTTGAAAACTCCCTCGTGGATGGATCTAGGAAGTGATATTTGGGATAACATTCCGGCCTATAGTGTAACAGGAAATATAGTCAGATCAAAACGGGAGAGAAGCTTTCTGAGAAACTGCTTGGTGATGTGTGCATTCCACTCAGGGAGTTATAACTTTTTTTTCATAAGGCACAATATGAATACTGTTCCTGTAAAACCAAAAGAGTGATATTCGGAGCATATTGAAGACTATGGCAAAATTGAAATATCCAATAAATAAAAAACAGAAAGAAGCACTTGAAGAAACTGTTCCCTGACATGTCCATTTTTACACAGGGTTAACGCTTACTGTACATTTCGCAGTTTGAAAGTCGGTTTTGAGGGTTCTGCGAAGGGATAGTAAGTGGCAACTGGAGGCTTGTTTAGACCAAGGAAATGTCTTCCATCGAATATTTGAGGGAAACTTTCTGCGTAACTCTTTTGTGAATTTTGTGCTCATCTCATAGAGTTAAATCATTCTTTGGATTGAGTAGCTTGAAATCACAGTTTCCGTGGAATCTGAGAAAGGACATTTGGAAACGCTATTTAGAATATCCTGAAAAAGTAATAACCTCAGAGAGAAACCAAGAGGAAGCTTTCTGTGAAACTGCTCTGTGTCACGTGAATTATGCTCACACAGTTAAGTTTCTGTTTTAATGAGGAGTATCATAACACTGTTTCTGTTTAGTCTGCAAAGGGATATTCAGGAGTGCTGCGAGGCTGATGTAGAGAAAGGAAACGTCTTAATATAGAAACTGGAGAGATGCTTTCTGAGGAGCTGCTTTTTGACGTGTGCATTCCACTCACAGAATGACGTGTGCATTCCACTCACCTTTCTTCTCCTAGAGGATTCCTGATCCCTTTTGGAGAAAAAGCTACCAAGAGACATTCGGGAATATAGGGATGGCTAATGTGAAAAACGAAATATCCTCAGACAATACCTTGAAAGAAGATTTCTGTGAAACTGCTTTGTTTTAGATATATTTATTAATCTCGCATAGTTAAAACTTTTCTTATATTATGCAGTTTGTAAACTCTGTCATGCTTGGATCTGCGAAGGGACATTCGGGAGCACATTCAGGCCTATGATGAAAGAGGAGATAGCTTCAGATAAAAAGTGGAGAGAAATTTTCTGAGAAACGACTTTGTGATGTATGCATTACACTCAGGGAGTTCTACTTCTTTTCTCACAAGGCAGTGTTTGAACACTGTTTCTGTGAAACCGAAAAGGTGATATTTCGCAGTGCATTGAGGACTATGGCGAATAGTGAAATATACAGGAATAAAATCGAGAAAGAATCGTTCCAAGAAGCTGCTCTCTGATATGTGCATTCATTTCATAGAGCTAATGCTAACTCTATGTTGCCCAGTTTCGAAACTCTGTCTTTGAAGGATCAGTGAAGGGATATTTAGTGATGCCCGGAGGCTTGTGGTGAGCAAGGAAACATCTTCCGATGAAACCTGCAGAGAAACTTTCTGAGCAACTGCTTTGCGATGTGGGTATTCGTCTCATAGAGTTAAACCTTTCTTTGGATTGAACTGCTTGAAATCACTGTTTTCATGGAATCTGAAGAAGGACATTTGGAAATGATACATAGAACATGGAGAAATAAATATCCTCAGGTAAAATCCAGAAGGAAGCTTTCTGTGAAACTGATCTGTGTCGTCTTAATTCCTCTCGCTAAGTTAAGCCTCTCTTTTCATTGTGCAGTTTTCTAACCCTGGGTATGCTTAGTGTGTGATGAAATATTCGGAAGCACTTTGAGGCTTATGGTGGAAAAGGAAATAGTTCAGACCAAAACTGGAAAGAAGCTTTCCGAGGAACTGCTTTGTCTCATCTGCATTCCAGTCAGAAGGTTATACCACTCTTCTGACACAGCATTGGGAAAAGTTTTTGGAGGAACAGGTCCCAATTGATTTTCGGGTGCATGTTGATGCCGATGGTGAAAAGGGAAATAGCCTCAGAGAAAAACTGGAAAGAAGCTTATTAGGATACTACTCTTTGATATGTGTAATCATCTCACATAGATAAAGCTTTCTTTACTTTATGCAACTTAGAAACTGCCATGGACGGTTCCAGAAGGGACCTTCCAGAGCCCATTTAATACTGTGGTGAAAAAGGAAATCTCTTCAGATAAAAACTGGAAAGAAGGTTTCTGTGAATCTGCTTTATGCTATGTTTATTCATCTCACAGAGGTGAAGCTTTCTTTACATTATACAGCTTGGAAACTCCCTTTTGGATGGATCCAAGAAGGGATATTTGGGATCATATTTGGGCCTATGGTGAAATAGGAAATATAGTCAGATAAAAACTGGACAGAAGCTTTCTGAGAAACTGCTTGGTGATGTGTGCATTCCACTCAGGGAGTTGTAACTTCCTTCTCATAAGCCACAGTTTCAACACTGTTCCTGGAAAACCAAAAGAGAGATATTCGAAGTGCATTGAAGAATATGGCAAAAAGTGAAATGTTGTCCAATAAAATACAGAAAGAAGCACTTGAAGAAACTGCTCTGAGACATGTCCATTCTTTTCACAGGGTTAAAGCTTACTCTACATTTCCCAGTTTGAAAGTCGGTCTTTGAGGGTTCTACGAGGGATAGCAAGTGGCAACTGGAGGACTGTGTCGAGCAGGGAAATATCTTCCATCAAAAATTGGGGAGAAGCTTTATGCACATCTCTTTTGTGAAGTTTGTGCTCATCTCATAGAGTTAAATCATGCTTTGGATTGAGTAGTTTGAAATCCCTGTTTCTGTGGAATCTGAGAAAGCACATTTGGAAACGCCCTTTAGAATATCATGAAAAAGAAATAACCTCAGAGAGAACCCAGAAGGAAGCTTTCTGTGAAACTGCTCTGTCACGTGAATTCCACTCACAGAGTTAAGCTTCTCTTTTCATTGAGCAGTATCATAACACTGTTTTTGATTAGTCTGCAAAGGGATTCTCAGCAGCGCTTTGAGGCTGATGATGAGAAAGGAAACGTCTTCAGATAGAACCTGGAGAGAAGCTCTCTGAGGAGCTGCTTTGTGACGTGTGCATTCCACTCACAGAAATGTACCTTTCTTCTCAAAGAGAGTTGCGGAAGCCCTTTTGGAGAAAAGGCTACCAAGAGACATTTGGGAGTATAGGGATGGCTATGGTGAAAAAGGAAATATCCTCAGACAAACACTGAAAAGAAGATTTCTGTGAAACTGCTTTGTGTTAAATACATTTACTCATCTCGCATAGTTAAAACTTTACTTATACTATGCAGTTTGTAAACTCCAACCTGCACGGAACCGTGAAGGGACATTCGGGAGCACATTCAGGCCTACGGTGAAAGAGGAGATACTTCAGATGAAAACTGGATAGAAGATTTCTAAGAAAAGACTTTGTGATGCATGCATTCCACTCAGGTAATTATTCCTACATTCTCACAAGGCAATGTTTGAACACTGTTCCTGTGAAAACGAAAATGTGATATTTCCGAGCACACTGAGGACTATGGTGAATAGCGAAATATACTGAAATATAATCGAGGAAGAAACGTTCTAAGAATCTACTCTCTGATAGGTGCACTCACTTCACAGAGTTAATGCTTACTCTATGTAGCCAAGTTTCGAAACTCTGTCTTTGAAGAATCTGTGAAGGGATATTTTGCGATGCCCGAAGGCTTCTAGTGAGCGAGGAAACATATTCTGATGAAAACTGCAGAGAAACTTTCTGAGCAACTGCTTTGTGATTTATGTATTTGTCTCATAGAATTAAACCATTTTTTTGTTTAGAGCAGCTTGAAATCACTGTTTTTGTGGAATCTGAGGAAGGACATTTGGGAATGATCCTTAGAATATGGAGAAAGAATTATCCTCAGGTAAAATCCAGAAAGAAACTTTCTGTGGAACCACTCTCAGTCATCTTAATTCCTCTCACTCAGTTTTGCCTCAGTTTTCATTGAGCAGTTTTCTAACCCTGTGTATGTTTAGCATGTGATGGGATATTCGGGAGGACTTTGAGGTTAACGGTGAGAAAGAAAATATGTTCAGACCGAAACTGGAGAGAAGATTTCCGAGTAACTGCTTTGTGATGTGTGCATTCCACTGACAGTGTTATACCTCTCTTTATCACCAAGTGATATTCGGGAGGGTGTTGATGCTGATGATGAAAAGGGAAGTAGCCTCAGACTAAAACTGGAAAGAAGCTTTCTAGGAAACTATTCTGTGATATGTGTAATCACCACACATAGACAAAGCTATCTTTACATTAGGCAGCTTGGAATCTCTCATGGACGGATCCAGGAAGGGACCTTCCGGAACACATTCAGGACCATGATGAAAAACGAAATATCTTCAGAAGAAAACTGGAAAGAAGCTTTCTGTGAATCTGCTTGTTGCTGTGTTTATTCATCTCACATAGATGAAGCTTTCCTTTCATTACACAGCCTGGAAACTCCCTCGTGGATGGATTCACGAAGGGATATTTGGGATAACATTCGGGCTTATGGTGAAAGAGGAAATAGAGTCAAATGAAAACTGGATAGAAGCTTTCTGTGAAACTGCTTGGTGATGTGTGCATTCCACTAAGGGAGTTATAACTTTCTTCTCATAAGGCACAGCTTGAACACTGTTCCTGTAAAACCAAAAGAGTGATATTCGGAGCACATTGAAGACTATGGCAAAAAGTGAAATGTCGTCCAATAAAAAACAGAAAGAAGCACTCGAAGAAACTGCTCTCTGACACGTCCATTCTTTTCACAGAATTAAAGCTTACTCTACATTTCCCAGTTTGAAAGTCAGTCTTTGAGTGTTCTGTGAAGGGACAGTAAGTGGCAACCGAGGCCTGTGTCAGGCAACAAAATGTCTTCCATCGAAAATTGGGGAGAAGATTTCTTCCCAACACTTTTGTGATGTTTGTGTACATCTCATTGAGTTAAATCATTCTTTGGATTGAGCAGATTGAAATCACTGTTTCTGTGGAATCTGAGAAAGGACATCTGGAAACACTCTTTAGAATATGCTGCAAAAGAAATAACCTCAGATAGAAACCAGAAGGAAGATTTCTGTGAAACAGCTCTGTGTCACCTGAATTGCGCTCACACAGTTAAGCTTCTCTTTTCATTGAGCAGTATCATAACACTGTTTTTGTTTATTCTGTGAAGGGATATTCAGGAGCATTTGAGGCTTATGGTGAGAAAAGAATCGTCTTCAGATAGAAACTGGAGAGAAGCTTTCTGAGGAGCTGCTTTGTGATGTGTGCATTCCACTCACAGAATTCCACTCACAGAATGACATGTGCATTCCACTCACAGAATGATATGTGCATTCCACTCACCTTTCTTCTCCTAGAGGATTCTGGAATTCGTTTTGGAGGAAAAGCTACCAAAGTACATTCGGGAGTATATGGATGGCTATGGTGAAAAAGGAAATATCCTCAGGCAAAAACTGGAAAGAAGATTTCTGTATTTCTGTGAAACTGCTTTGTGTTAGATATATTTATTCATCTCGCATAGTTAAAACTTTTCTTATATTATGCAGTTTGGAAAATCCGTCATGCACAGATCCACAAAGGGACATTCAGGAGCACATTCATTCCTATGGTGAAACAGGAGATATCTTCAGATAAAAAGTTGAGAGAAGCTTTCTGAGAAACGACTTTGTGATGTGTGCATTACACTCAGGGAGTTATACCTCTTTTCTCACAAGGCAGTGTTTGAACACCGTTCCTGTGAAAACGAAAAGGTGATAATTAGGAGCACATTGAGGACTATGGCGAATAGTGAAATATACTGAAATAAAATCGAGGAAGAGGCATTCCAAGAATCTGCTCTCTGAAATGCACATTCCCTTCACAGAAGTAATACTTAGGCTATGTTGCCCAATTTCGAAGCTCTGTCTTTGAAGGATCTGTGAAGGGATATTTAATGACGCCCAGAGGCTTGTGGTGATCAAAGAATAGTCTTCCGATGAAACCTGAAGAGAAATTTTTTGAGCAACTGCTTTGTGATGTGTGCATTCGTCTCATAGAGATAAACCTTTCATTGGATTGAACAGCTTGAAATCACTGTTTTTGTGGAATCTGAGGAAGGATATTTGAGAACGATCCTTAGAACATGGAGAAACAAATATCCTCAGGTAATATCCAGAAGGAAGCTTTTTGTGAAACTGCTTTGTGTCGTCTTCATGTCTCCCACTCAGCTTAGCATGTGACGAGATATTCGGGAGCCCTTTGAGGCTTACGATGAAAAAGGAAATATGTTCAGACCAAAACTGGGGAGAAGCTTTCCGAGGAACTGCCTTGTTACGTGTTCATTTCACTCACAGTGTTGTATCTCTCTTCTCATACAGCGTCAGGGAATCCCTTTTGGAGAAAAAGGTACCAAGTGATATTCGGGAGCATGTTGGTGCCATTGATGAAAAGGGAAATAGCCTCAGATTAAAACTGGAAAAAGCTTTCTGGAAACTATTCTGTGATATGTGTAATCATCTCACATAAATAGTGCATTCTTTACATTACGCAGCTTGGAAACTGTCATGGACAGCTCCACGAAGGGACCATTGGGAGCACTTTGAGGACTATGGTGAAAAACGAAATATCTTCAGAAACAAATGGGAAAGATGCTCTGTCAATCTCCTTTTTGCTATGCTTATTCATCTCACATAGATGAAGCTTTCTATACATTACACAGCTTGAGAATTTCATCGTGGATGGATCTGCAAAGGGATATTTGGGATCACATTCCGGCCTACAGTGAAATTCAAAATAGAGTAAGATCAAAACGAGAGAGAAGCTTTCTGAGAAACCGCTGGGTGACGTGTGCATTCCACTCAGGGAGTTATAACTTTCTTCTCATAAGGCACAATTTGAACACTGTTCCTGTAAAACCAAAAGAGTGATATTCGGAGCACATTGAAGACTATGGCAAAATTGAAATGTTAAATAAAAAACAGAAAGAAGCACTCGAAGAAACTGCTCTCTGATATGTCCATTTTTACACAGGGTTAAAGCTTACTCTACATTTCCCAATTTGTACGTCACTTTTTGAGGATTTTGCAAAGGGATAGTAAGTAGCAACCAGAGGCCTGTGTAGAGCAAGGAAATGTCTTCCATCGAATATTTGAGAGAAGCTTTCCGCGCAACTCTTTTCTGAAGTTTGTGCTCATCTCATAGAGTTAAATCATTCTTTGGATTGAGTAGTTTGAAATCACTGTTTCTGTGGAATCTGAGAAAGGACACTTGGAAACGCTCTGTAAAATATCCTGAGAAAGAAATAACCTCAGAGAGAAACCAGAAGGAAGCTTTCTGTGAAATATATCTGTGTTATATTTATTCATCTCGCATAGTGAAAACTTTTATATTTTATATTATATTTTATTTTATATTACGCAGTTTGGAAGCTCCGTCATGCACGGATACGTGAAGGGATATTCGGGAGCGCATTCAGGCCTCAGTGAAAGAGGAGATGTCTTCAGAAAAAACTGGAGAGAAGCTTTCTGAGAAACGATATTGTGATGTATGCATTCCACTCAGGGAGTTATACCTCGTTTCTCACAACGCCGGGTTTGAATAATGTTCCTGTGAACCCGAAAATGTGATATTTCGGAAAGCACTGAGGACTATGGCGAATAGTGAAATATACTGAAATATAATGATGAAGACGCATTCCAAGAATTTGCTCTCTGGTATGTGCATTCACTTCACAGAGTTAATGCTTACTCTATGTTACCCAGTTTCAAAACGCTGTCTTTGAAGAATATGTGAAGGGATATTTAGTGATGCACAGAGGCTTGTGGTGAGCAAATAAACGTCTTCCAATGAAACCAGCAGAGAAACTTTCTGAGCAATTGCTTTGGGATGTGTGTATTCATCCAGTAGAGTTAAACCATGCTTTTGATTGAGCAGCTTGAAATCCCTGTTTTTGTGGCATCTGAGGAAGGACATTTGGGTACGATTCTTAGAATATGAGGAAAGAAGTATCCTCAGGTAAAATCCAGAAGGAAGCTTTCTGTGAAACTGCTTTGTGTCACCTTAATTCCCCTCGCTCAGTTAAGCCTCTCTCTTCATTGAGCAGTTTTCTAACCCTGTGTATGTTTACCGTGTGTTGGTGTATTCGGGCACATTTTGAGGCTTACTGTGAAAAAGGAAATATGTTTATACCGAAGCTGGAGAGAGGCTTTCCGAGAAACTGCTTTGTGATGTGTGCATTCCATTTACAGTGTTATACCTCTCTTCTCACACAGCATCAGTGAAACCCTTTGGAGAAATGGTACCAAGTGATATTTTGGAGCATATTGATGCCGATGGTGAAAAGGGAAATAGCCTGAGACAAAAACTGGAAAGAAGTTTCTCGGAAACTACTCTGTGATATATGTAATCATCTGACATAGATGATTCTTTACATTACACAGCTTGGAAAGTGTCATGGACGGATCCAGGAAGGGACCTCCAGTAGCACATATGGGACTAAGGTGAAAAAGGAAATATCTTCAGATAAAAACTGGCAAGAAGTTTTCTGTGAATCTACTTTTTGCTACGTTTACTCATCTCACATAGATGAAGCTTTCTTTACATTGCGCGGCTGGGAAACTCACTCGTGGATGGATCCGTCAAGGGATATTTGGGATCACATTCAGGTCTATGGTGAAATAGAAAATATACCCAGATAAAAACTGAAGAGAAGCTTTCTGAGAACCTGCTTGGTTATGTGTGTATTCCACTCAGGATGTTATAACTTTCTTCTCATAAGACACAGTTGAAACACTGTTCCTGTAAAACCAAATGAAAGATATTCAGAGCACATTGAAGACTATGGCAAGAAATGAAATGTCGTTCAATATAAAAACCGAAAGAAGCACTCGAAGAAACTCCTCTCTGACATGTCCATTCTTTTCACAGCCTTAAAGCTTACTGTACATTTCCAAGTATGAAAGTCGATCTTTGAGGGTTCTGTGAATGTATAGTAAGTGGCAACCAGAGGCCTGTGTGATGCAAGGAAATGTCATCCATCCAAAATCGGAGAGAATCTTTCTGTGCAACTCTTTTGAGTTGTATGTATTCATCTCATAGAATTAAAACATTGTTTGGATTGAGCAGTTTGAAATCACTCTTTCTGTGGAATTTGAGAAGGGTATTTTTAAACACTCTTTAGAATATACTGAAAAAGGAATAACCTCAGATGGAATCCAGAAGGAAGCTTTCTGTGAAACTGCTCTGTGTCACCTGAATTCTGTTCACACAGTTAAGCTTCTCTTTTCATAGAGCAGTCTCAGAACACTGTTTTTGTTTAGTCTGTAAAGGGATAATCTGGAGTGCTTTGAGGTTTACAGTGAGAAAGGAAACATCTTTAGATTGAAACTGGAGACAAGCTTTCGAAGGAGCTGCTTTGTGGCGTGTGTGTTCCACTCCCCGAAATATACCCTTCTTTTCATAGAGGATTCCCGAATCCCTTTCGGAGAAAAAGCTACCAAGAGACATTCGGGCGTATAGGGACGGCTAGGGTGAAAAGGAAATATCCTCAGACAAAAACTAGATTTATGTGAAATTGCTTTGTGTTAAATATATTTATTCATCTCGCATAGTTAAAACTTTTCTGATATTATGCAGTTTGTTAACTCCGGCATGCACGGATCTGTGAATGGACATTCGCCAGGACATAGAGGCCTACGGTGAAAGAGGAGATATCTTCAGATAAAAACTGAATAGAAGCTTTCTGTGAAACAAATTTGTGATGTATGCATTCCACTCAGGGAATTATACTTCTTTTCTCACAATGCAGGGTTTGGACAATGTTCCTGTGAAACCGAAAAAGTGATATTTCGGAGCGCACTGAGGACTATGGTTAATAGTGAAAGATACTGAAATACAATGAGGAAAAAGCGTTCCAAGAATCTGCTCTCTGATATGCGCATTCACTTCACAGAGTTAATGCTTACTCTATGTTAAAAGTTTCGAAACGCTGTCTTTGAAAAATCTGTGAAGGGACATTTAGTGATGCATGGAGGCTTGTGGTGAGAAAGGAAACGTCTTCCGATGAAACCAGCAGATAAACTTTCTGAGCAACTGCTTTGCGATGTGTGTATTCGTCTCCTAGAGTTAAACCATTCTTTTGATTGAGCAACCTGAAATCACTGTTGTTGTGGCATCTGAGGAAGAATACTTGGGAATGATTCTTAGAATACGGAGAAAGAAATATCCTCAGGTAAAATCCAGAAGTAAGCTTTCTGTGAAACTGCTATGTGTCATCTTAATTCCTCTTGCTCATTTAAGCCTCTCTCTTCATTGAATAGTTTTCTAACCCTGTATATGTTTACCATGTGATTTGATATTTGGGTGCACTTTGAGGCTTACTGTGAAAAAGGAAATATGTTTATACCGAAGCTGGAGAGAGTCTTTCCGAAGAACTGCTTTGTGACGTGTGCATTGCATTCACAGTGTTATACCTCTCTTCTCATACAGCGTCGGGGAAACCCTTTTGGAAAAATGGTACCAAGTGATATTCGGGAGCATGTTGACACCAATGGTGAAAAGGGAAATAGCCTGAGACAAAAACTGAAAAGAAGTTTCTCGGAAACTACTCTGTGATATATGTAATCATCTGACATAGATTAAGCTTTCTTTACATTACACAGCTTGGAAACTGTCATGGACGGATCCAGGAAGGGACCTTTGGGAGCCCATACAGGACTACGGTGAAAAAGGAAGTATCTTCAGTTAAAAACTGGAAAGAAGTTTTCTGTGAATCTGCTTTTTGCTCTGTTTACTCATCTTACATAGATGAAGCTTTCTTTACATTTCGTGGCTGGGAAACTCACACGTGGATGGATCCACGAAGGGATATTTGGGATCACATTCAGGTCTATGGTGAAATAGGAAATATGCCCAGATAAAAACTGGAGAGAAGCTGTCTGAGAAACTGCTTGGTTATGTGTGTATTCCACTCAGGAAGTTATAACTTTCTTCTCATAAGACAAAGTTGGAACACTGTTCATGTAAAACCAAAAGAATGATATTCAGAGCCCATTGAAGACTATGGCAAGAAGTGAAATGAAGTCCAAAAGAAAAACAGAAAGAAGCACTCGAAGAAACTCCTCTCTGACATGTCCATTCTTTTCAAAGCGTTAAAGCTTACTCTACATTTCCAAGTATGAAACTCGGTCTTTGAGGGTTCTGTGAAGGTACAATAACTGGCTACCGCAGGCCGGTGTCGAGGAAGGAAATGCCTTCCATCGAAAATTGGAGAGAAGGTTTCTGTGCAAGTCTTTTGTGATGGTTGTATTCAACTCATAGAGTTAAATCTTTCTTGTAATTGAGCAGTTTGAAATCACTGTTTCTCTGGAATCTGAGAAAGGACAATTGAAAACGCTTTATAGAATATCCTGAAAGGAAATAACCTCAGAGAGAAACCAGAAGGAAGCATTCTGTGAAACTGCTCTGTGTCAAGTGAATTCCGCTCACACAGTAAGGCTTCTCTTTTCATTGAGGAGTATCATAACACTGTTTTCATTTAGTCTGATAGGGGATATTGAGGAGCTCTTTGAGACTCACAGTACGAAAGGAAAGGTCTTCAGATAGAAACTGGGGAGAACCTTTCTGAGGTGCTGCATTGTCACGTGTGCATTCCACTCACAGAAATACACTTTTCTTCTCCTAGCGGATTCCGGAATTTCTTTTGTAGAAAAAGCTGCCAAGAGACATTCGGGACTATAGTTATGGCTCTAGTGAAAAAGGGAATATTCTCATACAAAAACTGGAACGAATATTTCTGTGAACCTGCTTTGTGTTAGATATATTTATTCATCTCGCCTGGTTAAAACTTTCCTTGTATTATGCAGTTTGGAAACTCCGTTATGGATGGATCCATAAAGGGACATTCGAGAGCACATTCAGGCCTATGGTGAAAGAGGAGATACCTTCAGATAAAAACCGGATAGAAGCTCTCTGAAAGTACTTTATGAAGCATGCATCCCACTCAGGATTTATACCTCTTTTCTCACAAGACAGTGTTTGAACACTGTTCCTGTGCAACCAAAAAACTGATATTTCAGAGCGCATTGAGGACTATGGCGAATAGGAAAATGTACTGAAATACAATCGAGGAACAAGCGTTCCAAGAATCTGCTCTCTGATATGTGCATTCAGTTCACAGACTTAATGCTTACTCTATGTTGGCCAGTCTCGCAACTCTGTCTTTGAAGAATCTGTGAAGGGATATTTAGTGATGCCTGGAGGCTGGTGGTGAGCGAGTAAATGTCTTCTGATGAAACTTGCAGAGAATCTTTCTGAGCAACTGCTTCATGATGTGTGTATTCGTCTCATAGATTTAAACCATTGTTGGATTGAGCAGCTTGAATTCACTGTTTTTGTGGAATCTGGGGAAGGACAGATGAGAGCCATCCTTAGAATATGGAGAAAGAAATATCCTCAGGTAAAACACAGAAGGAAGCTTTCTGTGAAACTGCTCTGTGTCGTCTTAATTCCTCTCGCTCTGTTAAGCCTCTCTTTTCATTGAGCACTTTTCTAACCCTGTGTATGTTTAGCGTGTGCTGAGATATTCGGGAACACTTTGAGGCTAACGGTGAAAAAGGAAATATGTTCAGACCGAAACTGGAGAGAAACTTTCTGAGGAACTGCTTTGTGACGTGTGCATTCCACTTACATGTTGTACCTCTTTTCACATACAGCGTCGGGGAAACCCCTTTGGAGAAACAGGTATCAAATAATATTCAGGAACATGGTGATGCTGATGGTGAAAAGGCAAATTGCCTCAGACAAAAAGTATAAAAAGCTTTCTAGGAAACTACTCTGTGATATGTGTAGTCATCTTACATAGCTAAAGCTTTCTTTACATTAAGCAGCTTGGAAACTGTCATGGATGGATCCATGAAGGAGCCTTCGGGGGCACATTCTGGGCTATGGTGAAAAAGGAAATATCTTCAAAAAAAATGGAAAGAGGCTTTCTGTTAATCTGCTTTTGCTATGTTTATTCATCTTACATAGGTGAAGCTAATTCACCTTACGCAGCTTGGAAACTCCCTCATATATGGATCCACGAAAGTATATATGGGATCACATTTGGGCCAATGTTGACATAGGAAATGTAATCAGATAAAAACTGCAGAGAAGCTTTCTGACAAACTGGTGATGTGAGCATTCCACTCAGGGAGATATAACTTTCTTCTCATAAGGCACATTTTGAACACAGTTCTTGTAAAACCTAAACAGTGATATTCAGAGCACATTGAAGACTATGGCAAAAAGTGAAATGTCGTCCAATAAGAAACAGAAAGAAGCACTCGAAGAAACTGCTCTCTGATATGTCCATTGTTTTCAAAGGATTAAAGTTTCTTCTACATTTCCCAGGTTGCAAGTCGGTCTTTGAGGGTTCTGCGAAGTGATAGTAATTGGCAACGTGAGGACTGTGTCGAGCAAAGAAATGTCTTCCATCGAAAATCGGAGAGAATCTTTCCGTCCAATTCCTTTGTGAGAATTCATCTCATAGAGTTAAATCATTCTTTGGATTAAGTAGTTTGAAATCACTGTTTCTGTGGAATCTGACAAAGGACATTTGGAAACGTTCTTTAGAATATACTGAAAAAGCAAAAATATCAGAGAGAAACCAGAAGGAAGCTTTTTGTGAAATTCGGACTTTGAGGGTTCTGCGAAAGGATAGTAAGTGGTAACCAGAGGCCTGTGTCGAGCAAGGAAATGACTTCCATCGAATATTTGAGAGAAGCCTTCTGCGCAACTTTTCGTGAAGTTAGCGTTCATCTCATGGAGTTAAATCATTCTTTGGATTGAGTAGTTTGAAATCACTGTTTCTTTGAAATCTGATAAAGGACATTTGGAAACGGTCTTTAGAATATCCTGAAAAAGAAATAACCTCAGAATGAAACCAGAGGGAAGCTTTCTGTGAAACTGCTCTGTTTCATGTGAATTCCGGTCACACAGTAAAGCTTCTCTTTTCATTGAGCAGTATCATAACACTGTTTTTGTTTACTCTGCGAAGGGACATTCAGGAGCACTTTGTGGCTTACATTGAAGAGGAAACCTCTTCACATAGAAACAGGAGAGAAGCTTTCGGAGGAGCTGGTTTGTGTGGTCTACATTCCCCTCACAGAATTCCACTCACAGAATGATGTGTGCATTCCCCTCACCTTTCTTTCCCTAGAGGATTCCAGCATCCCTTTTGGTGAAAAAGCTACCAAGAGACATTCAGTATTATACGGATTGATATGTTGAAAAAGGAAATATCCTCAGACAAAATGTGGAGCGAAGATTTCTGGGAAACTGCTTTGTGTTAGATATGTTTATTTATCTCGCATAGTTAAAACTTCTCTGATATTACACAGTTTGGAAACTCCTTCCTGGAGGGATACGCAAGGGGACAATCGGGAGCACATTCAGGCCTACGGTGAAAGAGGAGACATCTTCAGATAGAAAGTGGAGAGAAGCTTTCTGAGAAACGACTTTGTGATGCATGCATACCACTCAGGGAGTTAAACCACTTTTCTCACAAGGCTGTGTTTGAACACTCTTCTTGTGAAACCGAAAAAGTGATATTTCAGAGTACATTGAGGACTATGGCGAATAGTGAAATATACTGAAATAAAATCGAGGAAAGAACATTCCACTCTGGATGCATTCTGATAAGTGCATCCACTTCACAGAGTTAATGCTTACTCTATGTTGCCCCGTTTCGAAACTCTGTCTGTGAAGGATCTCTGAAGAGATATTTAGTGACGCCCGGAGTCTTTCAGTGAGCAAGGAAACGTCTTCTGATAAAACCTGCAGAGAAACTTTCTGAGCAACTGCTTTGCGATGTGTGTATTTGTCTCATAGAGTTAAACCGTTGTTTGGATTGACCAGCTTGTAATCACTGTTTCTGTGAAATATGAGGAAAGATATTTGGGAACAATACTTAGAACATGGGGAAAGAAATATCTTCATGTAAAATCCAGAAGGAAGCTTTCTGTGAAACTGTTCTGTGTCGCCTTAATGGCTCTCACTCAGAAAAGCCCCTCTTTTCATTGAGCAGTTTTCTAACAGTGTGTATGCTTAGCATGTGACGTGATATTCGGGAGCACTTTGAGGCATAAGGTGAAAAAGGAAATATGTTCAGACCAAAGCTGGAGAGAAGGTTTCCAAGGAACTGCCTTGTGAAGTGTGCATTCCACTCACAGTGTTACACCTCTCTTCTCATATAGCGTCAGGGAAATTCTTTTGGAGAAACAAGTACCAAGTGGTATTCAGGAGCATGTTGGTGCTGATGGTGAAAAGGGAAATAGCCTCAGACTAAAACTGGAAAAAGCTTTCTAGGAAACTACTCTTTGATATGTGTAATCATCTCGCATAGATAAAGCGTTTTTTACATTATGCAGCTTGGAAACTGTCATGGACGGATCCAGGAAGTGACTTTCGGGAGCACATCCAGGACTGTGGTGAAAAAGGAAATTGATTCAGATAAAAACTGGAAAGACGTTTTCTTTGAATCTGCTTTTTGCTATGTTTATTCACGTCACATAGATGAAGTTTTCTTTACATTATGCAACTTGGAAACTCCCTCTTGGATGGATCCACGAAGGGATACTTGGGATCATATTCAGACCTATGGTTAAATAGGAAATATAGTCAGATAAACCTGAAGAGCAGCTTTTGGAGAAACTGCTTGGTGATGTGTGCATTCCACTCAGTGAGTTGTAACTTCCTTCTCATAAGGCACAATTTGAACACTGTTCCTGTAAAATCAAAAGAGTGATATTCAGAGCACATTGAAGACTATGACAAAATTCAAATGTCCAATAAAAAACAGAAAGAAGCACTCGAAGAAACTGCTCTCTGACATGTCCATTTTTTACACAGGGTTAAAGCTTACTCTACATTTCCCAGTTTTAAAGTCGGTTTTGAGGGTTCTGAGAAGGGTTAGTAAGTGGCAACCAGAGGCATGTTTCGGCCAAGGAGATGTCTTCCATCGAATATTTGAGAGAAGCTTTCTGCGCACCTCTTTTTTGAAGTTTGTGCTTATCTCATAGAGTTAAATCATTCTTTGGTTTGAGTAACTTGAAATCACTGTTTCTGTGGAATCTGAGAAAGGATATTTGGAAACGCTTTTCAGAATATCCTGAAAAAGAAATAACCTCAGAGAGAAACCAAAAGGAAGCTTTCTTTCAAACAGCTCTGTGTCACGTGAATACTGCTCACACTGTTAAGCTTCTCTTTTAATTAGCAGTATCATGACACTGTTTCTCTTGGGTCTGCATAGGGACATTCAAGAGTGCTTTGAGGCTTACGTTGAGAAAGGAAACATCTTAAGATAGAAACTGGAAAGATACTTTCTGTGGAGCTGCTTTGTGACGTGTGCATTTCACTCACAGAATGACGTGTGCATTCCACTCACATTTCTTCTCCTAGAGGATTCCGGAATCCCTTTTCGAGAAAAATGTACCAAGAGACATTCGTGAATAAAGGGATGGCTAAGGTGAAAAACGAAATATCCTCAGACAAATCCTGGAAAGAAGATTTCTGTGAAACAGCTTTGTGTTAGATGTATTTATTCATATCGCATAGTTAAAACTTTTCTTATGTTAGGCAGTTTGGAAACTCCGTCATGCTCGGATCCGTGGAGGGACATTCTGCCGCACATTCAGACCTACGATGACAGAGGAGATATCTTCAGATAAAATGTGGAGAGATGCTTTCTGAGAAACGAGTTTGTAATGTATGCATTCCATTCAGGGAGTTCTACCTCTTTTCTCACAAGGCAGTGTTTGAACACTGTTCGTGTGAAACCAAAAAAGTGATATTTTGCAGCACATTGTGGACTATGGTGAATAGTGCAATATACAGAAATAAAACAGAGGAAGAATCGTTCCAAGAAGTTGCTCTCTGATATGTGCATTCACTTCACAGAGTTAATGCTTACTCTACGTTTTGCAGTTTTGAAACTCCGTCTTTGAAGGATCTGTGAAGGGATATTTAGTGATGCCCGGAGGCTTGTTGTGAGCAAGGAAACGTCTTCCGATGAAAGCTGCAGAAAAACTTTCTGAGCAACTGCTTTGCACTATGTGTATTCATCTCGTAGAGTTAAACCATTCTTTGGATTGAACAGCTTGACATCACTGTTTTCATGGAATCTGAGGAAGGACATTTGGGAACGATCCTTAGAACATGGAGAAAGAATTATCCTCAGGTAAAATCCAGAAGGAAACTTTCCGTGAAACTGCTCTGTGTCATCTTAATGGCTCTCACTCAGTCAAGCCTCTCTTTTCATTGAGCAGTTTTCTAACCCAGGGTATGCTTAGCATGTGACAAAATATTCGGGAGCACTTTGAGGCTTACAGTGGAAAAGGAAATATGTTCAGAACAAAACTGGAGAGAAGCTTTCCAAGGAACTGACTTGTGACTTGTGCATTCCCCTGACAGTGTTATACCTCTCTTCTCATACAACGTCGGGGAAACCCTTTTGGAGAAACAGGTAACAACTGATATTTGGCAGCATGTTGACGCCAATGGTGAAAACGGAAATAGCCTCAGACTAAAACTGAAAAAAGCATTCTAGGAAACTACTCTGTGATATGTGTAAACATCTCACATAGATAATGCTTTCCTTACATTACGCAGCTTGGAAACTGTCATGGACGGATCCACGAAGGGATCGTTGGGAGCACTTCGAGGACTATGGTGAGTAATGAAATATCTTCAGATAAAAAGCAGAAAGAAGCTTTCTGTGAATCTGCTTTTTGCTATGTTTATTCATCTCACATGGATGAAGCGTTCTTTATATTACACAGCTTGGAAACTCCCTCATGGATGGATCCACGAAGGGATATTTGGGATCAGATTTGGGCCTGTAGTGAAATAGGAAATAGAGTCAGATCAAAACGGGGAGAAGCTTTCTGAGAAACTGCTTGGTGATGTGTGCATTCCACTCAGGGAGTTATAGCTTTCTTCTCATAAGGCACAATTTGCACACTGTTCATGTAAAACCAAAAGAGTGATATTCAGAGCACATTGAAGACTATGGCAAAATTGAGATGAGGAATAAAAAACAGAAAGAAGTACTCGAAGATACTGCTCTCTGACATGTCCACTTTTACACAGGGTAAAGCTTACTGCACATTTCCCAGTTTGAATGTCAGTCTTTGAGGGTTCTGCGAAGGGATAGCAACTGGCAACCATTGGCCTGTGTCGAACAAGGAAATGTGTTCCAACGAATATTTGAGAGAAGCTTTCTGCGCAACTCTTTGTGAAGTTTGTGCTCATCTAATAGAGCTAAAACATTCATTGGATTGAGTAGTCTGAAATCACTGTTTCTGTGGAATCTGAGAAAGGACATTTGGAAACGCTCTTTAGAATACCCTAAAAATGAAATAACCTCAGATAGAAACCAGAAGGAAGTTCTCCATGAAGCTGCTCTGTGTCAAGTGAATTTCACTCACATAACTAAGCTTCTCTTTTCATTGAGCAGTATCATAAAACTGTTTTTGTTTATTATGCGAAGGGATATTCAGAAGCGCTTTGAGGCTAATAGTGAGAATGGAAAGTTCTTCACATAAAAAGTGGAGAGAAGCTTTCTGAGAAGCTGCTTTGTGACGTCTGCATTCCACTCACAGAATGATGAGTGCATTCCACTCACCTTTCTTCTAGAGGATTCCGGAATCCCTTTTGAGAAAAGGCTACCAAGAGACATTCGGGAGTATAGGGATGGCAATCGTGGAAAAGGAAATATCCTCAAACAAAAACTGGAAAGAAGATTTCTGTGAAACTGCTTTGTGTTAGATATATTTATTCATCTTGCTTAGTTAAAGCTTTTCTTATATTAGGCAGTTTGGAAACTCCATCATACACGGACCCACGAAGGGACATTTGGGAGCACATTCAGGCCTACAGTGAATGAGGAGATATCTGCAGATAAAAAGTGGAGAGAAGCTTTCTGAGAAACGACTTTGTGATGTATGGATTCCACTCAGGGAGTTATACTTCTTTTCTCACAAGGCAGTGTTTGAACACTGTTCCTGTGAAATCGAAAAGTGATATTTCACAGTGCTTTGAGGACTATGGCTAATAGTGAAATATACTGAAATAAAATAGAGGAAGAAGCATTCCAAGAATCCGCTCTCTTTTATGTGCATTCACTTCACAGACTTAATGCTTCCTGTATGTTGCCCAGAATCAAAACTCTGTCGTTGAAGGATCTGCGAAGGGATATTTAGTGACGCCTGGAGGCTTGTGGTGAGCAAGGAAACGTCTTCCAATGAAACCTGCAGAGAAACTTTCTGAGCAACTGCTTTGCGATGTGTGTATTCATCTCCTACAGTTAAATGGTTCTTTGGATTGAACAGCATGAAATCACTGTTTTTGTGGAATCTGAGGAAGGATATTTTGGAAGGATCCTTAGAACATGGAGAATGACGTATCCTCAGGTAAAATCCAGAACAAAGCTTTCTGTGAAACAGCTCTGTGTCATCTTAATGGCTCTCACTCAGTTAGGGCCCTCTTTTCATTGAGCAGTTTCTAATCCTGTGTATGCTTAGCAAGTGACGGGATATTCGGGAGCATTTTGAGGCTTACAGTGGAAAAGGAAATATGTTCAGACCAAAACTGGAGAGAAGCTTTCCGAGGAACTGCCTTCTGACGTGTGTATTCTACACACAATTTTATACCTCTCTTCTCATACAGCGTCGGGGAAAGCTTTTGGAGAAACAGGTACCAAGTGATATTGGGAGCATGTTGATGCCGATGGCGAAAAGGGAAATAGCCTCAGACTAAAACTGGAAAAAGCTTTCTAGGAAACTACTCTGTGACATGTGCAATCATCTCACATAGATAATGCATTCTTTACATTACGCAGCTTGGAATCTGTCATGGAAGGAATCTTTGGGAGCACTTTGAAGACCATGGTGAAAAACGAAATATCTTCAGATTAGACGGGAAAGAAGCTTTCTGTGAATCTGATTTTTGCTATGTTAATTCATCTCACATAGATGAAGCTTCCTTTACATTACACAGCTTAGAAACTCCCTCGTGGATGTATCTGCGAAGTGATATTTGGGATCACATTTGGGCCTAGAGTGAAATAGGAAATATCATCAGATCAAAACGGGAGAGAAGCTTCCTGAGTAACCGCTCTGTGCTGTGTGCATTCCTCTCAGGGAGTTATAACTTTCTTCTCATTAGGCACAATTTGAACACTGTTCCTGTAAAACCAAAAGAGTGATATTCAGAGCACATTGAAGACTATGGCAAAATTGAAATGTCCAATAAAAAACAGAAAGAAGCACTCGAAAAAAATGCTCTCTGACATGTACATATTTACACAGGGTGAAAGCCTACTCTACATTTCCCAGTTTGAAAGTCGGTCTTTGAGGATTCTGCGAAGGGATAGTAAGTGGCAACCGGCGGCCTGTGTTGAGTAAGGAAATGTCTTCCATTGAATATTTGAGAGAAGCTTCCTGCGCAACTCTTTTTTGAAGTTTGTGCTCATCTCACAGAGTAAAATCATTCTTTGGACTGAGGAGTTTGAAATCACTGTTTCTTTGAAATCTGCGAAAGGACATTTAGAATCACTCTTTAAAATATCCTGAGAAAGAATTAACCTCAGGGAGAAACCAGAAGGAACCTTTCTGTGAAACTACTCTGTGTCACTTGAATTCTGCTCACACACTTAATCTTCTTTTTTCATTGAGCAGTATCATAACACTATTTTTGTTTAGTCTGTGAGGGGATATTCAAGAATGTGTTGAGGCTTACAGTGAGAAAGGAATCGTCTTCAGATAGAAACAGGATAGAAGCTTTCTGAGGAGCTGCTTTGTGAGGTGTGCATTCCACTCACAGAATGACGTGTGCATTCCACAGAACTTTCTGCTCCTAGAGGATTCTGGAATCCCTTGTGGAGAGAAAGCTACCAAGAGACATTTGGGAGTATAAATAGGGCTTTGGTGAAAAAGGAAATATCCTCAGACAAAAACTGGAAAGAAGATTTCTGTGAAACTGCTTTGTGTTCGATATATTTAATCATCTCGCATAGTTAAAACTTTTCTGATATTATGCAGTTTGGAAACTCAGTCATGCTCGGATCCGTGAAGGGACATTCGGGAGAACATTTACGCCTATGTTTAAAGAGGAGATATCTTCAGATAAAATCTGGATAGAAACTATGTAAGAAACTATTTTGTGATGTATGCATTCCACTCAGGGAGTTATACCTATTTCTTACCAGGTAGTGTTTGAGCACTGTTCCTATGAAACCGAAAAGGTGATATTTCGGAGCACATTGAGGACTATGGTGAATAGTGAAATATACTGAAATACAATAGAGGAAGAAGCATTCCCAGAAGCTGCTCTCTGATATATGCATTCACTTCACAGAGTTCATCCTTACTCTATGTTGCCCAGTTTTGAAACGCTGTCTTTGAATAATCTGTGAAGGGATATTAAGTGACGCCCAGAGGCTTGTGGTGAGTGAGGAAACGTCTTCGGAAGAAACCTGCAGAGAAACGTTCTGAGCAACTGCTTTGTGATGTGTGTATTCATCTCATAGAGTTAATCCGTTCTGTGGATTGAGCTGCTTGAAATCACTGTTTTTCTGTAATCTGAGGAAGGACATTTGGGAATGGTCCTTAGAATATGGAAAAATAAATATCCTCAGGAAAAATCCACTTGGGAGCTTTCTGTGAAACTGCTCTGTGTCATCTTAATTCCTCTCGCTGAGTTAAGCCCATCTTTTCATTGAGCAGCTTTCTAACCCTGTGTATGTTTTGCTTGTGATGGGATATTCGGTAGCAATTTGAGGCTTAAGATGAAAAGGGAAATATATTCAGACTGAAACTGGAGAGAACCTTTCCGAGGAACTGCTTTGTGACGTGTGCATTCCACTCACAGTGTTATATCTCTCTTCTCATACAGCATCGTGAAACCCTTTTGGAGAAACAGGTACCAAGTGATATATGGGAGAATGCTGATACTGATGGTGAAAAGGGAAATATCTCCAGAGAAAAACTGAAAAGAAGCTTTCTAAGAAGCTAGTATGTGATATGCGTAATCATCTGACATAGATAATGCTTTCTTTACATTATGCAGCTTGGAAACTGTCATGGACGGATGCAGGAAGGGACCTCAGGGAGCACATTCAGGACTATGGTGAAAAAGGAAATATCTTCAGATAAAAACTGGAAAGAAGCTTTCTGTGAATCTGCTTTTTGCTATGTTTATTCACGTTACATAGATGAAGCTTTCTTTACATTAGGCAGTTTGGAAACTTCCACTTGGATGGATCCACGAAGGGATATTTGGGATCATATTCAGGCCTATGATGAAATAGGAATACAGTCAGATAAAAACTGGAGAGAAGCTTTCTGAGAAACTACTTGGTGATGTGTGCATTCCACTCAGGGAGGTATAACTTTCTTCTCATAAGGCACAGTTTGAACACTGTTCCTGTAAAAACAAAGAGTTATATTGGGAGCACTTTGAAGACTATGGCAAAAAGTGAAATGTAATCCAATAAAAAAGAGAAAGAAGCACTCGGAGAAACTGCTCTCTGACACGTCCATTCTTTTCGCAGGGTTAAAGATTACTCTATATTTCCCAGCTTGAAAGTCGGTCTTTGAGGGTTCTGCAAAGGGATAGTAAGTGGCAACCGTAGGCCTGTGTAAGGCAAGGAAATATCTTCCATCAAATATTGGAGAGCAACTTTCTGCGCAACACTTTTGTGATATTTGTTTTCATTTCATAGAGTTAAATCATTCTTTGGATTGAACAGTTTGAAATGACTGTTTCTGTGGAGTCTGAGAAAGGATACTTGGATACGCTCTTTAGAATGTCCTGAAAAAGAAATAACCTCAGAGAGAAACCAGAAGGAAGCTTTCTGTGAATCTGCTCTGTGTCACGTGAATTGCGCTCACACAGGTAAGCTTCTCTTTTCATTGAGCAGTATCATAACACTGTTTTTGTTTAGTCTGCGAAGGGATATTCAGGAGTGCTTTGAGGCTTACGGTGAGAAAGGAAACGTCTTCAGATAGAAAATGGAGAGAAGCATTCTGAAGAGCTGCTTCATGACATCTGCATTCCACTCACAGAATTCCACTCACAGAATGATGTGTGCATTCCACTCACCTTTCTTCCAGAGTATTCCGGAATCCCTTTTGGAGAAAAGGCTACAGAGAGACATTCAGGAGTATAGCGACAGCTCTGGTGAAAAAGGAAACATCCTCAGACAAAAACTGTAAAGAAGATTGCTGTGAAACTGCTTTGTTTTAGATATATTTATTCACCTCGCATAGTTAAAACTTTTCTCATATTACGCAGTTGAGAGACTCCATCATGTGTGCATCCACGAAGGGACATTCGGGAGCACTTTCGGGCCTATGGTGTAAGAGGAGATATCTTCAGATAAAAACTGGAGAGAAGCTTTCATAAACTACTTTATGATGTATGCATTCCACTCAGTGAGTTATACCTCTTTACTCACAAGGCAGTGTTTGAACACTGTTCCTATGAAACCGAAAAAGTGATATTTCGGAGCGCTTTGGGGACTATGGCGAATAGTGAAATGTACTGAAATAAAATAGAGGAAGAAGCGTTCCAAGGATCTGCTCTCTGATATGTGCATTCACTTCACAGACTTAATGCTTCCTGTATGTTGCCCAGTTTCGAAACTTTGTCTTTGAACGATCTGTGAAGGGATATTTAGTGACGTGTGGAGTCTTGTGGTGAGCAAAGAAACGTCTTCCGATGAAACCTGCAGAGAAAATTTCTGAGCAATTGCTTTGAGATGTGTGAATTCGTCTCATAGAGGTAAACCATTTTTTGGATTAAACAGCTTGAAATCACTGTTTTTGTGGAGCCTGAGGAAGGACATTTTGGAACGATCTTTAGAACATGGACAATGAAATATCCACAGGTAAAATCCAGAAGGAATCTTTCTGTGAAACTGCTCTGTGTTGTTTTAATGGCTGTCACTCAGTGAAGCCCCTCTTTTCATTGAGCAGTTTTCTAACCCTGTGTATGCTTAGCATGTGATGGGATATTCGGGAGCACTTTGAGGCTTATGGTGAAAAAGGAAATATGTTCAGACAAAACTGGAGAGAATCTTCCCAAGGAACCGCCTTGTGACATGTGCATTCCACTCACAGTGTTATACCTCTCTTCACATACAGTGTCGGGGAAACCTTTTTGAGAAAACAGGTTCCAAGTGATGTTCGGAAACATATTGATGCCGATGGTGGAAAGGGAAATAGCCTCAGACTAAAACTGGAAAAAACTTTCTGGGAAACTACTCTGTGATATGTGTAATCATCTGACTTCTATGTTATCTATTATCTATGATGCTTTCTTTACATTATGCAGCTTGGAAACTGTCATGGACGAATGCACGATGGTTCCTTCGGCAGCAGTTTGAGGACTATGGTGAAAAATGTTATATCTTCAGAAAAAAAAAGGGAAAGAAGCTTTTTTGACTCTGCTTTTTGCTATATTTATTCATCTCACATTGATAAAGCTTTCCTTACATTACACAGCTTGGAAATTCCCTCGTGGATGGATTCACAAAGGGATATTTTGGGATCACATTCAGGCCTGAGTGAAATAGGAAATACAGTCAGAACAAAACTGGAGAGAAGCTTTCTGAGAAACTGCTTGGTGACGTGTGCATGCCACTCCAGGAGTTATAACTTTCTTCTCATAAGGCACAATTTCAACACTGTTTCTGTAAATCCAAAAGAGTGATACTTGGAGCACATTGAAGACTATGGCAAAATTGAGATATCCAATAAAAAACAGAAAGAAAAACTCGAAGAATCTGCTCTCTGACATGTCCACTTTTACACAGGGTTAGAGCTTACTCTACATTTCCCAGTTTGAAAATTGGTCTATGAGGGTTCTGGGAACGGATAGTAAGTGGCAACTGGAGGCCTGTGTCGAGCAAGGAAACGTCTTCCATTGAATATTTGAGAGAAACTTTCTGCGCAACTCTTCTGTTAAGTTTGAGTTCATCTCATAGAGTTAAATCATTCTTTGGATATGGCCGTTTGAAATCACTGATTCGATTGAATATTTGAGAGAAAATTTCTGCGTAGCAGTTTTGTGAAGTTTGTGCTTATCTCATAGAGTTAAATCATTCTTTGGATTGAGTAGTTTGAAATCACTGTTTCTGTGGAATCTGAGAAAGGACATTTGGAAACGCTCTTTAGAATATGCTGGAAAAGAAATAACCTCAGAGAGAAACCAGAAGGAAAATTTCTGCCAAACTGCTCTGTGTCAGGGGAATTCCGCTCACACAGTTAAGCTTCTCTTTTCATTGAGCAGTATCATAACACTGTTTTTGTTTAGTCTGCGAAAGGATATTCAGGAGTGCCTTAAAGCTTATGTTGAGAAAGGAAACGTCTTCACATAAGAACTGGAGAGAAGCTTTCTGTGTAGCTGTTTTGTGACATGTGCATTCCCCTCACAGAATTCCACTCACAGAATGACGTGTGCATTTCACTCACCTTTCTTCTTCTAGTGGATTCCAGAAACCCTTTTGGAAAAAAAGCTACCAAGAGACATTCGGGAGTATAGGGATGGCTATGGTGAAAAAGGAAATATCCTCAGACAAAAACTGGAAGGAAGATTTCTGTGAAACTGCTTTGTGTTAGATATGTTTACTCATCTTGCATAGTTAAATCTTTTCTATATTATGCGGTTTGGAAACTCCATCATGCAAGGATACGTGATGGGATATTTGGGAGCACATTCAGGTTAATGGTGAAAGAGGAGATATCTTCAGATAAAAAGTGGAGAGAAGATTTCTGAGAAACGACTTTGTGATGTATGCATTCCAAATGATGTATGCATTCAGGGTGTTATACCTCTTTTCTCACAAGGCAGTGTTTGAACACTCTTCCTGAGAGACCAAAAAAGTGATATTTTGGAGCACATTGAGGACTAGGGGAATAGAGAAATATACTGAAATAAAATCGAGGAAGACGCTTTCCAAGAATCTAACCTCAGATATGTGCGTTCACTTCACAGAGTTATTGCTTCCTGTATGTTGTCCAGTTTTGAAACTCTGTCTTTGAAGGATCTGTGAAGGGATATTTAGTGACGCCCAGAGGTTTGTGTTGAGCAAGGAAACGTCTTCCAATGAAACCTGCACAGAAATTTTCTGGCCAACTGCTTTGCCATGTGTGTATTTGTCTCATAGAGTTAAATCGTTCTTTGGATTGAACAGCTTGAAATCACTGTTTTTATGGAATCTGAGGAAGGACATTTGGGAACGATCCTTAGAACATGTAGAAAGAAATATCCTCAAGTAAAATCCAAAAGGAAGCTTTCTGTGAAACTGCTCTGTGTCGTCTTAAAGGCTCTCACTCAGTTAATCCTCTCTTTTCATTGAGCAGTTTTCTAACCATCTGTATGCTTAGCGTGTGACGGGGTATTTGGGAGCACTTTGAGGCTTAAGGTGAAAAAGGAAATATGTTCAGACCAAAACTGAAGAGAAGCCTTCCAAGGAACTGCTTTGTATCATATGCATTCCAGTCAGAGTGTTATCCCTCTCTTCTCATAAAGCATTGGGGAAACTCTTTTGGAGAACTGTTAGCAAGTGATATTAGGGAGCATGTTGATGCCAATGGTGAAAAGGGAATTAGCCTCAGAGAAGAATTGTAAACAAGCTTTCTAGGAAACTTCTCTTTGCTATGTGTAATCATCTCGCATAGCTAAAGCTTTCTTTACATTACACAGCTTGGAAACTGTCATGAACGGATCCATGAAGGGACTTTCGGGAGCACTTTGAGGATTATGGTGAAAATTGAAATATCTTCAGATAACAATGGGAAAGAAGTTTTTTTGTGAATCTGCTTTTTGCTATGTTTATTCATCTCACATAGGTGAAGCTTCCTGTACATTACACAGCTTGGAACCTCCCTCGTGGATGGATCTGGGAAGGGATATTTGGGATCACATTCGGGCATATAGTGATATAGGAAATATAGTCAGATCAAAACGGGAGAGAAGTTTTTGAGAGACTGCTTGGTGACGTGTGCATTCCACTCAGGGAGTTATAATTTCTCATTAGGCACAATTTGAACACAGTTCCTGTAAAACCAAAAGAGTTACATTCAAAGCACATTGAAGACTATGGCAAAATTGAAATGTCCAATAAAAAACAGAAAGAAGCACTCGAAAAAATTGCTCTCTGCCATGTATATTTTTACACAGTGTGAAAGCTTACCCTACATTTCCCAGATTGAAAGTCAGTCTTTGAGGGTTCTGTGAAGGGATAGTAAGTGGCAACCTGCGGCCTGAGTCAAGCAAGGAAATGTCTTCCATTGAATATTTGAGAGAAGCTTCCTGCGCAACTCTTTTGTGAAGTTTGTGATCATCTCATAGAGTAAAATCATTCTTTGGATTGAGTAGTTTGAAATCACTGTTTCTTTGGAATCTGCGAAAGGACATTTGGAAATGCTCTTTAAAATACCCTAAAAAGGAAATAATATCAGGGAGAAATCAGAAGGAACCTTTCTGTGAAACTACTCTGTGTCACGTGAATTCTGCTCACACACTTAATCTTCTTTTTTCATTGAGCAGTATCATAACACTGTTTTTGTTTAGTCTGTGAGGGGATATTCAAGAGTGTGTTGAGGCTTACAATGAGAAAGGAAACGTCTTCAGATAGAAATTGGAGAAAAGCTTTCTGAGGAGCTGCTTTGTGACGTGTGCATTCCACTCACAGAATTCCCCTCACAGAATGACATGTCCATTCCACTCACAGAATGACGTGTGCATTCCACTCACCTTTCTTCTCCTAGAGCATTCCGGAATCCCTTTTGTAGAAAACGGTACCAAGAAACATTCAGGAGTACAGGGATGGCGATGGTGAAAAATGAAATATCCTCAGACAAAAACTGGAAAGATTTCTGTGAAACTGCATTGTGTTAGATGTATTTATTCATCTCACAAGTTCAAAACTTTTTTTATATTACGCAGTTTGGAAACTCCATCATGCATGGATCTGCGAAGGGAGATTCAGGAGTGCATTCAAGCCTACAGTGAAAGAGGAGATATGTTCAGATAAAAACTGGAGAGAAGGTTTCTGAGAAACGACTTTGTGTTGTATGCATTCCATTCAGGTAGTTATACCTCTTTTATCACAAGGCAGCGTTTGAACACTGTTCCTATGAAACTGAAAATGTGATAATTTGGAATGCATTGAGGACTATGGCGAATAGTGAAATATACCGAAATAAAATCAAGGAAGAAGCATTCCAAGAATCTGCTCTATGATATGTGCATTCACTTCACAGAGTTAATGCTTACTCTATGTTGCCAGTTTCGAAACTCTGTCTTTGAAAAATCTGTGAAGGGATATTTAGTGATGGCTGGAGGCTTCTGATGAGCAAGGAAACGTCTTCCACTTAAACCTGTCGAGAAACTTTCTGAGCAACTGCTTTGTGATGTGTGTATTCGTCTCATACAGTTAAATCATTCTTTAGATTGAACAGCTTGAAATCACTGTTTTTGTGGAATCTGAGGAAGGACATTTGGAAATGATCCTTAGAACATGGAGAAAGAAATATCCTCGGGTAAAATCCAGAAGGAAGCTTTCTGTGAAACTGGTCTGTGTCATCTTAATGGCTGTAACTCAGATAAGCCCCTCTTTTCATTGAGCAGTTTTCTAAACCTGTGTATGCTTAGCATGTGACGGGATACTCAGGAGCACTTTGAGGCTTATGGTGAAAAGGAAATACGTTCAGAACAAAACTGTAGAGAGGCTTTCCGAGGAACTGCCTTGTGACGTGTGCATTCCACTCACAGTGTTGTACCTCTCTTCTCATACAGCTTCGGGGAAACCCTTTTAGAGAAACAGGTAATGAGTGATATTCGGAGCATATTGATGCCAATGGCGAAAAGGGAAATAGCCTCAGAATAAAAATGGGAAAGCTTTCTAGGAAACTACTCTGTCATATGTGTAATCATCTCACATAGGTAATGCTTTCTTTACATTATGCACCTAGGAAACGATCATGGACAGATCCACAAAGGGACCTTCAGGAGCACCTTCAGGACTATGGTGAGAAACGAAATATCTTCAGATAAAAACTGGAAAGAAGCTTTCTGTGAATCTGCTTTTTTCTATGTTCATTCATCTCACATAGATGAAGCTTTCTTTACATTACACAGCTTAGAAACTCCCTAGTGGATGGATCTGCGAAGGGATATTTGGGATCACACTCGGGTCAATAGTGAAATAGAAAATATAGTCAGATCAAAACATGAGAAAAGCTTTCTGAGCAACTGCTTGGTGACCTGTGCATTCCACTCAGGGGGTTATAACTTTCTTCTCATAAGGCACAATTTGAACACTATTACTGTGAAACCAAAAGAGTGATATTGAAGACACATTGAAGACTATGGCAAAATTGAAATGTCCAATAAAATGCAGAAAGCAGCATTCGAAAAAACTGCCCTCTGACGTGTCCATTCTTACACAGGTTTAAAGCTTACTCTACATTTCCCAGTTTGAAAGTCAGTCTTTGAGCGTTCTGAGAAGGGATAGTAAGTGATTTGATTTCTAGGAAGCTGATTTGCTTTCTAGGAAACTGATTTGCTTTCTCGGAAACCGATTTGCTTTCTAGGCTCACCAGGGCGAGTATTAAAGGACCAGCGAGTAGGCAAGGCTAAGAGCAAAACTGCAAATTTATTTTTTTGGTGAGCCTGCTTTGTGGTGGAGGGGTGAGGTCCATTGGTCTCCAGCAGGGGAGGCCGGGGGCGTCACCCAGTGGGGCTCTCGAGCGAGGTTCCTAAAGCCATCCCGACAGGAGTGGGGGCTGAGGAATTTCACGCAGCGTGCCCGCTGGTAGCGACTTTTTTGTCCTGGGTCTGGGAGTGGGAGGGCAGTGGGCAGGACATAGACGGGTCAGGGGCCGGGCGGCAGGCGTGGCTAGGAGGGGTCCGGTTTTTCTCTGTACGAGTTCGGGTTGCGCCTGCGCAGTCGACCCATATCTTTCCCGGGCGCAGGAAAGTTGACGGTGAAGAACCTGAAACTGCGCCATCTTACCTCCGTTCATCCAAACAGTCCAACCTTTTATTGATAATAGTGATAATGGGTCCCATGGTCTGTCCGGCTACTTCCTGCTGCTAAGGGACATCATTAAGTTTGGTGTGTATGGTTGGTATTTGGACGTACGGATGAAGAAGCATCTGGTTGAAGGTGACACGCGTGATCTCTTGAACTTTGGCTCGGAGAAATTTGATTAAAACAGGAGCGAGATATAAGACAAAACAGGATTAGTGTGGGAATTAGGAATGGGCGCATCTGCTGTATCACGGGCAGCAGCCATATTGGTGGTCGGGGGGTGAAGGGGGTATTGTAGGTTTTTAATTCTGCTTTAATCCTGTCTAGGGTTTGAATGTTAGTGTCTACTAGGCCTGACTCGTTTATGTAATAGCAGCATTCTTCTCCTAAGAAGAAGCATGTTCCTCCTTTTTTGGCAGTAAGTAAATCTAATGCTCGTGTATTTTGTGCTGCTACTTGGGCCACTGAGGTAATTTGACGCTGTAGAGAGACCAGGCTTTCAGCTGAAGCCTCTATGGCCTCTCGAATTTGAGCTGTTAGAGATCGGGTAGACTGTACCGAGTAGGCAAGTGTTAGAGCTGTTAGAGACCGGGTAGACTGTACCGAGTAGGCACCAGTTCCAAGCCCTGATGCCACTAGGGAGGAGGCCACGGAGACTCCGATGACTAGGGGAAGGAAGATAGCCCGTTTTTGGAGGTCATTAGGAGGAGGGTTAAATTGTATGACAAGTTCAGCTATTTCTGCTTTGCTATATAAGGTTAAACTAGGTACTAGAGACCCTGGGACACAGAAGGGTTGACCAATGGATGTGTGATTAAGGACCTTGAAGAGGATTTTTTTTTTGCACCAGAAACAACCTCCGATGGGAGCCGTCTGGGTCTTAGTGGGTGGCTGGGTATAATTACACCAGGAGGTGTTTGGAGTATAGTAGCCGAAAGGAAGGATTGGACTTTCTGGGTTTTGGTATAGTGGAACTTGGAGTAAGAACGGTTTTTGGCAGGTGCTTGTAGAGTTACTTTTAGAGCAGTAGGTAAAGGGACTGCCACTAAGGGGGCTCTTTCAAGGGAAAGAGAGAAAACAGAAAGAGAGTGTGTTTCTCTCTCCGCACAGAGAAAACAGTGGGAGAGATTTGTTACGTTGGCTGCCTGTGTTAGGTTTAACACTTGACAGACTAGTTTTAACCATGAGAAGGGGTCTTCATTGGAGTAGTGTAAGTGATCTTGTAAGGCCGGATCTTGTGATTGTATGGCTAAGGTTAAATTCCGTAGGACTTGTATGTTTTGCGGAAGGGATCTTTGCTGGACAAGTGTTCTTTTTATCAGGAGAGTAGCCATGGGAAATGAACTAAGAATTGTGTAGCCTGTGTAGCCTGTGTAGAGTCCACTTTTGACTCCGTCTGCCCATCGGGGATCCCATGGGTCTTTGATATTTAATTGGTATTGAAAGGGGGTTCGTTGATTCGCAATGTTGAAGAGAGCAGTGGGTTTCTCCTATCTCAAGGTTGCATAATGGATCTTACAATAAATATAAGGGCATCCTAGGTTCTTTTGTTTCCAGTAAGTCTTACAATTGTAATGTGTCTGATCGTTGAAGAAGCAGAGAGCCTTAGCTCCGGCCGCACTGCAACACGATAGGGTGAAATTTATAGTGAGATGGGGTTGGCAGCCTGAAGGGGGACAGTCAGCAGTGCCTTGTAGCTGTGAGTGCTGTTTATTTTTGCATGACCAGGTTTCAACTATAGAGAATCTCCATATGAAAGTTGGGTTAGTAATAGAGATTGAAATGCAAGAAAAAGATAATAATATGAGTATGAAATAGGACTTCATCTTCAGTGTAATCACAGAGTACACCTTGCCACTGAAGATGCTCTATAAAGGTAAGCGGGAAAACCACTGTGATGGGCTATTATCTGGAGGCAAGTAGGGATCTGGGGTAAGATATTGGAATTCTGTTATGTTTATATAGAGTATGGCAAGAAATCGTGATAAACGTAAGAGGTCAGGGAACATGTGGTGGTGGGGAGAGTTTGGTGAATTTGGGATGGGTAGGGGTAAGTCTAGTAGATGTCCACTGATTGTCTTCTGTGGGGGCCTTTTTGAATTGTGATGTATGGACCCAGTGCGTGTGTCCTAGAAGTTTGGCTGCTGTGTATGTGGATAGGAAGACAGTATAGGGACCTTTCCACCTGGGTTGAAGATATTTGGCTTGGATATCTTTTAAGTATACTTGGTCTCCTGAGCTGAGAGAGAGATGTGGGCTATAGGTGTCTGTTGGAGGGGGGTGTGCTTGTGCTAGTTCTGCATGTCGTCTCAGGAGTTGTCTCAAGAGGGTGAGGTATGGAAGATAAGTTGCCAGCGGGGAAGAAAGGGTGGGTAACTGCTGGAGGGTGAGGGGCCGGCCGTAAACTAATTCAAAAGGACTGAGGCCTGTTGGACTCCGTGGGGCTGCTCGCAATTGGGTTAGTGCTAAAGGAAGGAGAGTTACCCATGATTGTCAAGTCTCAAGGGAGAGTTTGGTGAGCTGTTGTTTGATGAGTCCGTTAGCCTTTTCTACCTTATCAGAAGACTGAGGTCTATAAAGGATGTGGAGTTTCCAGTTGATGTGTAGGAGGGCTGCCACATGTTGGACTACCTTGGAGATGAATGCTGGACCATTGTCAGACTGAAGGGTGACCGGGAGGCGAAACCTAGAATCAACAATGTTAGCGGTTTCTCCTATGGTGGGATAGGCCTCTATCCACCCTGAAAAGGTGTCCACAAGGGTTAAGAGGTATTTGAATTTTTTTGATTTGGCATATGTGTGAAATCAATTTTCCAGTCTTCACCTGGTTGGTGTCCTCTGAGTTGGTGGCTGGGATGGGGATTACGCAATGTGCCTTGAGGATTTGTCTTTAGGCAGATAGAGCACTGCTCGTTGATTGTAAGTAAGTGTTTTTGTAGTGTTGGAGAGTGGAGGAGGGGATTTAGAAAATTGTATAAGGCTTTGGGTCCTATATGTAAAGAATTATGTATGTCTGTTAGAATGGTATGGAGTTGTGTTTCAGGAATGACTAATTTGTTTTCAATATATATCCAGTCGTCTGTAATTAGTTTGGCTGTTGGATTTTGTAATAGTTTGGCCTTTTCCTCTTGGGTGTAAATAGGAGTATATTGAGGAGAGAGAAAACAAATAGAGGGAAGCGTGGGGGTGGAGAATCCAGCAGCCGATTTGGTAGTGGTGTCGGCAAAACTATTGCCAGCTGCTATTGGGTTAGATGGAGTTTGGTGGCCTTTACAATGTATAATGGCTACCTTGGAAGTTGCCTGGAGTGCATCCGGTAGTTTGAGTATTTGGTGTTTGTTGATAACAGGGGTACCGCAGGTGGTTAAAAACCCTCTCTCTTTCCAGATGACTGGATGGGTGTGTGCAATTATGAAAGCATATTTAGAATCTGTGTATATGTTTACTGTTTTTCCTTTTGATAGGAGGAGTGCCTTGGTTAGTGCAGTGAGTTCTGCCTGCTGTGATGTGGTCCCTTGTGGTAGGGGTTTTGCCTCTAATACTGTAGAGGAGGTAACTACTGCATATCCTGCCCATCTGTTTCCTTGAGGGTTGATAAAGGAGCTGCCATCCACAAATAGGGTTAGTTGTGCATTCTGAAGGGGCTGGTCATGTAAGTGTAGGTGGCTGGCGGGGGTGGTGAGCCTCCAGGACTTCAGGATAAGAATGTTTAGTATGAGGTTAAGAGGGTCTGGCAGTAAAGTGGCTGGATTTAGAGAGGAGCAAAGTTCTAAAGTAACATTGGGGTCTTTGAGCTTGAAAAGAACTGGTGGGTGGTGGGCCACTATGACTCTCTGGAGTTATAGACCTTAAAGGCTAGTTTAACTAGGTCTTGTATTGGTGTCTCAGGACCATTTTCCACCTTTTAGAGTTTTTTGCAAATATCGGGAGCTGATTGGGAAATGAAATGAGATGCCAAAATGGTGGCCTCTGTGGGGGAGGCCGGATCTAGCCAGTATATTGGGCGAGAGTCTCAGTTAGCCTATTTAGGAATGCGGCTGGATTTTCTTCTGGATTTTGAGAAATATCTTTTAATTTGTTAAAATTTACGACTTTGTTTGAAGCCATTTGCATACCAGCCAAGAGGCACTGAACCATGATGTCTCTCCTATGGCGCCCAGGCTGGCCTACTTGGTAGTCCCACTCTGGGTCTGCCGAGGGGACTGCTTGCTCCCCTAGTGGAATGGTGGCATCAGTTAAATGTTGTTGGTTGGTGTGCTGCCTGGTGGCCTCTAGGATGTGCTCTTGCTCCTCAGGGTTTAGGGTAGAGGTTAGGATAACCTGGATATCATGCCAAGTGAAGGCATAGGCCTGACAAAGGTATCTAAATTCCTTTATGTATACAGTGGGATTAGCTGAGAAATCCCGTAAATGCTTCTCAATTTTGGAAAGGTCAGCCAGTGAAAAAGGGACATGTACTCTGACTAACCCCTCCACCCCAGCTATCTCTCGCAAAGGCGCTAACACTGTAGGACGGTGTGGGGCAGGAGTGGGGGTGTCAGCAGAGCACTTAGAGCGGGTGTGGGCAGAGATAGGGGACCCAAGGCAGCTGGTTGAGGACGTGGAAGGGGGCACGGGAGCGAGTGGATTACTAGTAGATAATGAGGAGGAAGGAGGTGTCTGGACTGGGGGAGGAGGAGGAGTCTGGGCAGGAAAGGAGGGGGTGGAGAGAGCAGGAAGAGAAGGAGGAGTATAGGGCAGGTTGGGACGACAGTGTAAGGCCCAAATCTTTGTGTGTAATTAATTTCAGACCACTTGCCTAGCGGCTGGCAGAAATTGCTGAGGTTAATCAAAACTTTACGGTCTAGGATGCCCTCTGGTGGCCACTGAGACTGATTGTCTAGTTTGTATTGGGGTCACGCCACAGTGGAGAGGAAAATTAACTGCTTTCTTTTGAGGTCTTTTTCGAGTTGTAGAGTTTTTAGATTGGCTAGGAGGCACCCTAAAGGGGTGCTCTTTGGAAATTTGGACTGGGGGTTTCCCATTTGTTTCCTCTTTACTTACACAATGGACACAATGGAAATGGAAGTGGATCTCTGCCTGGCTTCAAAGCGTCCTTTGGAACCAGCAGACACAGACTGGAGGCTCTTGGAGCCAAGGTGGAGATTACCTTCAGGTGAACATCTCGGTCCTTAACGGGTCTCCTGAGTCACTTCGTGGCTTAAAAGTGGGCCTCGGACCTGTGCAGGGTTTTTGGCCGAGGGAGGTAAAGAGGAGACAAAGGCACTTATGCCAGAGATGCCATGAGAGTGAGGGACGTGGGTCTCAGATCCTGGTCCATCCGCGGCATGGGAGCAGGAGGGTGTTCCTCAATCCTTAGAGGCCCGAGGAGGGGTATTCTCTCGAGTTTTGGCACCACCTGATTTACCTTCTAAGAAACTGATTTGCTTTCTAAGATTCTGATTTGCTTTCTAGGAAACCGATTTGCTTTCTAGACTCACCAGAGTGAGTATTAAAGGACCAGCAAGGAGGCAAGGCTAAGAGCAAAACTGCAAATTCATTTTTTGGGTCAGCCAGTTTTGTGGGGGAGGGGTGAGGTCCGTCAGTCTCTGGCAGGGGAGGCCGGGGGAGGAACCCAGTGGAGCTCTCAGGCAAGGTTCCTAAAGCAGTCCCGACAGGAGTCGGGGCTGAGGAAGTTCGCGAAGCATGCCCCGTGGGTGCGGATTTATGTCCTGGGCCTGGGAGTGGGAGGGCAGTGGGCGAGACATATGCGGGTCAGGGGTCGGGCAGTAGGTGTGGCTAGGCGGCTTCCGGTTTTTCTCCGTTGGAGGTCTGGTTGCGCCTGTGCAGTCCACACCTGTTTTTACTGGGTGCGGGAAAGCTGACGGTGAAGAACCTGGAACTACGCCATCTTGCCTCTATTCGTCCAAACAATAAGTGGCAACCGGAGGCCTCATAGAGCAAGGAAATGTCTTCCATCGAATATTTGAGAGAAGCTTTCTGTGCAACTCTTTGGTGAAGTTTGTGTTGATGTCATAGAGTTAAATCATTTTTTGAATTGTGTAGCTTGAAATCACTGTTTGTGTGGAATCTGAGAAAGGACACTTGGAAACGCTCTTTAGAATATCCTGAAAAAGAAAAAACCTCAGAGAGAAACCAGAAGGAAGCTTTCTGTGAAACTGCTGTGTGTCACATGAATTTCGCTCACACAGTTAAGCTTCTCTTTTCATTGAGCAGTATCATAACACTGTTTTTGTTTAGTCTGCAAAGGGATATTCAGGAGTGCTTTGAGGCTTATGGTGAGAAAGGAAACTCCTTCAGATAGAAAGTGGAGAGAAGCTTCCTGAAGAGATGCTTTGTGACGTGTGCATTCCACTCACAGAATGACGTGTGCATTCCACTCACTTTTCTTCTCCTAGAGGATTCCAGAATCCCCTTTGGAGAAAAAGCTACAGAGGGACATTCGGGAATATAGGGATGGCTGTGGTGAAAAAGGAAATATCCTCAGACAAAAACTAGAAAGAAGATTTCTGTGAAACTGCTTTGTCTTACATATATTTATTCATCTCGCATCATTAAAACTTTTCTTATATTACGCAGTTTGGAAACTCCGTCATGCACGGATCTGTGAAGGGTCATTTGGGAGCACATTCAAGCCTATGGTGAAAAAGGAGATATCTTCAGAAAAACTGGATGAAAGCTTTCTGAGAAACTACTTTGTGAGGTATGCATTCCATTCAGGGAGTTATACCTCTTTTTTCACAAGGCAGCGTTTGAACACTGTTCTGTTAAACCAAAAGAGTGATATTTCGAAGCGCATTGAGGACTATGGCGAAGAGTGAAATATACTGAAATAACATCGAGGAAGAAGCGTTCCAAGAATCTGCTCTCTGATATGTGCATTCACTTGGCAGAGTTAATGCTCACTCTATGTTCCCCACTTTCACAACTCTGTCTTTGAAGAATCTGTGAAAGGATATTTAGTGATGCCCGGAGGCTTGTGGTGAGCAAGGAAATGTCTTCCGATGAAACTTGCCGAGAAACTTTCTCAGGAACTACTTTGTGATTTGTGTATTCATCTCATAGAGTTCAACCACTCTTTTGATTGCACAGCTTGAAATCATTGTTTTTTTGGAATCTGAGGAAGAATATTTGGGAACGACCCTAAGATTATGGAGAAAGAAATACCCTCAAGAAAAATCAGTAGGAAGCTTTCTTTGAAACTGCTCTGTGTTGTCTTAATTCCTCACACACAGTTAAGTTCATGGTTTCATTGAGCAGTTTTCTAACCCAGTGTATGATTAGCGTGTAAAAGGATACTCAGGAGCACTTTGAGGCTTACAGTGAAGAAGGAAATATGTTGAGACCACAACTGGAGAGAAGCTTTCTGAGGAACTGCTTTGTGACTGGTGCGTTCCACTCACAGCGTTATACCTCTCTTCTCATATAGCGTCAGGGAAATATATTTGGAGGAACAGATACCAAGTGATATTCGGGAGTATGTTGATGTCAATGATGAAAATAGAAATAGCCTCGACAAAACCTGGAAAGAAGCTTTCAAGGAACTACTCTATGATATGTGTAATCATCTGACATAGGTTAAGCTTTCTTTACATTACCCAGCTTGGAAACTGTCATGGACAGATCCAAGAAGGTACCTTCAGCAGCACAGTCAGGACGACGGAGAAACAGGAACTGGAAAGAAGCTTTCTGTGAATCTGCCTCTTGACATGTTTTTTCATCTCACATAGGTGAAGCTTTCTCTACATTACGCAGCTTGGAAAATCTCTCATGGATGGATCCGTGAAGGGATATTTGGGATCACATTCGGGCGTATGGTGAAATAGGAAATATAGTCAGATAGAAACTGGAGAGAAGCTTTCTGAGAAACTGCTTGGTGATGTGTGCATTCCACTCAGGCAGGTATAACTTTCTTCTCATAAGACACAGTTTGAACACTGTTCCTGCAAAACCAAAAGAGTGATATTCTGAGCACATTGAAGACTATGGCAAAAAGTGAAATGTCGCCAATAAAAAACAGGAAGAAGCACTCAAAGAAAGAGCTCTCTGACATGTCCATTCTTTTCACAGGGTTAACAATTACTCTCCATTTCCCATTTTGGAAGTCGGTCTTTGAGGGTTCTGCAAAGGGATAGTAAGTGGCAATCCGAGGCCTGCGTCAAGCAAGGAAATGTCTTCCATCGAAAATTGGAGAGAAACTTTCTGCGTAACTCTTTTGTGATGTTTGTATTCATCTCATAGAGTTAAATGATTCCTTGGATTGAACAGTTTGAAATCACTGTTTCTGTGGAATCTGAGACAGGACATTTGGAAACGTTCTTTAGAATATCCAGAAAAAGAAATAACATCAGAGAGAAACCAGAAGGAAGATTTCTGTGAAACTGCTATGTGTCACGTAAATTCCGCTTACACAGTGAAGCTTCTCTTTTCATTGAGGAGTATCATAACACCGTTTTCATTTACTCTGAGAGGATATATTCAGGAGCACTTTGAGACTCACGGTAAGAAGGAAAACATTGTCAGATAGAAACTGGAGAGAAGCTTTCTGAGGAGCTGCTTTATGACGTGTGCATTCCACTCACAGAAATATACCTTTCTTCTCCTAGAGGATTCCGGAATTTCTTTAGGAGAAAAAGCTACCAGGGGACATTCGGGAGTATAGGTATAGCTGTGGTGAAAAAGGAAATATCGTCAGAGAAAAACTGGAACGAATATTTAAGTGAACCTGCTTTGTGTTCGATATGTTTATTCATCTCGCCTTGTTAAAATTTTTCTTATATTACGCAGTTTGGAAACTTCGTCATGCATGGATCCGTGAAGGGACATTCGGGAGCTCATTCAGGCCTACAGTGAAAGGGGACATATCTTCAGATAAAAGCTGGATAGAAGCTCTCTGAGAAAGTAGTTTGTGACGTATGCATTCCACTCAGGATTTATACCTCTTTTCTCACTAGGCAGTGTTTGAACACTGTTCCTATTAAACGGAAAAAGTGATATTTTGGAGCGCATTGAGGACTATGGTGAATAGGGAAATATACTGAAATAAAATCGAGGAACAAGCGTTCCAAGAATCTGCTCTCTGATATGTGCTTTCACTTCACAGAGTTAATGCTTCCTCTATGTTTCCCAGTCTCGAAACTCTATCTTCGAAGAATCTGTGAAGGGATATTTAGTGACACCTGGAGGCTTGTGGTGAGCGAACAAACGTCTTCCGATGAAACTTGCAGAGAATTTTTCTGAGCAACAGCTTTGTGATGTGTGTTTTCATCTCATAGAGTTAAATAATTGTTGGATTGAGCAGCTTGAAATCACTGTTTCTGTGGAATCTGACGAAGGACATTTGGGAACGATCCTTAGAATATGGAGAAAGAAATATCCTCAGGTAAAACCCAGAAGGAAGCTTTCTGTGAAACTGCTCTGTGTCATCTTAATTCCTCTCGCTGAGTTAAGCATCTCTTCATTGAGCAGTTTTCTAACACTGTGTATGTTTCGTGTGTGCTGGGATATTCGGGAATACTTTGAGACTAATGGTGAAAAAGGAAATATGTTCAGATCGGTACTGGAGAGAAGCTTTCTCAGGGACTGCTTTGTGACGTGTGCACTCCACTCACATTGTTATACCTCTCTTCACATACAGCGTCGGGTAAACTCTTTTGGAGAAACAGGTATCAAATGATATTTGGGAACATGTTGATGCCGATGGTGGAAAGGGAAATAGCCACAGACAAAAACTATAAAGAAGCTTTCTAGGAAACGACTCTGTGATATGTGTAATCATCTCACATAGATAATGCTTTCTTTACATTATGCAGCTTGGTAACTCTTATGGACAGATCCACGAAGGAGCCTTTGGGACCACATTCAGGGCTATGGTGAAAATGGACATATCTTCAGATAAAAACTGGAAAGAAACTTTCTGTTAATTTGCTTTTTGCTATGTTTATTCATCTCACATAGGTGAAGCTTTTTTTACCTTAAGCAACTTAGAACTCCCTCGTGGATGGGTCCAAGAAAGGATATTTGGGATCACATTCGAGTCTATGTTGAAATAGGAAATATAGTCAGATAAAAACTGCAGAGAAGCTTTCTGAGAATCTGCTTGGTAATGTGAGCACTCCACTCAGGGAGATATAACTTTTTTCTCATAAGTCACAGTTTGAACACTGTTCTTGTAAAACCAAAAGTGTGATATTCAGAGCACATTGAAGACTATGGCAAAGAGTGAAATGTCGTCCAATAAAAAGCAGAAAGAAGCACTCGAAGAAACTGCTCTCTGACATGTCTATTGTTTTCACAGGGTTAAAAATTCCTCTACATTTCCCAGGTTGCAAGTCGGTCTTTGAGAGTTCTGTGAAGCGATAGTAATTGTGGAATCTGAGAAAGGACATTTGGAAACGTTCTTTAGAATATACTGAAAAAGAAATACCTCAGAGAGAAACCAGAAGGAAGATTCTGTGAAACTGCTCTGTGTCACGTGAATTCCGCTCACGCAGTTAAGCTTCTCTTTTGATTGAGGAGTATCATAACACTGTTTTCGTTTCATCTGAGAAGGGATATTCAGGAGTGCTTGGAGTCTCACGGTAAGAAAGGAAATCTCTTCAGATACAAACTGGAGAGAAGTTTTCTGAGGTGCTGCTTTGTCACATGTGCATTCCACTCACAGAAATATACCTTTCTTCTCCTAGAGGTTTCCAGAATTTCTTTTGGAGAAAAATCTAGCAAGAGACATTCAGGAGTATAGGTAAGGCTCGGGTGAAAAAGGAAATATCCTAAGACAAAAACTGGAACGAATATTTCTGTGAACCTGCTTTGTGTTAGATATGTTAATTAATCTCCCCTAGTTAAAACTTTTCTTAAATTACGCAGTTTTCAAACTCCGTCATGCACGAATCCGTGAAGTGACATTCTGGAGCACATTCAGGCCTATGGTGAAATAGAAGATATCTTCAGATAAAAACTGGATAGAAGCTTTCTGAGAAAGTACATTCTGATATATGCATTCCACTCAGAGGGTGATACCTCTTTTCCTGCAACACGGTGTTGGAACACTTCTTGTGAAACCGAAAATGTCATATTTCGGTGTGCATAGAGGACTATGGAGAATAGTAAAATATACCGAAATAAAATCAAGGAAGAAGCACTCCAGTAATCTGCTCTCTGATATGTACATTCACATCACAGAATTAATGCTTATTCTATGTTGCCCAGTCTCGAAACTCTCTCTTTAAAGAATCTGTGAAGAAATATTTAGTGACCCCTGGAGGCTTGTGTTGAGTAAGGTAACGTCTTCCGATGAAACCTGCAGAGAAACTTTCTGAGCAACTGCTTTGCAATGTGTGTATTCGTCTCAGAGAGGTAAACCATTCTTTCGACTGAGCAGCTTGAAATCACTGTTTTTGTGGCATCTGCAGAAGGACATTTCGGAACGATCCTTAGAATATGGAGAGAGAAATATCCTAAGGTAAAATCCAGAAGGAAGCTTTCTGTGAAACTGTTCTGGGTCGTCTTATTTCCTCCTGCTCAGTAAGCCTCCCTTTTCATTGAACAGTTTTCTAACCCTGTGTACATTTAGCATATGATGGGATATTCGGGAGCCCTTTGAGGCTTACGGTGAAAAAGGAAATATGTTCACAATGAAATTGGAGGGAAGCTTTCCTAGGAACTGCTTTGTGATGTGTGCATTCCATTCACAGTGTTATACCTCTATTCTCATACAGCAGAGGGGAAACCCTTGTGGAGAAACAGGTACCAAGTGATATTCAGGAGCATATTGATGCCGATTGCAAAAAGGGAAATGGCCTCAGAAAAAAACAGGAAAGAAGCTTTCTAGGAAACTACTCTGTGATATGTGTCATTATCTCACATAGATAAAGCTTACTTTATATTACCCAGCTTGGAAATTGTCATGGAAAGATCCACGAAGTGACCTTTGGGAGCACATTCAGGCCTATGGTGAAAGAAGAGATATCTTCATATTAAAACTGGATAGACGCTTTCTGAGAAACAACTTTGTGATGTATGCATTCCACTCAGGGAGTCATACCTCTTTTCTCACAAAGCAGCCTTTGAACACTGTTCCTGTGAAACCGAAAAAGTGATATTTCGGGGCTCATTGATGACTATGGGGAATAGTGGAATATACTGAAATAAAATCGAGGAAGAAGCGTTCCAAGAATCTGTTCTCTGATGTGTGCATTCAATTCAAAGAGGTAATACTTACTCTATGTTGCCCAGTTTTGATACTCTGTGCTTGAAGGATCTGTGAAGCAATATTTAGTGACGTCCGGAGGCTTGTGGTGAGCAAGAAAACGTCTTCTGATAAAAACTGCAGAGAAACTTCGTGAGCAACGGCTTTGTGATGAGTGTATTCATTTCCTAGAGTTCAACCATTCTTTGTATTCAGCAGCTTGAAATCACTGTTTTTGTGGCATCTGAGAAAGGCCATTTGGGAACGATCCTTGCAATATGGAAAAAGTAATATGCTCAGGAAAAATCCAGTAGGAAGCTTTCTGTGAAACTGTTCTCTGTCGTCTTAATTCCTGTCAGTCACTTAAGCCTCTCTTTCCATTGAGCAGTTTTCTAACCCTGTGTGTGTTTCACGTGTGATGGGATATTTGGTAGCACTCTGAGGCTGACAATGAAAAAGGGAATATGTTCAGACCGAAACTGCAGAGAATCTTTCCGAGGAACTGCTTTCTGACGTGTGCATTCCATTCACAGTCTTATAGCTCTCTTCTCATACAGCGTCTGGGAAACCTTTCTGGAGGAAAGGTGCCTAGTGATATTCGGGAGTATGTTGATGCCGATGGTGAAAAGGGAAATAGCCTCAGACAAAAACAGGAAAGAAGCTTTCTAGGAAACTACTCTGTGATATGTGTAATCATGTCACAGAGATAAAGCTTTCTTTACATTACGCACCTTGGAAACTGTCATGGACACATCCACGAAGGGACCTTCAGGAGAACATTCAGGACTATGGAGAAAAACGAAATACCTTCAAATAAAAACTGGAAAGAAGATTTCTGTGTATCTGCTTTTTGCTATATTTGTTCATCTCACATCATTGAAGCTTGTTTACATTATGCAGCTTGGAAACTCCCTCCTGGATGGATCTGCGAAGGCATATTTGGGATCACATTCGGGCCTAAGGTGAAATAGGAAATATAGCCAGCTAAAACCTGGAGAGAAGCTTTCTGAGAAACTGCTTTCTGATTTGTGCATTCCACGCAGGAAGTTATAACTTTTTTCTCATAATACACAGTTTGAACACTGTTCCAATAAAACCAAAATGTGATATTCAGAGCACATTGAAGACTATGGCAAAATAGTGACATGTTGTCCAATAAAAAAGAGAAAGAAGCACTCGAAAAAACTTCTCTCTGACATTTCCATTCTTTTCACAGGGTTAAAGCTTACTCTACATTTCCAAGTATGAATGTCAGTCTTTGAGGGTTCTGCGAAGGGATTGTAAGTGGCAACCGGAGGCCTGTGTCGAGCAAGGAATTGTCTTCCATCGAAAATTGGAGAGAAGTTTTGTGTGCAACCCTTTTGTGATGCTTGAGTTCATTTCAAAGAGTTAAATCCTTCTTTGGATTGAGTAGTTAGAAATCACTGTTTCTGTGGAATCTGAGAAAGGACATTTGAAAACCCTTTTTAGAATATTCGGAAAAAAAATAACCTCAGAGAGAATCCAGAAGGAATCTTTGTTTGAAACTGCATTGTGTTTCGTGAATTCCACTCACACAGTTAATCTTCTCTTTTCATTGAGCAGTATCTAACACTGTTTTTGTTTAGTCAGCGAAGCGTTATTCAGGAGCGCTTTGAGGCTTACGGTGAGAAAGGAAACATCTTCAGATAGAAACTGGAGAGAAGCTTTCTGAGGAGCTGCTGCGTGACGTGTATTCCACTCACAGAAATATACCTTTCTTCTCCTAGAGGATTCCGGAATCCCTTTTGGAGAAAAAGCTACCAAGTGACATTTGGTATTATAGGGATGGCTATGGTGAAAAAGGAAATATCCTCAGACAAAAACTGGAAAGAAGATTTCTGTGAAACTGCATTGTGTTAGATATATTTATTCATGCCATGTAGTTAAAACTTTTCTTATATTATGCAGTTTGTAAACTCCATCATGCACGGACCCAAGAAGGGACATTCAGGAGCACATTCAGGCCTATGGTGAAATAGGAGATATCTTCAGATGAAAAGTGGAGGGAAGCTTTCTGACAAACCAATTTGTGATGTATGCATTCCACTCAGGGAGTTATTCTTCTTTTCTCACAAGGCAGTGTTTGAACACTGTTCCTGTGTAACTGAAAATGTGATATTTCAGAGTGCATTGAAGACTATGGCGAATGGTCAAATATACTGATATAAAATCGAAGAAGAAGCATTCCAAGAATCTGCTCTCGGATAGGTGCATTCACTTCACGGAGTTAATGCTTCCTCTATGTTGCCCAGTTTTGAAACTGTGTCTTTGAAGGATCTGTGAAGGGATATTTAGTGACATCCGGAGGCTTGTGGTGAGCAATGAAATGTCTTCCGATGAAACCTGCAGAGAAACTTTCTGATCAACTGTTTTGTGATGTGTGTATTTGTCTCAAAGTTCTAAACCGTTCTTTGGATTGAACAGCTTGAAATCACTGTTTTTGTGAAATCTGAGGAAGGATATTTGGGAACGATCATTAGAACATGGAGAAAGAAATATCCTCAGGGAAAATCCAGAAGGAAGCTTTCTGTGAAACTGCTCTGTGACGTCTCAATGTCTCCCACTCAGTTAAGCCCCTCTTCTCATTGAGCAGTTTTTAACCCTGTGTATGCTTAGCATGTGACGCGATATTCGGGAGTACTTTGAGGCTTATAGTGAAAAAGAAAATATGTTCTGACCAAAACTGGAGAGAGTCTTTGCTAGGAACTGCCTTGTGACGTGTGTATTCCACTCACAATGTTGTAACTCACTTCTCATACAGCATTGTGGAAACCCTTTTGGAGAAACAGGTACCAAGTGATATCCGGGGGCATGTTGGTACCAATGATGAGAAAGGAAATAGCCTCAGACTAAAAGTGGAAAAACCTCTCTAGGAAACTGCTCTGTGATATGTCTAATCCTCTCACATAGATAATGCTTTCTTTACATTATGCAGCTTGGAAACTGTCATGGACGGATCCATGAAGGGTCCTTCGGGAGCACTTTGAGAACTATGGTAAAAAACGAAATATCTTCAGATAATAAAGGGAGAGAAGCTTTATGTGAATCTGATTTTTGGTTGTTTATTCATCTCACATAGAAGAAGCTTTCTTTACATTACACAGCTTGGAAACTCCCTCCTGGATGGATTTGAGAAGGGAAATTTGGGATCACATTCGGGCCTATAGTGAAATAGGAAATATAGTCAGATCAAAACGGAAGAGAAGCTTGTTGAGAAACTGCTTGGTGACATGTACATTCCTCTCAGAGAGTTAGAATTTTCTTCTCCTAAGGCACAATTTGAACACTGTTCCTGTAAAACCAAAAGAGTGATATTCGAGGCACATTGAAGACTATGGCAAAATAGAAATGTCCAATAAAAAACAGAAAGAAGCACTCAAAGAAACTACTCTCTCTTACATGTCCATTTTTACACAGGGTTAACGCTTATTCTACGTTTTCCAGTTTGAAAGTCAGTCTTTGAGGGTTCTGCGAAGGGATAGTAAGTGGCAACCGGAGGCCTGTGTCAAGTACACAAATGTCTCCCATCGAATCTTTGAGAGAAGATTTCTGCGCAACTCTTTTGTGAAGTTTGTGCTCATCACATAGAGTTAAATCATTCTTTGGATTGAGCAGTTTGAAACCACTGTTTGTGTGGAATCTGAGAAAGGATATTTGGAAATGCTCTTTAAAATATCCTGAAAAAGTAATAACCTCAGAGAGAAACCAGAAGGAAGCTTTCTGTGAAATTGCTCTCTGTAACGTGAATTCTGCTCACACAGTGAAGCTTCTCTTTTCATTGAGCAGTATCATAACACTGTTTTTGTTAAGTCTGTGAAGGGATATTCAGGATCGCTTTGAGGCTTAGGTGAGAAAGAAAACGTCTTCAGATAGAAACTGGAGAGAATTTTTCTGAGGAGCAGCTTTGTGACGTATGCATTCCACTCACAGAATTCCACTCAGAGAATGACATGTGCATTCCACTCATAGAATGATGTGTGCATTCCACTCACCTTTCTTCTCCTAGAAGATTCCGGATTCCCTTTTGGATAAAAAGCTACCAAGTGACATTCAGGATTATAGGGATGGCTATGGTGAAAAAGAATATATCCTGAGACAAAAACTGGAAAGAATATTTCTATGAAACTGCTTTGTGTTAGATGTATTTCTGCATCTCGCATAGTTAAAACTTTTCTCATACTACACAGATTGGAAATTCCGTCATGCACGGATCCGCAAAGGGACATTCGGGAGCACATTCAGGCCTACGGTGAAAGAGGAGATATCTTCAGATAAAAAGTGGATAGAATCTTTCTGAAAAGCGACTTTGTGATATATGCATTTCACTCAGGGAGTTAAACCTCTTTTTTCACAAGGCAGTGTTTGAACACTGTTCCTGTGAAACTGAAAAAGTGATATTTCGGAGCATATTGAGGAGTATGGTGAATAGTGAAATATACTGATATAACATCGAGGAAGAAGCATTCCAAGAATCTGCTCGCTGATATGTGCATTCACTTCATAGAGTTAATGCTTACTCTATGTTGACCAGTTTCAAATCTCTGTCTTTGAAGAATCTGTGAAGGGATATTTAGTGACACCCGGAGGCTTGTGAGCAAGGAAATGTCTTCCGCTAAAACCTGCAGAGAAACATTCTGAGCAACTGCTTTGCAATGTGGGTATTTGTCTCATAGAGTTAAACTGTTGTTTGGATTGAACAGCTTGAAATCACTGTTTTTGTGGAATCTGAGGAGGGATGCTTGGGAACGATCCTTAGAACATGGAGAAAGAAGTGTCCTTGGGTAAAATCCAAAAGGAAGCTTTCTGTGAAACTGCTCAGTGTCGTCTTAATTCCTCTCACTCAGTTAAGCCTCTTTTCATTGAGCAGGTTTATATCCGGTGTATGTTTAGTGTATGATGTGATATTCGGGAGTACTTTGAGGCTTACAGTGAAAAAAAAAATATGTTCAGACCGAAACTGGAGAGAAGCTTTCTGAGAAACTGCTTGGTGATATGTGCATTCCAGTCAGGGAGGTATAACTTTCTTTTCATAAGGCACAGTTTGAACACTGTTCCTGTAAAACGAAAAGAGTGATATTTGAAGCACATTGAAGATTATGGCAAAAAGTGAAATGTCGTCCAATAAAAAACAGAAAGAAGCACTCGAAGAAACTGCTCTCTGACATGTCTATTCTTTTCACAGGTCTGAAGCTTACTCTACATTTCACAGTTTGAAATTCGGTGTTTGAGCGTTTTGCAATGGCATAGTAAATGGCAACTGGAGGCCTCTGTTGAGCAAGGAAACGTCTTCCATCCAAAAAAGGAGAGAAACTTTTTGCGCAACTGTTTTGTGATATTTGCATTCATCTCATAGAGTTAAATCATTCTTCGGATTCAGCAGTTTGAAATCACTGTTTCTGTGGAATCTGGGAAAGGACTTTTGGAAACACTGTTTAGAATATCCTGAAAATGAAATAACCTCAAAGAGAAACCAGAAGGAAGCTTTCTGTGAAACAGCACTATTTCACATGATATCCATTCACATAGTTAAGCTTCTCTTTTCATTGAGCAGTATCATAACACTATTTATGTTTAGTCGGCGAGGGGATATTCAGGAGCGCTTTGAGGCTGACGGTGAGAAACGAAACGTCTTCAGAGAGAAACTGAAGAGATGCTTTCTGGGGAGCTGCTATGTGACGCATGCATTCCACTCACAAAAATATACCTTTCTTCTCTTAGAGGATTTCAGAATCCCTTTTGGAAAAAGAGCTACCAAGAGACATTCAGGAGTATAAGTAGGGTTTCCATGAAAAAGAAATATCCTCAGACAAAAACTGGAAAGAAGATTTCTGTGAATCTGCTTTGTGTTAGATATATTTAATCAACTCGCATAGTTAAAACTTTTCTATATTACGTGGTTTGGAAACTCCATCATGCTCAGATCTGCGAAGGGACATTCGGGAGCATATTCAGGCCTATGGTGAAAGAGGTGATATCTTCAGATAAAAACTGGATAGAAGCTTTCTGAGAAACTACTTTCTGATGTATGCATTCCACTCGGGGAGTTATACCTGTTTTCTCACAAGACAGTGTTTGAGCACTGTTCCTGTGAAACAGAAAAGGTGATATTTTGGAGCACTTTGACGACTATGGCGAATAGTGAAATATACCGAAATTAAATCGAGGAAGAAGCGTTCCAAGAATCTGCACTCTGATATGTGCATTCACTTCACAGAGTTAATGGTTACTCTATGTTGTCCAGTTTCGAAACTCTGTCTTTGAAGAATCTGTGAAGGGATACTTAGTGACGCCCAGAGACTTGTGGTGAGCAAGGAAACATCTTCCGATGAAACTTGCAGAGAAACATTCTGAACACCTCCTTTGTGATGTGTGTATTCATCTCCTAGAGTTAAACAATTCCTTGGATTCTGCAGCTTGAAATCACTGTTTTTGTGCATTCTGAGGAAGGACATTTGGGAACGATCCTTAGAATACGGAGAAAGAGATATCCTCAGGTAAAATCCAGAAGAAAGCTTCCTATGAAACTGCTCTCTGTTGTCTTAATTCCTCCCACTCAATTAAGCCTCTCTTTTCATTGAGCAGTTTTCTAACCCTGTGTATATTTAGCATGTGATGCGATATTCGGGAGCACTTTGAAACTCACAGTGAAAAAGAAATATGTTAAAAACGAAACTGGAGGGAAAATTTCCGAGGAACTGCTTTGTGACGTGTGCATTCCATTCAGAGTGTTATAACTAACTTGTCATACACCGTAGGGGAAACCCTTTTGGAGAAACAGTTATGAAGTGATATTCGGGAGCATGTTGATGCCGATGATTAAAAGGGAATTAGCCTCAGACCACAACTACTAGGAAACTACTCTGTGATATGTGTAATCATCTCACATAGATAAAGCATTCTTTACATTACGCAGCTTGGAAGCTGTCATGGACAGATTCACGAAGGGACCTTTGGGAGTACATTCAGGAGTATGGTGAAGAAGTGAATATCTTCAGATAAAAACTGGAAAGCAGCTTTCTCTGAATATGCTTTTTGCTATGTTTATAGATGAAGCTTTCTTTTCATTATGCAGTTTGGAAACTCCCTCATGGATGGATCTGTGAAGGGATATTTGTTATCACATTCGGGCCTATGGTGAAATAGGAAATATAGTCAGATAAAAACTGGAGAGAAGCTTTCTGAGAAACTGCTTGGTGATGTGTGCATTCCATTCAGGGAGTTATAACTTTCTTCTCATAAGGCACAGTTTGAACACTGTTCCTGTCAAACCAAAAGAGTGATATTGGGAGCACATTGAAGACTATGGCAAAAAGTGAAATGTCATCCAGTAAAAAACAGAAAGAAGCACTCGAAGAAATTGCTCTCTGACCTGTCCATTCTTTTCACAGGATTAAAGCTTACTCTACATTTCCCAGTTTGAATGTCGGTCTTTGAGGGTCCTGCGAAGGAATATTATGTGGCAACCAGAGGCCTGTGTCGAGCACGGAAAGGTCTTACATCGAAAATCGGAGAGAATATTTCTGTGCAACTCTTTTGAGTTGTAAGTATTCATCTCATAGAGTTAAAACATTGTTTGGATTGAGCAGTTTGAAATCACTATTTCTGTGGAATTTGAGAAAGGACATTTGGAAACGCTCTTTAGAATATACTGAAAAAGGAATAACCTCAGATGGAAACCAGAAGGAAGCTTTCTGTGAAACTACTCTGTGTCACCTGAATTCTGCTCACACAGTTAAGCCTCTATTTTCATAGAGCAGTATCAGAACACTGTTTTTGTTTAGTCTGTGAAGGGATAATCTGGAGTACTTTGAGATTTACAGTGAGAAAGAAAACGTCTTTAGATTGAAACTGGAGACCAGCTTTCTGAGGACCTGCTTTGTGGCGTGTGATTTCCACTCACAGAAATATACTCTTGCTCTCATGTAGGATTCCGGAATCCCTTTCAGAAAAAATGATACCAACAGACATTCGGGAGTATAGGGACGGCTATGGTGAAAAGGAAATATCCTCAGACAAAAACTGGAAAGAAGATTTCTTTGAAATTTCTTGATGTTAAATGTATTTATTCATCTCGCATAGTTAAAACTTTTCTTATATTACGCAGTTTGTTAACTCTGTCATGCACAGATCCACGAAGGGACTTTCGCCAGCACATTCAGGCCTACAGTGAAAGAGGAGATATCTTCAGATAAAAACTGGATAGAAGCTTTCTGAGAAACAACTTTGTGATTTATGCATTCCACTCAGGGAGTTATAGCTCTTTTCTAACAATGCAGGGTTTGAACAATGTTCCTGTGAAACCGAAAAAGTGATATTTCGGAGTGCACTGAGGACTATGTCGAATAGTGAAATATACTGAAATAAAATGAGGAAGAAGCCTTCCAAGAATCTCCTCTCTGATATGTGCATTCACTTCACAGAGTTAATGCTTACTCTATGTTACACAGTTTCGAAATGCTGTCTTTGAAGAATATGTGAAGGGATATTTAATGAAGCACAGAGGCTTGTGGTGAGCAAGGAAACGTCTTCCAATGAAACCCGCTGAGAAGCATTCTGAGTAACTGCTTTGCGATGTGTGTATTCGTCTCCTAGAGTTAAACCATTCTTTTGATTGAGCAGCTTGAAATCACTGTTTTTGTGGCATCTGAGGAAGGACATTTGGGAATGATTCTTAGAATATGGAGAAAGAAATATCCTCAGGTAATATCCAGGAGGAATATTTCTGTGAAACTGCTCTGTGTCATCTTAATTCCTCTTGCTCAGTTAAGTCTCTCTCTTCATTGAGCCGTTTTCTAACCCTGTGTATGTTTACCGTTTGATGGTGTATTTGGGCACACTTTGAGGTTTACTGTGAAAAAGGAAATATGTTTCTACCGAAGCTGGAGAGAGGCTTTCCGAGGAACTGCTTTGTGACGTGTGCATTCCATTCACAGTGTTATACCTCTCTTCTCATACAACGTCGGGGAAAGCCTTTTGGAGAAATGGTATCAGGTGATATTCAGGAGCATGTTGATGCCAATGGTGAAAAGGGAAATAGCCTGAGACAAAAACTGGAAAGAAGTTTTTCAGAAACTACTCTGTGATATATGTAATCATCTGACATAGGTTAAGCTTTCTTTACATTACACAGCTTGGAAACTGTCATGGACGGATCCAGGAAGGGGCCTTCAGGAGCACATACAGGACTATGTTGAAAAAGGAAATATCTTCAGATAAAAATTGGAAAGGTTTCTGTGAATCTGCTTTTTGCTACGTTTACTCATCTCACATAGATGAAGCTTTCTTTACATTGCACGGCTGGGAAACTCACTCGTGGATGGATCTGCAAAGGGATATTTGGAATCATATTCGGGTCTATGGTGAAGTAGGAAATATACCTAGATAAAAACTGGAGAGAAGCTTTCTGAGAATCTGCTTGGTTATGTGTGTATTCCAGTTATGTGTGTATTCCAGGAAGTTATAATTTTCTTCTCATAAGACACAGTTGGAACACTGTTCCTGTAAAACCAAAAGAATGATATTCAGAGCACATTGAAGACTATGGCAAGAAGTAAAATGTCGTCTAATAAAAAAAAACAGAAAGAAGCACTCGAGGAAACTCCTCTCTGACATGTCCATTCTTTTCACAGTGTTGAAACTTACTGTACGTTTCCAAGTATGAAAGTCGGTCTTAGAGGGTTCTGTGAAGGCATAGTAAGTGGCCACCGGAGGCTGGTGTCTGGCAAGAAAATGTCTTCCATCGAAAATTGGAGAGAAGCTTTCTGTGCAATTTTTTTGTGATGTTTGTATTCAACTCATAGAGTTAAATCTTCCTTGGGATTGAGCAGTTTGAAATCACTATTTCCCTGGAATTTCAGAAAGGACAATTGAAAACACTTTTTATAATATCCTGAAAAGGAAATAACCTCAGAGAGAAACCAGAAGGAAGCTTTCTGTGAGACTGCCCTGTGTCACGTGAATTCCACTCACACAGTTAAGCTTCTCTTTTACTTGGGGAGTATCATAACACTGTTTTCGTTTAGTCTGAGAGGGGACATTCAGGAACTCTTTGAGACTCACAGTATGAAAGGAAAGGTCTTCAGATAGAAACTGGAGAGAAGCTTTCTGAGGATCTGCTTCATCACGTGTGCATTCCACTCACAGAAATATACCTTTCCTTTCCTAGAGGATTCCGGAATTTCTTTTGTACAAAAAGCTACCAGGAGACATTTGGGAGTATAGGTAAGGCTCTAGTGAAAAAGGAAATATCCTCAGACAAAAACTGGAACGAATATTTCTGTGAACCTGCTTTGTGTTAGATATATTTATTCATCTCGCCTGGTTAAAACTTTCTTGTATTAAGCAATTTGGACACTCCTTCATGCACGGATCCACGAAGGGACATTCGGGAGCACATTCAGGCCTACGGGGAAAGAGGAGATATCTTCAGATAAAAACTGGATAGAAGCTCTCTGAGAAAGTACTTTGTGACGCATGCATCCCACTCCGGATTTATGCCTCTTTTCTCACAAGGCAGTGTTTGAACACTGTTCATTTGAAACCGAAAAACTGATATTTTGGAGTGCATTGAGGACTATGGCGAATTGGAAAATACACTGAAATAATATCGAGGAACAAGCGTTCCAAGAATCTGCTTTCTGATATGTGCATTCACTTCACAGACTTAATGCTTACTCTACGTTGCCCAGTCTCACAACTCTGTCTTCGAAGAATCTGTGAAGGGATATTTAGTGACGCCCAGAGGGTTGTGGTGAGCGAGCAAACGTCTTCTGATGCAACTTGCAGAGAATCTTTCTGAGCACCTGCTTCACGATGTGTGTATTCATCTCATAGAGTTAAACCATTGTTGGAATGAGCAGCTTGAAATCACTGTGTTTGTGAAATCTTGGGAAGAACATATGGGAACAATCCTTAGAATATGGAGAAAGAAATATCCTCAGGTAAAACACAGAAGGAAGCTTTCTGTGAAACGGCTCTGTGTCATCTTAATTCCTCTCACTCTGTTATGCCTCTCTTTTCATTGAGCAGTTTTCTAACCCTGTGTATGTTTAGCGTGTGCTGAGATATTCGGGAACACTTTGAGGCTAACGGTGAAAAAGGAAATATGTTCAGACTGAAACTGGAGAGAAGCTTTCTGAGGAACTGCTTTGTGATGTGTGCATTCCACTCACAGTGTTATACCTGTCTTCACATACAGTATCGTGGAAACCCTTTTGGAGAAACAGGTATCAAATGATATTCGGGAGCATGTTGATGCCAAAGGTGAAAAGGGAAATAGTCTCAGACAAAAACTATAAAGAAGCTTTCTAGGAAGCCACTCTGTGATATGTGTAATCATCTGACATAGATAAAGCTTTCTTTACATTAAGCAGCTTGGAAACTGTCATGGACGGATCCATGAAGGACCCTTCGGGAGCACATTCAGGGCTATGGTGAAAAAGGAAACATCTTCAGAAAAAAACTGGAAAGAAGCTTTCTGTTAATCTGCTTTTGCTATGTTTATTCATCTCACATAGGTGAAGCTTAGTTTATATTACACAGCTTGGAAACTCCCTCATAGATGGATCCACGAAAGTATATTTGGGATCACATTCGAGCCTATGTTGAAATAGGAAATGTATTCACATAAAAACTGCAGAGAATCTTTCTGAGAAAATGTTTGGTGATGTGAGCATTCCACTCAAGGAGATATAACTTTCTTCTCATAGGCACATTTTGAACAGTGTTCCTGTAAAACCAAAAGAGTGATACTCAGAGCACATTGAAAACTATGATAAAATTGAAATGTCCAATAAAAAAGAGAAAGAAGCACTCAAAGAAATTGCTCTCGGACATGTGCATTTTGACACAGGATTAAAGCTTACTCTATATTTCCCATTTTGAAAGTCAGTCTTTGAGGGTTATGCGAAGGGATAGTAAGTAGCAACCGGAGGCCTGTGTGGAGCAAGGAAATGTCTTCCATTGAATATTTGAGAGAAGTATTCTGCGTGATACTTTTGTGAAGTTTGTGCTCATCTCATAGAGTTATATCATTCTTTGGATTGAATAGCTTGAAATGACTGTTTCTGTGGAATCTGAGAAAGGACATTTGGAAACGCTCTTTAGAATATCCTGAAAAAGAAATAACCTCAGAGATAAATCAGAAGGAAACTTTCTGTGAAACTGCTCTGTGTCAGGTGAATTCCGCTCACACAGTTAAGCTTCTCTTTTCATTGAGCAGTATCATAACACTGTTTTTGTTTAGTCTGTGAAGGGATATTCAGGAGCGCTTTGGGCTTACGGTGAGAAAGGAAACTTCTTCAGATAGAAACTGGAGAGAAGATTTCTGAGGAGCTGTTTGTGACGTGTGCATTCCACTCACAGAAATCCACTCACAGAATAACGTATGCATTCCACTCACCTTTCTTCTGCTAGAGGATTCCAGAATCCTCTTTTGGAGAAAAAGCTACCAAGAGACATTTGGGAGTATAGGGATGTCTATGGTGAAAAAGGAAATATCCTCAGACAAAAACTGGAAAGAAGATTTCTGTGAAACTGCTTTGTTTTAGATACATTTATTCATTTCACAGAGTTAAAACTTTTCTTATATTATGCAGTTTGTAAATTCCGTCATGCACGGATGCGTGAAGAGACATTCAGGAGCACATTCAGGCCTACGGTGAAAGAGGAGATATCTTCAGATTAAAAGTGAAGAGAAGTTTTCTGAGAAACGACTTTGTGATGTATGCATTCCACTCAGGGCATCATACCTCTTTTCTCACAAAGCAGTGTTTGAACACCGTTCCTGAGAAACTGAAATGGTGATATTTCGGAGTGCATAGAGGACTATGGCGAATAGTGAAATATACTGAAATAAAATAGAGGAAGAAGCGTTCCAAGAATCTGCTCTCTGATATGTGTATTCACTTCACAGAGTTAATGCTTTCTCTATGTGGCCCAGTTTCGAAACTCTATCTTTGGAGGATCTGTGAAGGGATATTTAGTGATGCCTGGAGGTTTCTGGTGAGCACGGAGACGTCTTCCAAGGAAACCTGCAGATAAACTTTCTGAGCAACTGCTTGTGATGTGTGTATTCGTCTCGTAGAGTTAAACCTTTCTTTGGATTGAACAGCTTGAACTCACTGTTTTTGTGGAATCTGAGGAAGGACGTTTGGGAATGATCCTTAGAACATGGAGAAAGAAATATCCACAGGGATAATCAAGAAGGAAGCTTTCTGTGAAACTGCTCTGTGTCGTCTTAATGGCTCTAACTTAGTTAAGCCCCTGTTTTCATTGACCAGTTTTCTAACCCAGTGTATGCTTAGCGTGTGACGGGATATTCGGGACACTTTGAATATTGCGGTGAACAAGGAAATATGCTCAGACGAAAAATGGGGAGAAGTTTCCAAGGAACTGCCTTGTGACGTGTGTATTCCACTCACAGTGTTATACCTCTTTTCTCATACAGCGACGGGGAAACCCTTTTGGAGAAAAAGGTACCAATTGATATTCAGGAGTATATTGATGCCAATGGTGAAAAAGGAAATAGCCTCAGAATAACCTGAAAAGAGCTTTCTAGGAAAATACTCTGAGATATGTGTAATCATCTCACATAGATAATGCTTTCTTTATGTTATGCAGCTTGGAAACTGTCATGGACGGATCCACGAAGGGACCTTCGGGAGCACTTTGAGGACTCTGTTGAAAATGGAAATACCTTCAGATAAAAACAGGAAAGAAGCTTCTTGTGAATCTGGTTTTTGCTATGTTTATTCAGCCCACATATATGAAGCTTTCTTTACATTACACAGCTTGGAAACTTCCTCGTGGATGGATCCGCGAAGGGATATTTGGACCTATTGTGAAATAGGAAATATAGTCAGATCAAAACAGGAGGGAAGGTTTCTGAGAAACTGCTTGGTGACGTGTGCATTCCACTCACGGAGTTATAACTGTCTTCTCATGAGGCACAATTTGAACAGTGTTCCTGTAAAACCAAAAGACTGATACTCAGAGCACAGTGAAGACTATGGCAAAATTGAAATGTCGTCCAATAAAAAACAGAAAGAAGCACTCGAGGAAACTGCTCTCTGACAAGTGCATTTCTATACACGGTTAAAGCTTACTCTACATTTCCCAGTTTGAAAGTCGGTCTTTGAGTGTTCTGGGAAGGGATAGTAAGGGGCAACCAGAGGTCTGTGTCGAGCAAGGAAATGTCCTCCATCGAATATTTGAGAGAAGCTTTCTGCGCAACTCTTTTGTGAAGTTTGTGTTCATCTCATAGAGTAAAATCATTCTTTGGATTGAGTAGTTTGAAATCACTGTTTCTGTGGAATCTGGGAAAGGACATTTGGAAATGCTCTTTAGAATATCCTGAAAAAGAAATAACCTCAGATAGAAACCAGAAGGAAGCTTTCTGTGAACCTGCTTTGTGACACGTGAATTCCACTCACATAATTAAGTCTTTCTTTTCACTGAGCAGTGTCATAACAGTGTTTTTGTTTAGTCTGCAAAGGGATAATCAGGAGCACTTTGAGGCTTACGATGGGAAAGGAAATGTCTTCAGATAGAAACTGCAGGGAAGCTTTCGGAGGAGCTGTTTTGTGATGTGTACATTCCACTCACAGAATTCAACTCACAGAATGACGTGTGCATTCCACTCACAAAAGGACGTGTGCATTCCACTCACCTTTGTTCTCCCAGAAGATTCCAGAATCCCTATTGGAGGAAAAGCTACCAAGGGACATTTGGGAGTATAGGATTGGCTATGATGAAAAAGGAAATATTCTCAGACAAAAACTGGAAACAAGATTTCTGTGAAACTGCTTTGTGTTAGATATATTTATTTATCTCGCATAGTTAAAACTTTTCTTATATTACACAGTTTGGAAACTCCATCATACACGGTCCCATGAAGGGACATTTGGGAGCACATTCAGGCCTACGGAGAAAAGGAGATATCTGCAGATAAAAAGTGGAGAGAAGCTTTCTGAGAAATGACTTTGTGATGCATGCATTCCACTCAGGGCGTTAAATCACTTCTCTAACAAGGCAGTTCCTGTGAAACCGAAAAAGTGAAATTTTGGAGCGCTTTGAAGCCTATAGTGAATAGTGAAATATACTGAAATAAAATAAAGGAAGAAGCGTTCCAAGAATCTGCTCTCTGCTATGTGCATTCACTTCACAGGGTCAATGCTTACTATATGTTGCCCAGTTTCGAAACTCTGTCTTTGATGGATCTGTGCAGGATATTCAGTGACGCCCGGAGGCTTGTGATGAGCAAGGAAATGTATTCTGATGAAACCTGCAGAGAAACCTTCTGAGCAACAGCTTTGCGATGTGTGTATTCGCCTCATAGAGTTAAACTGTTCTTTAGATTGAACAGCTTGAAATCACCGTTTTTGTGGAATCTGAGGAAGGACATTTGGGAACGATTCTTAGAACTTGGAGAAAGAAATATCCTCAGGGAAAATCCAGAAGGAAGCTTTCTGTGAAACTGCTCTGTGTCATCTTAATGGCTCTCACTCAGTTAAGCCCCTCTTTTCATTGACCAGTTTTCTAACCCTGTGTATGCTTAGCGTCTGACGGGATATTTGGGAGCATTTTGAGGCTTACGGTGGAAAAGGAAATATGATCAGACCAAAACTGAAGAGAAGCTTCCCGAGGAACTGCCTTCTGACCTGTGGATTCCACTCACAGTGTTTTACCTCTCTTCTCATACAGCGTCGGGGAAACCCTTTGGAGAAACAGGTAGCAAGTGATATTCGGGAGCATGTTGATGCCGATGGCAAAAAGGGAAATAGCCTCAGACTAAAACTGGAAAAAGCATTCTAGGAAACTACTCTGTATTATGTGTAATCATTTCACATAGATAATGCTTTCTTTACATTATGCAGCTTGGAATCTGTCATGGACTGATCCACGAAGGAGCCTTCATGGGCACATTCAAGGCTATGGTGAAAAAGGAAATATTTTCAGATCAGAACGAGAAAGAAGATTTCTGTGAATCTGTTTTTACTATGTTTATTGATCTCACATAGATGAAGCTTTCTTGACATTACACAGCTTGGAAACTCCCTCGTGGATGGATTCGCGAAGGGATATTTGGGATCACATTTGGACCTACAGTGAAATCGGAAATATAGTCAGATGAAAAGGGGAGAAAGCTTTCTGAAAAACTGCTTGGTGACAAGTGCATTACACTCAGGGAGTTATAACTTTCTTCTCATAAGGCACAATTTGAACACTGTTCCACTGAAACCAAAAGAGTGATGTTCGGAGCTCATTGAAGACTATGGCAAAATTGAAATGTCCATAAAAAACAAAAAGAAGCATTCGAAGAAACTGCTCTCTGACATGTCCGTTTTCAAAGAAGGTTAGAGCTTACTCTACATTTCCCAGTTTGAAAGTCGGTCTTTGAGGGTTCTGTGAAGGGAGAGTAAGTGACAACTGGAGGCCTGTGTCAAGCAAGGAAATGTTTTCCATTGATTATTTGAGAGAAGATTTCTGCAAAACTCTTTTGTGAGGTTTGCGCTCATCTCATAGAGTTAAATAATTCTTTGGAATGAGTAGTTTGAAATCACTGTTTCTGTGGAATCTGAGAAAGGACATTTGGAAACACACTTTGAACATCCTGAAAAAGAAATAACCTCAGAGAGAAACCAGAAGGAAGCTTTCTGTGAAACTGCTCTGTGTCACCGGAATTCCGCTCACACAGTTAAGCTTCTCTTTTCATTGAGCAGTATAATAACAATTTTTTTTTGTTTAGTCTGCGAAGGGATATTCAGAAGCACTTTGAGGCTTACGGTGCGAAAGGAAACGTCTTCAGAGAGAAATTGGAGAGAAGAATTCTGAAGACCTGCTTTGTGATGTGTGCATTCCTCTCACAGAATGACCTGTGCATTCCACTCAGCTTTCTTCCCCTAGAGGATCCGGAATACCTTTTGGAGAAGAAGTTACCAAGAGACATTTGGGAGTATAGGGATGGCTATGGTGGAAAAGGAAATATCCTCACACAAAAACTGGAAACAAGATTTTTGTGAAACTGCTTTATGTTAGATATATTTATTCATCTCGCATAGTAAAACTTTTCTTATATTATGCAGTTTGGAAACTGCGTCATTCACATATCCACGAAGGGACATTTGGGAGCACATTCAGGCCTACGGTGAAATAGGAGATATCTTCAGACAAAAGTGGAGAGAAGCTTTCTGAGAAGCGACTTTGTGATGTATACATTCCACTCAGGGAGTTATACCTATTTTCTCAAAAGGCAGTGTTTGAACACTGTTCCTGTGAAACCGAAAATGTGATATTTTGGAGCACAGTGGGGACTATGGTGAATAGAGAAATATACTGAAATAAAATCGAGGAAGAAGTGTTCCAAGAATCTGCTCTCTGATATGTGCATTCACTTCACAGTGTTAATGATTACTCTATGTTGCTCAGTTTCAAAACTCTGTCTTTGAAGGATCTGTGAAGGGATATTTAGTGACCCCCTGACACTTTTGTTGAGCAAGGGAACGTCTTCCACTGAAACCTGCAGAGAAACTTTCTGAGCAACTGCTTTGCGATGTGTGTATCCGTCTCATAGAGTTAAACCCTTCTTTGGATTGAAAGGCTTGAAATCACCATTTCTGTGGAATCTGAGGAAGGACATTTGGCAACGATCCTTAGAACATGGAGAAATAAATATCCTCAGGGAAAATCCAGAAGGAAGGTCTCTGTGAAATTTCTCTGTGTCGTCTTAATGTCTCTCACTCAGTTAAGCTCCTCTTTTCATTGAGCAGTTTTCTAACCCAGGGTATGCTTCGCATGTGACAGGATATTTGGGATCACTTTGATGCTTATGGTTAAAAAGGAAATATGTTTTGATGAAAACTGGAGAGAAGCTTACGAAGAACACTCTTGTGACGTGTGTATTCCACTCACAGCATTATACCTCTCCTCTCATACATCATCGGGGAAACCCTTTTGGAGAAACAGATACCAACAGATATTCGAGGCATGTCGATGTCGATGGTGAAAAGGGAAATAGCCTCAGACTAAAACAGGAAAAAGTTTTCTAGGAACCTACCCTGAGATATGTGTAATCATTTCACATAGATAATGCTTGCTTTACATTACACAGCTTGGAAACTGTCATGGACGAATCCACGAAGGGACTTTCGGGAGCACTTTGAGGACTGTGGTGAAAATCGAAATATCTTCAGATAAAAACTGGAAAGCAGCCTTCTGTGAATCTGCTTTTTGCTATGTTTATTCATCTTACATAGATGAAGCTTTCTTTACATTACACAGCTTGGAAACTCCCTCGTGGATTGATCTGCGAAGCTATATTTGGGATCACATTTGGACCTATAGTGAAATAGGAAATAGAGTCAGATCAAAACGGGAGAGAAGCTTTCTGAGAAACTGCTTGGTGACGTGTGCATTCCACTCAGGAAGTTATAAGTTTCTTCTCATAAGGCACAATTTGAACACTCTTCCTGTAAAACCAAAGGAGTGATATTCGGAGCACATTGAAGACTATGGCAAAATTGAAATGTCCATAAAAAACCGAAAGAAGCACTCGAAGAAACTGCTCTCCGACATGTCAATTGTCACACAGGGTTAAATCTTACTGTACATTTCCCAGTTTGAAACTCGGTCTTTGACGGTTCTGAGAACGTTTATCAAGTGGCATCCGGGGGCCTGTGTCAAGCTGGGAAATGTCTTCCATCAAATATTTGCGAGAAGCTTTCTGTGAAACTCTTTTGTGAAGATTGTGTTCACCTCATAGAGTTAAATCATTCTTTGGATTGAGTAGTTTGAAATCACTGATTCTGTGGAATCTCAGAAAGTACATTTGGAAATGCTCTTTAGAATATCTTGAAAAAGAAATAACCTCAGAGATAAATCAGAAGGAAGCTTTCTGTGAAACTGCTCTGTGTCAGGTGAATTACGCTCACACAGTTAAGCTTCTCTTTTCATTGAGTAGTTTCATAACACTGTTTTTGTTTAGTCTGTGAAGGGATATTCAGGAGCGCTTTTGGGCTTATGGTGAGAAAGGAAACTTCTTCAGATAGAAACTGGAGAGAAGATTTCTGAAGAGCTGCTTTGTGATGTGTGCATTCCACTCACAGAAATCCACTCACAGAATGACGTATGCATTCCACTCACTTTCTTCTGCTGGAGGATTCCAGAATCCCTTTTGGAGAAAAAGCTATCAAGAGACATTCGGGAGTATAGGGATGTCTATGGTGAAAAAGGAAATATCCTCAGACAAAAACTGGAAAGAAGATTTCTGTGAAACTGCTTTGTGTTAGACTCATTTATTCATCTCACAGAGTTAAAACTTTTCTTATATTACGCAGTTTGTAAATTCCGTCATGCACTGATGCGTGAAGGGACATTCGGGAGCACATTCAGGCCTACGGTGAAGAAGGAGATATCTTCATATAAAAAGAGAAGAGAAGTTCTCTGAGAAAAGACGTGTGATGTATGCATTCCACTCAGGGAATCATACCTCTTTTCTCACAAGGCAGTGTTTGAACACCGTTCCTGAGAAACTGAAATGGTGATATTTTGGAGTGCATTGAGGACTATGGCGAATGGTGAAATATACTGAAATAAAATAGAGGAAGAAGCGTTCCAAGAATCTGCTCTCTGATATGTGCATTCACTTCACAGAGTTAATGCTTTATCTATGTTGCCCAATTTCGAAACCCTATCTTTGGAGGATCTGTGAAGGAATATTTAGTGATGCCTGGAGGTTTCTGGTGAGCACGGAAATGTCTTCCGATGAAACCTGCAGAGAAACTTTCAGAACAAATGCTTTGTGATGTGTGTATTCGTCTCGTAGAGTTAAACCTTTCTTTGGATTGAACAGCTTGAACTCACTGTTTTTGTGGAATCTGAGGAAGGACATTTGGGAACGATCCTTAGAACATGGAGAAAGAAATATCCACAGGGAAAATCCAGAAGGAATCTTTCTGTGGAACTGCTCTGTGTCATCTTAAAGGCTATCACTCAGTTAAGCCACTCTTTTCATTGACTAGCTGTTTAACAGTGTGTATGCTGGCCGGGCGCGGTGGCTCAAGCCTGTAATCCCAGCACTTTGGGAGGCCGAGACGGGCAGATCACGAGGTCAGGAGATCGAGACCCTCCTGGCTAACACGGTGAAACCCCGTCTCTACTAAAAATACAAAAAATTAGCCGGGCGAGGTGGTGGGCGCCTGTGGTCCCAGCCACTCGGGAGGCTGAGGCAGGAGAATGGCGTGAACCCAGGAGGCAGAGGTTGTGGTGAGCTGAGATCCAGCCACTGCACTCTAGCCTGGGCGATAGAGCAAGACACCGTTTCAAAAAAAAAAAAAAAAAAAAAAACAGTGTGTATGCTAAGCATGTGATGGGATCTTTGGGAGCACTTCGAGGCATACAGTGAAAAAGAAAGTATGTTCTGACCAAAACTGCAGAGAAGCTTTCCAAGGAACTGCCTTGTGATGTGTGCATTTCACTCAGAGCTTTATACCTCTCTTCTCATTACAGCATCATGGAATCTTTTTTGGAGATTCAGGTACCAAGTGATAATCGGGAGCATGTTGATGACAATGGTGAAAAGGGAAATAGCCTCAGAATATAACTGGAAAAATCTTTCTGGTAAACTACTCTGTGAAATGTGTAATCATCTCACATAGATAATGGTTTCTTTACATTACACAGCATGGAAACTGTCATGGACGGATCCACGAAGGGACCTTCGGGAGCACTTTGAGGACTATGGTGAAAAACGAAACATCTTCAGAAAAAAACGGGAAAGAAGCTTTCTGTGAATCTCCTTTTTGCTATGTTTATTCATCTCACATAGATGAAGCTTTCTTTACTTTACACCGCTTGTAAACTTCCTCGTGGAAGGCTCCGCGAAGGGATATTTGGGATCACATTCGAGCCGATAGTGAAATAGGAAATATAGTCAGATCAAAACGGGAGACAAGCGTTCTGATAAACTGTTTGGTGACGTGTGCATTCCACTCAGGGAGTTATAACTTTCTTCTCATAAGGCATAATTTGAACACTGTTCGTGTAAAACCAAAAGAGTGATATTCAGAGCACATTGAAGACTATGGCAAAATTGAAATGTCCCATAAAAAATAGAAAGAAACACTCGAAGAAACTGCTCTCTGACATGTCCATTTTTCCGCAGGGTTAAAGCTTACTCTACATTTCCCAGTTTGAAAGTCAGTCTTTGAGGGTTCTGCGAAGGATTAGAAAGTGGCAACGAGAGGCCTGTGTCGAGTAAGGAAATGTCTTCCATCGAATATTTGAGAGAAGCTTTCTGTGCAACGCTTTGGTGAAGTATGTGCTGATAACACAGAGTTAAATCATTGTTTGAATTGTGTACTTTGAAATCACTGATTCTGTGGAATCTGAGAAAGGACATTTAGAAACGCTCTTTAGAATATCCTGAAATAGAAATAACCTCAGAGAGAAACCAGAAAGAAGCTTTCTGTGAACCTGCTCTGTGTCACATGAATTCCGCTCACACAGTTAAGCTTCTCTTTTCATTGAGCAGTATCATAAGGCTGTTTTTGTCTAGTCTGCGAAGGTATATTCAGGAGCACTTGGAGGCTTATGGTGAGAAAGGAAACGTCTTCAGATAGAAACTGGAGAGAAGCTTTCTGAAGACACGCTTTGTGACGTGTGCATTCCGCTAACAGAAATATACCTTTCTTCTCTTAGAGGATTCCATAATCCCTTTTGGAGAAAATGCTACAAAGGGACATTTGGGAGTATAGGGATGGCCATGGTGAAAAAGGAAATATCCTCAGTAAAAAACTGGAAAGGAGTTTTCTGTGAAACTGCTTTCTGTTGGATATATTTATTCATCTCACATAGTTAAAACTTTTCTTATATTATGCAGCTTGGAAACTCCATCATGCATGGATCCGCGAAGGAACATTCGGGAGCACATACAGGCCTGTGGTGAAAGAGGAGATAGCTTCAGAAAAACTTGATGGAAACCCTCTGACAAACTACTTTTTGATGTATGCATTCCATTCAGGGAGTTATACCTCTTTTCTCACAAGGCAGCATTTGAACACTCTTCCTGTGAAACCGAAAAAGTGATATGTCGGGGCCCATTGAGGACTATGGCGAACAGTGAAATATACTGAAATAAAATAACGGAAGAATCGTTCCAAGAATCTGCTCTCTGATATTTGCATTCTCTTCACAGAGTTAATGCTTCCTGTATGTATGCATTCCAATCACAGAAATATACCTTTCTTCTCTTAGAAGATTCCGGAATCCCTTTTGGAAAAGGAGCTACCAAGAGACATTCAAGAGTATAAGTAGGGCCTCAGTGAAAAGGAAATGTCCTCACACAAAAACTGGAAAGAAGATTTCTATGAAACTGCTTTGTGTTAGATATATTTAATCATCTCGCATAGTTAAAACTTTTCTGATATTACGTGGTTGGGAAACTCCATCATGCTCGGATCCATGAAGGGACATTTGGGAGCACATTCAGGCCTATGGTGAAAAACGAGATATCTTCAGATAAAAACTGGATAGAATCCTTCTGAGAGACTACTTTGTGATGTATGCATTCCACTCAGGGAGTTATACCTGTTTTCTCACAAGACAGTGTTTGAGCACTGTTCCTGTGAAACAGAAAAGGTGATATTTTGGAGCACATTTATGACTCTGGCGAATAGCGAAATATACCAAAATTAAATCGAGGAAGAAGCGTTCCAAGAATCTGCACTCTGATATGTGCATTCACTTCACAGTGTTAATGCTTACTCTATGTTGCCCAGTTTCGAAACTCTGTCTTTGAAGAATCTGTGAAGGGATACTTCGTGACGTGCAGAGACTTGTGGTGAGCAAGGAAACATCTTCCGCTGAAACCTGCAGAGAAACTTTCTGAGCATCTGTTTTGTGATGTGTGTATTCGCCTCCTAGAGTTAAACCATTCCTTAGACTCAGCAGCTTGAAATCACTTTTTGTGGCATCTGAGGAAGGATATTTGGGTATGATCCTTAGAATATGGAGAAAGAAATATCCTCAGGTAAAATACAGAAGGAAGCTTTCTATGAAACTGCGCTATGTTGTCTTAATTCCTCCCACCCAATTAAGCCTCTGTTTTCATTGAGCAGTTTTCTAACCCTGTGTATATTTAGCGTGTGATGGGATATTTGGGAACACTTTGAGGCTTACGGGGGAAAACAAATATGTTCAAAACGAAACTGGAGAGAAAATCCCCAAGGAATTGCTTTGTGCCATGTGCATTCCATTCACATTGTTATACCTCACTTCTCATACAGCGTAGGGGAAACCCTTTTGGAGAAACAGTTACCAAGTGATATTTGGGAGCATGTTGATGCTGATGATTACAAGAGAAATAACATCAGACCACAACTACTAGGAAACTACTCTGTGATATGTGTAATCATCTCACATAGATGAAGCTTTCTTTACATTACGCAGCTTGGAAGGTCTCATGGAGGGATTCACGAAGGGACCTTCGGGAGCACTTTCAGGAGTATGGTGAAGAAGTGAATATCTTCAGATAAAAACTGGAAAGAAGCTTTCTCTGAATCTGCTTTTTGCTATGTTTATACATGAAGCTTTCTTTTCATTACGCAGTTTGGAATCTCCCTCATGGATGGATCTGCATAGGGATATTTGGGATCACATTCGGGCCTAGGGTGAAATAGGAAATATAGTCAGATAAAAACTGGAGAGAAGCTTTCTGAGAAACTGCTTGGTGATGTGTGCATTCCACTCAGGGAGTTATAACTTTTTTCTCATAAGGCACATTTTGAACACTGTTCCTGTCAAACCAAAAGAGTGATATTCGGAGGACATTGAAGAATATGACAAGAAGTGAAATATCTTCCAGGAAAAAACAGAAAGAAACACTCAAAGAAACTGCTCTCTGACATGTCCATTATTTCACAGGGGTAAATCTTACTCTACATTTCCCAGTTTGAGTGTCAGTCTTTGAGAGTTCTGCGAAGGAATATTACGTGGCAACCAGACGCCTATGTTGAGTGAGGAAATGTCTTCCATCCAAAATCGGAGAGAAACTTTCTATGCAACCCTTTTGTGTTGTATGTATTCATCTCATAGAGTTAAAACATTGTTTGGATTGAACAGTTTGAAATCACTCTTTCTGTGGAATTTGAGAAAGACATTTGGAAATGCTCTTTAGAATATCCTGAAAAAGGAATAACCTCAGATGGAAACCAGAAGGAAGCTTTCTGTGAAACTGCTCTGTGTCACCTGAATTCTGCTCACACAGTTAAGCTTCTCTTTTCATAGAGCAGTATCAGAACACTGTTTTTGTTTAGTTCATGAAGGGATAATCTGGAGTGCTTTGAGGGTTACAGTGAGAAAGGAAACGTCCTTAGATTGAAACTGGAGACAAGCTTTCTGAGGAGTTTCTATTACACAACTTGCAAACTGTCATGGACGAATCCAGGAAGGGACTTTCGGGAGCACATTCAGGACTGTGGTGAAAAAGGAAATCGATTCAGATAAAAACTGGGAAGAAGTTTTCTTTGAAACTGCTTTTCACTATGTTTATTCATCTCATATAGATGAAACTTTCTTTACATTATGCAACTTGGAAACTCCCTCTTGGATGGATCTGTGAAGGTATATTTAGCATCACATTCCAGCGTATGGTGAAATAGGAAATATAGTCAGATAAAAACTGGAGAGTAGCTTTCTGAGAAACAGCTTGGTGATGTGTGCATTCCACTGAGGGAGTTGTAACTTCCTTCTCATAAGGCAGAATTTGAACACTGTTCCTATAAAATCAAAAGAGTGATATTCAGAGCACATTGAACACTATGACAAAATTCAAATCCCCAATAAAAAACAGAAAGAAGCACTGGAAGAAATTCCTCTTTGACATGTCCATTTTTACACAGCGTTAAAGCTTACTCAACATTTCCCAGTTAGAAAGTCGGTCTTTGAGGGTTCTGTGAAGGTATAGTAAGTGGCAACCGGAGGCCTGTGTTGAGCAAGGAAATGCCTTCCATTGAATATTTGACAGAAGCTTTCTGCGCAACAATTTTGTGAAGTTTGTGTTCATCTCACAGAGTTAAATCATTCTTTGGATTGAGTAGTTTGAAATCACTGTTTCTGTGGAATCTGAGAAAGGATATTTGGAAACGCTCTTTAGAATATCCTGAAAAGGAAATAACCTCAGAGAGAAACCAGAAGGAAGCTTTCTGTGAAAATGCTCTGTGTCATGTGGATTTCACTCAAACAGTTAAGCTTCTCTTTTCTATGATTAGTATCATAAGACTGTTTTTGTTTAGTCTGTGAAGGGATATTCAGGAGTGGTTTGAGGTTTACGGTGAGAAAGGAAACGTCTTCAGATAGAAACTGGAGAGAAGCTTTCTGAGGAGCTGCTTTGTGACGTGTGCATTCCACTCACAGAATTCCACTTACAGAACGATGTGTGCATTCCACTTCCAGAATGACGTGTGCATTCCACTCACCATTTTTCTCCTAGAGGATTCCAGAATCCCTTTTGGAGAAAAAGCTACCAAGAGACATTTGGGAGTATAGGGATGGCTATGGTGAAAAAGGAAATATCCTGAGACAAAAACTGGAAAGAAGATATCTGTGAATCTCCTTTCTGTTAGATGTATTTATTCATCTCGCATAGTTAAAACTTTTCTTCTATTACTCAGTTTGGAAACTCCGTCAGGCATGGATGCGTGAAGGGTCATTCGGGAGCACATTCAGACCTACAGTGAAAAAGGAGATATCTTCAGATAAAAATTGGTAGAAGCTTTCTGAGAAACGACTTTTTGATGTATGCATTCCACTCAGGGAGTTATACCTGTTTTCTCACAAGGCAATGTTTGAACACTGTTCCTGTGAAACCCAAAAAGGGATATTTCGGAGCGCATTGAGGACTATGGTGAATAGTGAAATATACTGAAACAAAATCGAGGAAAAAGCATTCCAGGAATCTGCTCTCTGATACGTGCATCACTTCACAGAGTTAGTGCTTACTCTATGCTGCCCAGTTTCGAAACTCTGTCTTTGAAGAATCTGTGAAGGGATATTTAGTGACACCCCAGGCTTCTGGTGAGCAAGTAAACGTCTTCCGATGAAATCTGCAGAGAAACTTTCTGAGCAACAGCTTTGCGATATGTGTATTCGTGTCTTAGAATTAAACCGTTCTCTGGATTGAAGAGCTTGAAATCACTGTTTTTGTGAAATCTGAGGAAGGACTTTAGGGAACGATACCTAGAATATGTAGAAAGAAGTATCCTCAGCTAAAATCCAAAAGGTAGCTTTCTGTGAAACTGCTCTGTGTTGTCTTAATTCCTGTCACTCAGATAAGCCTCTCTCTTCATTGAACAGTTCTATAACCCTGTGCATGTTCAGCATGTGATGCAATATTCGGGAGCAATTTGAGGATTACGGTGAAAAAGGAAATATGTTCAGACCGAAATTGAAGAGAAGCTTTCCGTGGTACTGCTTTGTCACATGTGCATTCCAGTCAGAATATTATACCTCTCTTCTCATACAGCGTCAGGGAAACCCTTTTGGAGGAACAGATACCAAGTGATATTGGGAATATGTTGATGCCGATTGTGAAAAGGGAAATAGCCTCAGAGAAAAACTGGACAGAAGCCTTCTAGGAAACTACTCATTGATAAGTGTAATCATCTCACATAGATAAAGCTTTTTTACAATACGCAACTTGGAAACTGTCATGGACGGATCCAGGAAGGGACCTTCGGGAGCACATTCAGGACTGTGGTGAAAAAGGAAATCTCTTCAGATAAAAACTGGAAAGAAGCTTTCTGTGAATCTGCTTTATGCTATGTTTATTCATCTCACAGAGATGAAGCTTCCTTTACATTATGCAGCTTGGAAACTCTCTCTTGGATGGATTCTCAAAGGGATATTTGGGATCATATTTGGGCCTATGGTGAAATAGGAAATATAGTCAGATCAAAACGGGAGAGAAGCTTTCAGAGAAACTGCTTGGTGACGTGTGCTTTACACTCAGGGAGTTATAACATTCTTCTCATAACCCACAGTTTGAACAGTGTTCCTGTAAAACAAAAAGACTGATACTCAGAGCACAATGAAGACTATGGCAAAATTGAAATGTCGTCCAATAAAAAACAGAAAGAAGCACACGAGGAAACTGCTCTCTGACATGTGCATTTTTACACAGGGTTAAAGCTTACTCTACATTTCCCAGTTTGAAAGTCGGGCTTCGAGGTTTCTGGGAAGGGATAGTAAAGGGCAACCAGAGGTCTGTGTCGAGCAAGGAAATGTCTTCCCTCGAATATTTGAGAGGAGCTTTCTGCGTAACACTTTTGTGAAGTTTGTGCTCATCTCATAGGGTTAAATCATTCTTTGGATTGAGTAGTTTGAAATCACTGTTTCTGTGGAATCTGAGAAAGGACATTTGGAAACGCTCTTTAGAATATCCTGACAAAGAAATAACCTCAGAGAGAAACCAGAAGGAAGCTTTCTGTGAAACTGCGCTGTGTCACGTTAATTCTGCTCACACAGCTTAGCTTCACTTTTCATTGAGTAGTATCATAACACTCTTTTTGTTTAGTCTGCGAAGGGATATTCAGGAGCACTTTGAGGCTTATGGTGAGAAAGGAAACGTCTTCTTACAGAAACTGGTGAGAAGCTTTCTGAGGAGCTTCTTTGTGACGTGTGCATTCCACTGACACAATTCCACTCAGAGAATGACGTGTGCATTCCACTAGCCATTCTTCTCCTAGAGGATTCCAGAATCCCTTTGGGATGAAAAACCTACCAAGAGACATTCAGGAGCACAGGAATGGTTATGGTGAAAACGGAAATATCCTCAGACAAAAACTGAATAGAAGATTTCTGTGAAACTGCTTTCTGTAAGATATATTTATTCATCTCGCATAGTTAAAACTTTTCTTACATTACGCAGTTTGGAAACTGCATTATGCATGGATCTGCGAAGGGACATTCGGGAGCACATTCAGGCCTACAGTGAAAGAGGAGATATCGTCAGATAAAAAGTGGATAGAAGCTTTCTGAGAAATGACTTTGTGATGTATGCATTCCAATCAGAGAGTTATACCTCTTTTCACACAAGGCAGTGTTTGACCTCTGTTCCTGTGAAACCGAAAATGTGATATTTCGGAGCGCATTGAAGACTATGGCAAATAGTGAAATGTACTGAAATAAAATCGAGAAAGAAGCGTTCCAAGAATCTGCTCTCTGATATGTGCATTCACTTCACAGAATTTATGCTTACTCTATGTTGCCCGGTTTCAAAACTCTCTCTTTGGAGAATCTGTGAAGGGACATTTAGTGAAGGCCAGAGGCTTGTGGTGGGCAAGGAAACGTCTTCCGATGAAACCTGCAGAGAAACTGTCTCAGCAACTGCTTTGCAATGTGCGTATTCGTCTCATAGAGTTAAGCCGTTCGTGGTATTGAACAGCTTGAAAACACTCTTTTTGTGGAATCTGAGGAAGGACATTGGGGAACGATGCTTAGAACATGGAGAAATAAATATCCTCAGGTAAAATCCAAAAGGAAGCTTTCTGTGAAACTACTCTGTGTCGTCTTAATGTCTCTCACTCAGTTAAGACCCTCTTTCCATTGAGCAGATTTCTAACTCTGTGTATGCTTAGCATGTGACGGGATACTCGGGAGCACATTGAGGATTACGGTGAAAAAAGAAATATATTCAGACCAAAACTGGAGAGAAGCTTTCAGAGAAAATGTCCTGTGATGTGTGCATTCCACTCACAGTGTTATACCTATCTTCTCATACAGCGTCGGGGAAACCCTTTGGGAGAAACAGGTACCAAGTGATATTCGGGAGAATTTTGATGCCAATGGAGAAAAGGGAAATAGCCTGAGAATAAAACTAGAAAAAGCTTTCTAGGAAACTACTCTGTGATATGTGTAATCATCTCACAGAGATAATGCTTTCATTACATTATGCAGCTTGGAAACTGTCATGGACGTATCCACAAAGGGACCTTCAGGAGCACAAACAGGACTATGGTGAAAAACGAAATATCTTCAGATAAAAGTGGGAAGAAGCTTTCTGTGAATCTGCTTTTTGCTGTGTTTATTCGTCTCACATAGATGAAGCTTTATTTACATTACTCTGCTTGGAAACTGCCTCGTGGATGGATCCATGAAGGGATATTTGGGATCACATTCAGGCCTATCGTGAAATAGGAAAATAGTCAGATCAAAACGGGAGAGAAGCTTTCTGAGAAACTGCTTGGTGACGTGTGCATTCCACTCAGGGAGTTACAACTTTCTTCTCATAAGGCACAATTTGAACACTGTTCCTGTAAAACCAAAAGACTGATATTAAGAGCACATTGAAGACTATGGCAAAATTGAAATGTCCAATAAAAAACAGAAAGAAGCACTCGACGAAATTGTTCTTGGACATGTCCATTTTGACACAGGGTTAAATCTTACTCTACATTTCCCATTTTGAAAGTCGGTCTTTGAGGCTTCTGCGAAGTGATAGTAAGTGGCAACCGGAGGCCGGTGTGGAGCAAGGAAATGTCTTCCATCGAATATTTGAGAGAAGCATTCTGGGCAACTCTTTTGTGAAACTTGTGCTCATGTCATAGAGTTAAATCATTCTTTGGATTGAGTAGCTTGAAATGACTGTTTCTGTGGAATCTGAGAAAGGACATTTGGAAATGCTCTTTAGAATATCCTGAAAAAGAAATAACCTCAGAGAGTAAACAGAAGGAAGCTTTCTGTGAAACTGCTCAGTGTCACGTGAATACCGCTCACACTGTTATGATTCTCTTTTCGTTGAGCAGTATCATGACACTGTTTTTGTTTAGTCTGTGAAGGGATATTCAGGAGCGCTTTGGGGCTTACGGTAAGAAAGGAAACGTCTTCACGTAGAAACTGGAGAGAAGATTTCTGAGTAGTGGCTTTGTGACGTGTGCATTCCACTTACAGAATTCCACTCACAGAATGACCTGTGCATTCCACTCACAGAATGACGTGTGCATTCCACTCACCTTTCATCTCCCAGAGGACTCCGGAATCCCTTTTGGAGAAAAAGCTACCAAGAGACATTCGGGAGTATAGGGATGGCTCTGGTGAAATAGGAAGTATCCTCACACAAAAATGGGAGAGAAGATTTCTGTGAAAGTACTTTGTGTTAGATATATTTATTCATCTCGCATAGTTAAAACGTTTTTTATATTACGCAGTTTGGAAACTCCGTCATGCATGGACCCATGAAGGAACATTCGGGAGCATATTCGTGCCTATAGTGAAAGAGGAGATATCTTCAGATAAAAAGTGGAGAGAAGCTTTCTGAGAAACGACTTTGTGATGTATGCATTCCACTCAGGTAGTTACACTTCTTTTCTCCCAAGGCAGTGTTTGAACACTGTTCTTGTGAAACCAAAAAAGTGATATTTCAGAGCGCATTGAGGACTATGACAAATAGTGAAATATACTGAAATAAAATCAAGGAGGAAGACTTCCAAGAATCTGCTCTCTGATATGTGCATTCACTTCACAGAGTTAATGCTTACTCTATGTTGCCCAGTTTCGAAAGTCTGTCTTTGAAGAATCTGTGAAGGTATACTTCGTGACACCCGGAGACTTGTGAGCAAAGAAACATCCTCTGATGAAACCTGCAGAGAAACTTTCTGGGCAACTGCTTTGCGATGTGTGTATTCGTCTCATAGAGTTAAACCGTTCTTTGGATAAAAGAGCTTGAAATCACTGTTTTTGTGAAATCTAAGGAAGGACATTAGGGAAGGATACCCAGAATATGGAGAAAGAAGTATCCTCAGGTAAAATCCGAAAGGTAGCTTTCTGTGAAACTGCTCAGTGTCGTCTTAATTGCTCTCACTCAGTTAAGCCTCTCTTTTCATTGAGCAGTTTTATAACCCCGTGTATGTTTAGTGTGTGATGCAATATTTGGGAGTGCTTTGAGGCTTACGGTGAAAAAAGAAATAAGTTCAGACCGAAACTGGAGAAAAGCTTTCCAAGGAAGTGCTTTGTCTCATGGGCATTTCAGAGTGTTATACCTCTCTTCTCATACAGCGTTGGGGAAACACTTTTGGAGGAACAGGTACCAAGTGGTATTCGGGAGCATGTTGATGCTGACGATGAAAAGAGAAATAGCATCAGAGAAAAACTGGAAAGAAGTTTTCAAGGAAACTTCTCTTTGATATGTGTAATCATCTGGCATAGATAAAGCTTTCTTTACGTTGCAAAACTTGGAAACTGTCATACACGGTTCCAGGAAGGGACCTTCAGGAGCACATTCAGGACTGTGGTGAAAAAAGGTAATCTCTTCAGATAAAAACTGGAAAGAAGTTTTCTGTGAATCTGCTTTCTGTTATGTTTATTCGTCTCACAGAGATGAAGCTTTCTTTACATTACACAGCTTGGAAACTCTCTCTTGGATGGATCCGCGAACGGATATTTGGGATCATATTCGGGCCTATGGTGAAATAGGAAATATAGCCAGATAAAAACTGAAGAGAAGCTTTCTGAGAAACTGCTTGGTGATGTGTGCATTCCACTCAGGGAGTTGTAGCTTCCTTCTCATAAGCCACAGTTTGAACACTCCTCCTGGACAACCAAAAGAGAGATATTCTGAGCACATTGAAGACTATGGCAAAAAGTGAAATGCCGTCCAATTAAAAAAAGAGAAAGAAGCACTCGAAGAAATGCTCTCTGATATATCCATTCTTTTCACAGGGTGAATGCTTACTCTACATTTCCCAGTTTGAAAGTCCGTCTTTGAGGGTTCTGCAAAGGGATAATAAGTGTGAACTGGAGGCCTAGGTCAAGCAGGGAAATGTCTTCCATCGAATATTTGAGAGAAGCTTTCTGCGCAACACTTTTGTGAGGTTTGTGTTCATCTCATAGAGTTAAATCATTCTTTGGATTGAGTAGTTTGAAGTCACTGTTTCTGTGGAATCAGAGAAAGGACATTTGGAAACGCTCTTTAGAATTCCCTGAAAAAAAATAACCTCAGAGAGAAACCAGAAGGAAGCTTTCTGTGAAACTGCTCTGTGTCACGTGAATTCTGCTCACACAATCAAGTTTCACTTTTCATTAAGCACTATCATAACACTGCTTTTGTTTAGTCTGTGAAGGGATATTCAGGAGCGCTTTGAGGCTCACAGTGAGAAAGGAAACATCTTCAGTTAGAAACTGGAGAGAAGCTTTCTGAGGAGCTGCTTTTTGACGTGTGCATTCCACTCACAGAATTCCACTCACAGAATGACATCCACTCACAGAATTCCACTCACAGAATGACGTGTGCATTCCACTCACCTTTCTTCTCCTAGAGGATTCCGGAATCCCTTTTGAAGAAGACGCTACCAAGAGACATTTGGGAGTATAGGGATGGCTATGGTGAAAAGGAAAATATCCTCAGACAAAAGCTGGAAAGAAGATTTCTGTGAAACTGCTTTGTGTTAGATATATTTATTCATCTCGCATAGTTAAAACTGTTCTTATATTATGCAGTTTGGAAACTCCGTCATGCATGGATCCACAACGGGACATTCGGGAGCACATTTAGGCCTACGGTGAAAAAGCAGATATCTTCAGATAAAAAGTGGAGAGAACATTTCTGAGAAACGATTTTGTGATGTATGCATTCCACTCAGGGAGATTTACATCTTTTCTCACAAGGCAGTGTTTGAACACTGTTCCTGTGAAACCGAAAAATTGATAGTTCAGAGTGCTTTGTGCACTATGGCGAATAATGAAATATACTAAAATAAAATCGAGGAAGAAGCCTTCCAAGAATCGGCTCTCTGATATGTGCATTCACTTAACAGAGTTAATGCTTAGTCTATGTTGCCCAGTTTCGAAACTCTGCCTGTGAAGCATCTGTGAAGGAATATTTAGTGATGCCTGGAGGCTTGTGTTGAGCCAGGAAAAGTCTTCTGATGAAACCTACAGAGAAACGTTCTGAGCTACTGCTTTGCATTGTGTGTATTCGTCTCATGGTATTAAACCATTCTTTGGAATGAGCAGCTTGAAATCACTGTTTTTGCGGAATCTGAGGAAGGACATTTGGGAACGATCCTTAGAACATGGAGAAAGAAATATCCTCAGCGAAAATCCAGAAGGAAGCTTTCTGTGAAACTGTTCTGTGTCGTCTTAATGGCTCTGACTTAGTTAAGCCCCACTTTTCATTGAGCAATTTTCTAACCCTGTGTATGCTTAGAGTGTGACGGGATATTCGGGAGCACTTTGAGGCTTACGGTGAAAAAGGAAATATATTCAGACCAAAACTGGACAGAAGCTTTCCAAGGAACTGCCTTGTGACGTGTGCATTCCACTCACAGTGTTATACCTCTCTTCGCATACAGAGTCGGGGAAATCCTTTTGGAGAAACAGGTACCAAGTGATATTCGGAAGCATGTTGATGCCAATCGTGAAAAGGGAAATAGCCTCAGACAAAAACTGGAAAGAAGTTTTCAAGGAAACTACTCTGTGATATATGTAATCATCTGACATAGATTAAGCTTTCTTTACATTGTGCATCTTGGAAACTGTCATTGACGGATCCAGGAAGGGACCTTCGTGAGCACATTCACGGCTATGTTGAAAAAGGAAATATCTTCAGATAAAAACTGGAAAGAAGCTTTCTGTGAATCTGCTTTTTGGTATATTTGTTTATCTCACATAGTTGAAGCTTCCCTAACATTACACGGCTTGGAAACTCACTGGTGGATGGAGCCTCCAAGGGATATTTGGGATCACATTTGGGCCTATGTTGAAATAGGAAATATAGTCAGATCAAAATTGGAGAGAAGCTTTATAAGAAACTGCTTGTTGATGTGTGCATTTCAGTCAGGTAGTTATAATTTTCTTCTCATAAGGCACAGTTTGAACACTGTTCCTGGAAAACTACAAGAGTGATATTCGGAGCACATTGAACACTATGGCAAAAAGGGAAATGTCGTCCAATAAAAAAAAGAAAGAAGCACCCAAAGAAACTGCTCTCTGACACGTACATTCTTTTCACAGAATTAAAGTTTACTCTACATTTCCAGTTTGAAAGTCAGTCTTTGAGGGTTCTGTGAAGGGAGAGTAAGTGGCAACCAAGGCCTGTGTGAGGAAACGAAATGTCTTTCATTGAAATATGCAGAGATAAGATATCTGCGCAAATTTTTTGTGATGTTTGTGTTCATTTCATGGAGTTAAATCATTGTTTGGATTGGGTAGTTTGAAATAACTGTTTCTGTGGAATCTGAGAAAGGACATTTGGAAACCCTCTTTAGAATATCCTGAAAAAGAAATAACCTCAGATAGAAACCAGAAGGAAGCTTTTGGTGAAACTGCTCTGTGTCACGTGAAATCCGCTAACAAATTTAAGCTTATCTTTTCATTGAGCAACATCATAGCACTGTTTTTGTTTAGTCAGGGAAGGTATATTCAGGAGTGCTTCGAGACTCATGGTGAGAAAGGAAACATCTTCAGATAGAAACTGGAGAGAAGCTTTCGGAGGAGTTGATTTGTGATGTGTGCATTCCACTCACAGAAATAGACCTTTCTTCTCCTAGAGGATTCCTGATCCCTGTTGGAGAAAAGCTACCAAGAGACATTCGGGAGTTTAGGGATGGCTATGGTGAAAAAGGAAATATCCTCAGACAAAAACTGGAAAGAAGATTTCTGTGAAACTGCTTTATTTTAGACGTATTTATTAATCTCACATAATTAAAACTTTTCTTATATTATGCAGTTTGGAAACTCCGTCATGCACGGATCTGCGAAGGGACGTTTGGGAGCACATTCAGACCTACAGTGAAAGAGGAGCTATCTTCATATTGAAACTGGATAGACGCTTTCTGAGAAACTACTTTGTGATGTATGCATTCCACTCAGGGAGTCATACCTCTTTTCTCACAAGGCAGCGTTTGAACACTGTTCCTGTGAAACTGAAAAAGTGATATTTCGGGGCGCATTGTTGACTATGGGGAATAATGAAATATACTGAAATAAAATCGAGGAAGAAGCGTTCCAAGAATATGCTCTCTGAAATGGCCATTGACTTCAAAGAGTGAATGCATACTCTATGTTGCCCAGTTTTGAAACTCTGTCTTTGAAGAATCTGTGAGGGGATTTTAATGACCCCTGGAGGCTTGTCATGAGCCAGGAAACGTGCTCTGATGAAACCTGCAGAGAACCATTTTTAGCAACTGCTTTGCAATGTGTGTATTCGTCTCATAGAGGTAAATCATTATTTGGATTGAGCAGCTTGAAATCACTGTTTTTGTAGAATCTGAGGAAGGACATTTGGGAACGATGTTTAGAATATGGGGAAAGAAATATCCTCATGGAAAATCCAGAAGGAAGCTTTCTGTGAAATTGCTCTGTGTCGTCTTAATTCCTCTAGCTCAGGTAAGCCACTCTTTTCATTGAGCAGTTTTCTCACCCTGTGTATGTTTAGCGTGTGATGGGATTTTCGGGAGCACTTTGAGGCTTACGGTGAAAAAGGAAATATGCTCAGAACGAAACTCTGGAGAGGCTTTCCAAGGAACTGCATTGTGAAGTGTGCATTGCACTCACAGTGTTATACCCCTCTCCTCATGCAGCGTTGGGGAAACCCTTTTGGAGAAACAGGTACCAAGTGATATTGAGGAGCATGTTAATGTCGATGGTGAAAAGGGAAATAGCGTCAGACAGAAACTGGAAAGAAGTATTCTAGGAAAAGACTCTGTGATATGTGTAATCACATCACATAGATAAAGCTTTCTTTAGATTACGCAGCTTGAAAATTTTCATGGACGGATCCATGAAGAGGCATTCATGAGCAGATTCAGGACTATGGTTAAAAAGGAAATGTCTTCATATAAAAACTGGAAAGAAGCTTTCTGTGAATCTGCTTTTTGCTATGTTTATTCATCTCACATAGATGAAGCTTACTTTACATTACACAAGTTGGAAACTCCCTCGTGGATGGATCCATGAGGAGATATTTGTAATCACATTCGGGCCTATGGTGAAATAGTGAATATAGTCCAAAGAAAACTGGAGAGAAGTTTTCTGAGAAACTGCTTATTGACGTGTGCATTCCAGTCAGGGTTTTACAACTTTCTTCTCATTATGCACAGTTTGAACACTGTTCCTGTAAAACCAAAAGAGTGATATTCGGATCACATTGTAGATTTTGCCAAAAAGTGAACCGTAGTCCATTAAAAAGTAGAAGGAAGGACTCGAAGAAACTGCTCTCTGATATGTACATTCTTTTCACAGGATTAAAGCTTACTCTGCATTTCCCAGTTTGAAAGTCGGTCTTTGAGGGTTCTGTGAAGGGGTGGTAAGTGGCAACCGGAGGCCTGTGTTGAGCAAGGAAATGTCTTCCATCGAAAATTGGAGAGAATCTTTCTGTGCAACTGTTTTGTGATGTTTGTATTCATCTCATAGAGTTAAATCATTCTCTGGATTGAACAGTGTGACATCACTGTTTCTGTGGAATCTGAGAAAGGACATTTGGAAACGTTCCTTAGAATATCCAGAAAAAGAAATAACATCAGAGAGAAACCAGAAGGAAGCTTTCTGTGAAACTGCTCTGTGGCACATGAATTCCCCTCACACAGTTTAGCTTCTCTTTTCATTGAGCAGCATCATAACACTGTTTTTGTTTAGTCGACGAAGTGATATTCAAGAGTGCTTTGAGTCTTACGGTGAGAAAGGAAACATCTACAGATTGATACTGGAGAGAAGCTTTCTGAGGAGCTACTTTGTGATGTGTGCATTCCACTCAAAGAAATATACCTTTCTTCTCCTAGAGGATACTGGATCCCTTTTGGAGAAAAAGCTACCAAGAGACATTAGGGAGCATAGGGATAGCTATGGTGAAAAAGGAAATATCCTGAGACGAAAACTGGAAAAAAGATTTCTGTGAAACTGCTTTGTGTTAGATATATTTATTCATCTCGCATAGTTAAAACTTTTCTTATATTACTCAGCTTGGAAACTCCGTCATGCACGGATCCACGAGGGGACATTCAGAAGCACATTCATGCCTATGGTGAAAGAGGAGATATCTTCAGAAAAACTTGATGGAAGCTTTCTGAGAAACTACTTTGTGATGTATGCTTTCCATTCAGGGAGTTTTACCTCTTTTCTACAAGGCAGCATTTGAACACTGTTCCTGTGAAACAGAAAAAGTGATATTTCGGAGTGCATTGAGGACTATGGCGAAGAGTGAAATATACTGAAATAACATCGAGGAAGAAGCGTTCCAAGAATCTGCTCTCTGATATGTGCATTCACTTGACAGATATAATGCTTACTCTATGTTGCCCAGTTTCTAAACTCTGTCTTTGAAGAATCTGTGAAGGGATATTTAGTGACCCCCGGAGGCTTGTGGTGAGCAAGGAAATGTCTTCCGATGAAACTTGCCGAGAAACTTTCTCAGCAACTACTTTGTGATGTGTGTATTCGTCTTATAGAGTTAAACCACTCTTTTTATTGTGCACCTTGAAATCATTGTTTCTTTGGAATTTGAGGAAGAATATTTGGAATGATCCTTAGATTATGGAGAAAGAAATACCATCAGGAAAAATCCAGTGGGAAGCTTTCTTTGAAACTACTCTGTGTCGTCTTAATTACTCTCACTCAGTTAAGTCCATCATTTCATTGAGCAGTTTTCTAACCCTGTGTATATTTAGCATGTGATAGGATACTCAGGAGCACTTTGAAGCTTATGGTGAAGAAGGAAACATGCTCGGACCACAACTGGAGAGAAGCTTTCCGAGGAACATCTTTGTGACGTGTGCATTCCACTCACAGTGTTATACCTCTCTTCTCATATAACGTCAAGGAAATATTTTTGGAGGAACAGATACCAAGTGATATTCAGGAGTATGTTGATGGTGATGGTGAAATGGGAAATAGCCTCGACAAACCCTGGAAAGAAGCTTTTTAGGTAACTACTCTATGCTATGTGCAATCATCACACATAGATAAAGCTTTGTTTACACTATGCAGATTGGAAACTGTCATGGACGGATCCACGAAGGGACCTTCAGGAGCACAGTCAGGACGAAGGAGAAAAAGGAAATATCTTCAGATAGAAACTGGAAAGAAGTTTTCTGTGAATCTGCTTCTTGCTATGTTTATTCATCTCACATAGGTGAAGCTGTCTCTACATTACACAGCTTGGAAAATCTCTCGTGGATGGATCCAAGAAGGGATATTTGGGATCACATTCGGGCCTATGGTGAAATAGGAAATAAAGTCTGATAAAAACTGAAGAGAAGCTTTCTGAGAAACTGGTTGGTGTTGTGTGCATTACACTCAGAGAGGCATAACTTTCTTCTCATAAGCACAGTTTGAACACAGTTCCTGTAAAATTAAATAATGATATTCGGAGCACATTGAAGACTATGGTAAAAAGTGAAATGTCATCTAATAAAAAACAGAAAGAAGGACTCAAAGAAACTGCTCTCTGAGAAGTCCATTCTTTTCACATGGTTAAATCTTACTCTACATTTACCAGTTTGAACGTCTGTCTCTGAGGGTTCTGCGAAGGGATTGTAAGTGGCAACCGGAGGTCTGTGTTGAACAAGGAAATGTCTACTTTCTAAAATTGGAGAGAAGCTTTCTGCGCAACTCTTTTGTGATGTTTCTATTCATCTCACAGAGTGAAATCATTCTTTGGATTGAGCAGTTTGAAATCACTGTTTCTGTGGAATCTGAGACAGGATATTCGGAAATGCTGTTTAGAATATCCTGAAAAAGAAATAACCTCAGAGAGAAACCGGAAGAAAGCCTTCTGTGAAACTGCACTGTGTGACGTGAATTCCACTCACACAGTGAAACTTCTCTTTTCATTAATGAGTATCATAACACAGTTTTCATTTACTCTGAGTCAGGATATTCAGGAGCGTTTTCAGACTCATGGTAAGAAGGGAAACGTCTTCAGATAGAAACTGGAGAGAAGCTTTCTGAGGAGCTGCTTTATGACGTGTGCATTCCACTCACAGAAATATACCTTTCTTCTCCTAGAATATTCTGGAATTTCTTTTGAAGAAAAAGCTATCAAGAAACATTCGGGAGTGTAGGTACACCTCTGGTGAAAAAGAAAATATCCTCAGAGAAAAACTGGAACGAATATTTCTGTGAAACTGCTTTGTGTTAGATATGTTTATTCATCTCGCCTGGTTAAAACTTTTCTTATATTACGCAGTTTGGAATCTCCATCATGCATGGATCCGCAAAGGGACATTCGGGAGCTCATTCAGGCCTACGGTGAAAGAGGAGATATCTTCAGATAAAAACTGGATAGAAGCTCTCTGAGAAAGTACTTTGTGACGTATGCATTCCACTCCAGATTGATACCTCTTTTCTCACAAGGCAGTGTTTGAACTCTGCTCCTGTGAAACCGAAAAAGTGATATTTCAGAGCACATTGTGGACTATGGCGAATAGGGAAATGTACTGAAATAAAATCGAGGAACAATCGTTCCAAGAATCTGCTCTCTCATATGTGCATTCACTTCACAGAGTTAATGCTTACTCTATGTTTCCCAGTCTCAAAACCCTGTTTTTGAAGAATCTGTGTGGGATATTTAGTGAGGCCCAGAGGCTTGTGGTGAGTGAGCAAATGTCTTCCGATGAAACTTGCAGAGAATCTTTCTGAGCAACTGCTTCGCAATGTGTGCATTCGTCTCGTAGAGTTAAACCATTATCGGATTGAGCAGCTTGAAATCACTGTTTGTGTGAAATCTGTGGAAGGACATTTGGGAACGATCCTTAGAATATGGAGTAATAAATATCCTCAGGTAAAATCCAGAAGGAAGCTCTCTGTGAAACTGCTCTGTGTTGTCTTAATTCCTCTCACTGAGTTAAACCTCTCTTTCCTTTGAGCAGTTTTCTAACCCTGTGTATGTTTCGCATGTGCTGGGATATTCGGGAACACTTTGAGGCTAATGGTGAAAAAGGAAATATGTTCAGACCAAAACTGTAGAAAAGTTTTCTCAGGAACTGCTTTGTGACGTGTGCTCTCCACTCACAGTATTATACCTCTCTTCACATACAGCATCGGCGAGACCCTTTTTTAGAAACAAGTATCAAATGATATTCAGGAGCATGTTAATGCCAATGGTGAAAAGGGAAATAGCCACAAACAAAAACTATAAAGAAGCTTTCTAGGAAACCACTCTGTGATATGTGTAATCATCTCACATAGATAATGCGTTCTTTACATTATGCAGCTTGGAAACTCTCATGGACAGATCCATAAAGGAGCCTTCGGCAGCACATTCAGGGCTAAAGTGAAAAAGGAAATATCTTCAGATAAAAACTGGAAAGAAGCTTTCTGTTAATCTGCTTTTTGCTATGTTTATTCATCTCACATAGGTGAAACTTTCTTTACCTTAGGCAACTTGGAAACTTCCTCGTTGATGGATCCGCAAAAGGATATTTGGGAATCACATTTGAGTCTATGTTGAAGTAGGAAATGTAGTCAGATAAAAACTGCAGAGAAGCTTTCTGAGAATCTGCTTCATGATGTGAGCATTCCACTCAGGGAGATATAACTTTCTTCTCATAAGGCACAGTTTGAAAACTGTTCTTGTAAAACAAAAAAGAGTGATATTCGGAGCACATTGAAGACTATGGCAAAAAGTGAAAAGTCGTCCAATAAAAAACAGAAAGAAGCACTCGAAGAAACTGCTCTCTGACATGTCCATTGTTTTCACAGGGTTAAAGCTTCCTCTACATTTCTCAGTTTGCAAGTCGGTCTTTGAGAGTTTTGCAAAGGGATAGTAATTGGCAACGGGAGGACTGTGTCAAGCAAGGAAATGACTTCCATCGAAAATTGCAGTGAATCTATCTGTCCAATTCTTTTGTGATGTTTGTATTCATCCTATAGAGTTAAATCATTCCTAGGATTAAGCAGTTTGAAATCTCTGTTTCTGTGGAATCTGAGACAGGACATTTGGAAACGTTCTTTAGAATATACTGAGAAAGAAATACCTCAGGTAAAACACAGAAGGATGCTTTCTGTGAAACTGCTCTGTGTCATCTTAATTCCTCTCACTCATTTAAGCCTCTCTTTTCATTGAGCAGATTTCTAACCATGTGTTTGTTTAGAGTGTGATGGAATATTCGGGAGCACTATGAGCCTTACGGTAAAAAAGGAATTATGTGCAGAGCGAAACTGGAAAGTGGCTATCCGAGGAACTACTTTGTATCGTGTGCATTCCATTCCCAGTCTTATACCTCTCCTCGAATACAGCATCAGGGAAAACATTTGAGAGAAAAGATGCCTGGTGATATTCCGGAGCATGCTGATGCCAATGGGGAAAAGGGAAATAGCCTCAGACAAAAACTGGAAAGAAGCTTTCTAGGAAACTACTCTGTGATATGTGTAATCATCTCACATAGTTAAAGCTTTTTTACATTACGCAGCTTGGAAACTGTCATGGACGGATCCACGAAGGGACTTTCAGGAGCACAATCAGGACTATGGTCAAAAAGGAAATATCTTCAGATGAAAACTAGAAAGAAGCTTTCTGTGAATCAGCTTTTTGCTATGTTTATTCATCTCACATAGACGAAGCTTTCTTTACATTACGCTGCTTGGAAACTCCCTCGTGGATATATCCGCGAAGGGATATTTGGGATCACATTCGGGCCTATGGTGAAATAGGAAGTATACTCAGATAAAAATTGGAGAGAATCTTTCTGAGAAACTGCTTCATGATGTGTGCATTCCACTCAGAGAGGTATAACTTTCTTCTCATAAGGCAGTTTGAACACTTTTCCTGTAAAACCAAAAGAGTGATATTCGGAGCATATTGAAGACTATAGTAAAAAGTGAAATGTCGTCGAGTAAAAAACAGAAAGAAGCACTCGAAGATACTGCTCTCTGACATGTCCATTCTTATCAGAGGGTTAAACCTCAATCTACATTTCCTTGTTTGAATGTCGGTGTTTGAGGGTTCTGCGAAGAGATTGTAAGTGGCAACCGGAGGTCTGTGTCAAGCAAGCAATTGTCTTCCATCGAAAATTGGAGAGAAGTTTTGTGTGGAACTCTTTTGTGATGCTTGTATTCATCTCATCGAGTTAAATCTTCTTTGGATTGAGTAGTTTGAAGTCACTGTTTCTGTGGAATCTGAGGAAGGACATTTGAAAACGCTTTTAAGAATATTCTGAAAAAAAATAACTTCAGAGAGAATCCAGAAGGAAGCTTTGTTTGAAATTGCTCTGTCTCGTGCATTCCAGTCATACAGCTAAGCTTCTCTTCTCATTGAGCAGTATCATAACACTGTTTTTATTTAGTCGGAGAAGGGATATTCAGGCGCGCTTTGAGGCTTACGGTGAGAAAGGAAACATCTTCAGATAGAAACTGGAGAGAAACTTTCCGAAGAGCTGCTTTGTGACGTGTGCATTCCACTCACAGAAGTATACATTTCTTCCCATAGAGGATTCCGGAATCCCTTTTGGAGAAAAAGCTAC
>NC_045440.1:43297615-43348742 GCF_002776525.5 Piliocolobus tephrosceles
TTTCTTCCCATAGAGGATTCCGGAATCCCTTTTGGAGAAAAAGCTACCAAGAGACATTAGGGAGTACAGGGTCGGCTGTGATAAAAAAGGAAATATCCTCAGAAATAAACTCGAAAGAAGATTTCTGTAAATCTGCTTTGTGTTAGATATGTTTATTCATGTTGCATAGTCAAAAGTTTTCACATATTACGCAGTTTGGAAACCCCATCAGGCACGGATCCTCGAAGGGACATTCGGGAGCACATTCAGACCTACGGTGAAAGAGGAGCTATCTTCATATTGAAACTGGATAGTCGCTTTCTGAGAAACTAATTTGTGATGTATGCATTCCACTCAGGGAGTCATACCTCTTTTCTCACAAGGCAGCGTTTGAACACTGTTCCTGTGAAACTGCAAAAGTGATATTTCGGGGCACATTGTTGACTATGGGGAATAATGAAATATACTGAAATAAAATTGAGGAAGAAGCATTCCACGAATCTACTCTCTGATGTGTGCTTTCACTTCAAAGTGTAAGTTGCCCAGTTTCGATACTCTGTTCTTGAAGGATCTGGGAAGCGATATTTAGTGACGCCCGGAGACTTGTGGTGAGCAAGAAAATGTCTTCTGATGAAACCTGCAGAGAAACTCTGTGAGCAACTGCTTTGCGATGTGTGTATTCATTTCCTAGAGTTCAACCATTCTTTGTATTGAGCAGCTTGAAATCACTGTTTTTGTGGCATCTGAGGAAGGACATTTGGGAACGATCCTTAGAATATGGAGAAAGTAATCTGCTCAGGAAACATCCAGTAGGAAGCTTTCTGTGAAACTGCTCTCTGTCGTCTTAATTCCTGTCGCTCAGTTAAGCCTCTCTTTCCATTGAGCAGTTTTCTAACCCTGTGTATCTTTAGCGTGTGACGGGATATTCGGTAGCACTCTGAGGCTTACGGTGAAAAAGGGAATATGTTCAGACCGAAACGGCAGAGAAGCTATCCAAGGAACTGCTTTCTGACGTGTGCATTCCATTTACAGTCTTATACATCTCTTCTCATACAGTGTCGGGGACACCTTTTTGGAGGACAGGTGCCTAGTGATATTCGGGAGCATGTTGATGTCGATGGTGAAAAGGGAAATAGCCTCAGACAAAAACAGGAAAGAAGCTTTCTGGGAAACTACTCTGTGATATGTGTAATCATGTCACAGAGATAAAGCTTTCTTTACATTACGCAGCTAGGAAACTCTCATGGATGAATCAATGAAGGGACCTTTGGAAGAACATTCCAGACTATGGAGATAAACGAAATACCTTCAGCTAAAAACTGGAAAGAAGATTTCTGTGTATCTGCTTCTTGCTATATTTGTTCATCTCACATCATTGAAGCTTGTTTACATTACGCAGCTTGGAAACTCCCTCGTGGATGGATCTGCGAAGTGATATTTGGGATCACATTCGGGCCTAAGGTGAAATAGGAAATATAGACAGTTAAAAACTGGAGAGAAGCTTTCTGATAAACTGCTTTCTGATGTGTGCATTCCACGCAGGAAGTTATAACTTTCTTCTCGTAAGACACAGTTTGAACACTGTTCCAATAAAACCAAAAAAGTGATATTCAGAGCACATTGAAGACTATGGCAAAAAAGTGACATGTCGTCCAATAGAAAACAGAAAGAATCACTCAAAGAAATTTCTCTCGGACATTTGCATTACTCCCACAGGATTAAAGCTTACTCTACATTTACAAGCATGAAAGTCGGCCTTTGAGAGTTCTGCGAAGGGATTGTAAGTGGCAACCGGAGGCCTGTGTTGAGCAAGAAATTGTCTTCCATCGAAAATTGGAGAGAAGTTTTTTGTGCAACTCTTTTCTGATGCTTGTATTCATCTCATAGAGTTAAATCCTTCTTTGGATTGAGTAGCTTGAAATCACTGTTTCTGTGGAATCTGAGAAAGGACATTTGAAAATGCTTTTTGGAATATTCTGAAAAAAATAACCTCAGAGAGAATCCAGAAGGAAGCTTTGTTTGAAACTGTTCTGTGTCTCGTGCATTCCACTCACACAGTTAAGCTTCTCTTTTCATTGAGCAGTATCATAACACTGTTATTATTTAGTCAGTGAAGAGATATTCAGGAATGCTTTGAGGCTTAAGGTGAGAAAGGAAACATCTTCAAATAGAAACTGGAGAGAAGCTTTCTGAGGAGCTGCTTTGTGACACGTGCATTCCACTCACAGAAATACACCTTTTTTCTCCCAAAGGATTCTGTAACCCCTTTTGGGGAAAAAGCTACCAAGAGACATTCGGGCATATAGGGACCGCTATGGTAAAAAAGGAATTATCTTCACACAAAAACTGGAAAGATATCTGTGAAACTCCTTTTTGTTAGATATGTTCATTCATTGTACATAGTTAAAACTTTTCTTATATTACACAGTTTGGAAACTCCGTCATGCACGGATCTGCGAAGGGACATTCGGGAACACATTCAGGCCTACGTTGAAACAGGAGATATCCTCAGATAAAAACTGGATAGAAGCTTTCTGAGAAAGTATTTTGTGATGTATGCATTCCACTCAGGGAATTATACCTCTTTTCTCACAAGGCAGTGTTTGAACACTGTTCCTGTGAAACCAAAAAAGTGATAGTTAAGAATGCATTGAGGAGTATGGCAAATAGTAAAATATACTGAAATATAATCGAGGAAAAAGCGTTCCCAGAACCTGTTCTCTTATAGGTGCATTCACTTCACAGAGTTAATGCTTACTCTAGGTTGCCCAGCTTCGAAACTCTGCCTTTCAAGAATCTGTGAAGGGATACTTAGTGATGCCCAGAGGCTTGTGGTGAGGGAGCAAATGTCTTCCGATGAAACCTGCAGAGAATCGTTCTGACCAACTGCTTTGCCATGCATGTATTGGTCTCATAGAGTTAAACCATTCTTTGGCTTGAGCAGCTTGAAATCCCTTTTTTTGTGAAATCTGAGAAAGGACATTTTGAAACAATCCTTAGAATATGGAGAAAGAAATATCCTCAGGTAAAATCCAGAAGGAAGCTTTCTGTGAAACTGCCCTGCGTCGTCTTTATTTGTCTCGCTCAGTTAAGCCACTCTTTTCATTGTGCAGTTTTCTAACCCGGTGTATCTTTAGCATATGATGGGGTATTTGAGAACACCTTGAGGCTAACGGTGTAAAAGGAAATATGTTCAGACAGAAAGTGGAGCGAATCTTTCCAGGGAACTGCTTTGTGACATGTGCATTCCACTCAGAGTGTTATACCTCTCTCCTCATACAGCGTCCGGGAAACCCTTTTGAAGAAACAGTTATGAAGTGATATTCAGGAGGATGTTGATGCCGATGTGAAAAGGGAATTAGCCACAGAAAAAAACTGGAAAGAAACTTTCTAGGGAACTACTCTATGATATGTGTAATCATATCACACAGATAAAGCTTTCTTTACATTACGCAGCTTGGGAACTGTCATGGACGGATCCATGATGGGACGTTCGGGGGCACATTCAGGACTATGGAGAAAAAGAAAATATCTTCAGATAAAAACTGTAAAGAAGCTGTCTGTGAATCTGCTTTTTGCTATATTTGTTCATCTCACATAGTTGAAGCTTCCTTAACATTACGTGGCTTGGAAACTCACTCGTGGATGGATCTCCAAAGGGATATTTGGGATCACATTCAGGCCTATGATGAAATAGGAATAGTCAGATTAAAAACTGGACAGAAGCTTTCTGAGAAACTGGTTCGTGTGGTGTGCATTCCAGTCAGGGAGGTATAACTTTCTTCTCATAAGGCACAGTTTGAACACTGCTACTGTAAATGAAAAGAGTGATATTTGAAGCACATTGAAGATTATGGCAAAAAGTGAAATGTCATCCAATAAAAAACAGACAGAAGCACTCGAAGAAACTGCTCTCTGACATGTCTATTCTTTTCACAGGGTTAAAGCTTACTCTGCATTTCAGAGTTTGAAACTCGGTGTTTGAGAGTTCTGTGATGGGATAGTAAGTGGCAACTGGTGGCCTGTGTCAAGCAAGGAAACGTCTTCAATCGAAAAATGGAGAGAAACGTTCTGTGCAACTGTTTTGCGATATTTGCATTCATCTCATAGAGTTAAATCATTCTTCGGATTGAGCAGTTTGAAATCACTGTTTCTGTGGAATCTGAGAAAGGACATTTGGAAACACTGTTTAGAATATCCTGAAAAAGAAATAACCTCAAAGAGAAACCAGAAGGAAGCTGTCTGTGAAACAGCTCTGTGTCACGTGAATTCCACTCACATAGTTAAGCTTCTCTTTTCATTGAGCAGTATCATAACACTGTTTTTGTTTAGTCTGTGAGGTGATATTCAGGAGCACTTTGAGGCTGATGGTGAGAAACGAAATGTCTGCAGAGATAAACTGAAGAGAAACTTTCTGGGGAGCTGCTTTGTGATGCGTGCATTCCAGTCCCAGAAATATAAATTTCTTCTCTTTGAGGATTCCGGAATCCCTGTTGGAAAAGGAACTACCAAGAGACATTCAGGAGAATAAGTACGGCTTTGGTGAAAAAGGAAATATCCTAAGACAAAAACTGCAAAGAAGATTTCTGTGAAACTGCTTTGCGTTAGATATATTTAATCATCTCGCATAGTTAAAACTTTTCTGATATTACGCAGTTTGGAGACTCCATCATGCTCAGATCCGTGAAGTGACATTCGGGAGCACATTCAGGCCTATGGTGAAAGAGGAGATATCTTCAGATAAAAACTGGATAGAAGCTTTCTGAGAAACTACTTTGTGATGTATGCATTCCACTCAGGGAGTTAGGCCTGTTTTCTCACAAGACAGTGTTTGAGCACTGTTCCTATGAAACCGAAAAGGTGATATTTTGGAGCGCATTGACGACTATGGCGAATAGTGAAATATAACGAAATTAAATTGAGGAAGAAGCGTTCCAAGAATCTGCACTCTGATATGTGCATTCACTTAACAGAGTTAATGCTTACTCTATGTTTTCCAGTTTCCAAACTCTGTCTTAGAAGAATCTGTGAAGGGATACTTAGTGACGCCCGGAGACTTGTGGTGAGCAAGGAAACATATTCCAATGAAACCTGCAGAGAAACTTTCTGAGCATGTGCTTTGTGATGTGTGTATTTGTCTCCTAAAGTTAAACCATTCCTTGTATTCAGCAGCTTGAAATCACTGTTTTTGTGGCATCTGAGGAAGGACATTTGGGAACGATCCTTAGAATACAGAGAAAGAAATATTGTGAGGTAAAATCCAGAAAAAAGCTTTCTATGAAACTGCTCTGTGTTGTCTTATTTCCTCCTACTCAGTTAAGCCTCTCTTTTCATTGAGCAGTTTTCTAATCCTGTGTATATTTAGCATGTGATGGGATATTCGGGAGCACTTTGAGGCTTACGGTGAAAAGGAAATATGTTCAAAAGGAAACTGGAGAGAAAATTTCCGAGGAACTGCTTTGTGACGTGTGCATTCCATTCACAGTGTTATACCTCACTTCTCCTGCAGCATAGGGGATACCATTTTGGAGAAAAAGTTACCAAGGGATGGATTCATGAAGGGACCTTCGGGAGGACATTCAGAAGTATGGTGAAGAAGTGAATATCTTCAGATAAATACTGGAAAGCAGCTTTCTGTGAATCTGCTTTTTGCTATGTTATAGATTAAGCTTTTTTTTCATTACACAGCTTGGAAACTCCCTCATGGAGGGATCTTTGAAGGGATATTTGGGATCACATTCGGGCCTATGATGAAATAGGAAATATAGTCAAATAAAAACTGGAGAAAAGCTTTCTGAGAAACTGCTTGGTGATGTGTGCATTCCACTCAGGGAGTTATAACTTTCGTTCGGTAAAAAACAGAAAGAAGCACACGAAGAAAGTGCTCTCTGACATATCCATTCTTTTCACAGTTATAGAGCTTACTCTACATTTCCCAGTTTGAATGTCAGTCTTTGAGGGTTCTGCGAAGGAATATTAAGTGGAAACCAGAGGCCTGTGTCAAGCAAGGAAATGTCTTCCATTGAAAATCAGAGAGAATCTTTCTGTGCAACTCTTTGGATTGTATGCATTCATCTCATTGAGTTAAAACATTGTTTGGATTGAGCAGTTTGAAATCACTGTTTCTGTGGAATTTGAGAAAGGACTTTTGGAAACCCTCTTTAGAATATATTGAAAAAGGAATAACCTCAGATGGAAATCAGAAGGAAACATTCCGTGAAACTCCTCTGTGTAACCAGAATTCTGTGCACACAGTTAAGCTTTTCTTTTCATAGAGCAGTATCAGAACACTGTTTTTGTTTAGTCTGTGAAGGGATAATCTGGAGTGCTTTGAGGATTAAAGTGAGAAAGGAAACGTCCTTAGATTGAAACTGGAGAGAAGCTTTCTGAGGAGCTGCTTTGTGGCGTGTGTGTTCCACTCACCGAAATATACCCTTCCTCTCATAGAGGATTCCGGAATCCCTCTCAGAGAAAAAGCTACCAAGAGACATTCGGTAGTATAGGAACAGCTATGGTGAAAAGAAAATATCCTCAGACAAAAACTGGGAAGAACATTTCTGTGAAATTTCTTTGTGTTAAATATATTTATTCATCTCGCAGAGTTAAAACTTTGCTTATATTATGCAGTTTGTTAACTCCGTCATGCATGGATACACGAAGGGACATTCGCCAGCACATTCAGGCCTACGGTGAAAAAGGAGATATCTTCAGATAAAACTGGATAGAAGCTTTCTGAGAAACAACTTTGTGATGTATGCATTCCACTCAGGGAGGTATACATCATTTCTCACAACGGAGGGTTTGCACAATGTTCCTGTGAAACCGAAAATGTGATATTTCGGAGCACACTGAGGACTATGGTGAGTAGTGAAATATACTGAAATAAAATCGAGGAAGAAGGGTTCCAGGAATCTGCTCTCTGATATGTGCATTCACTTCACAGAGATAATGCTTACTCTATGTTACCCAGTTTCGAAATGCTGTCTTTGAAGAATCTGTAAAGGGATATTTAGTGATGCACAGAGGCTTGTGGTGAGCAAGGAAACCTCTTCCGACGAAACCTGCAGAGAAACTTTCTGAGCAACTGCTTTGTGATGTGTGTATTCGTCTCCTAGATTTAAACCACACTTTTGATTGAGCAGCTTGAAATCACTGTTTTTGTGGCATATGAGGAAGGACATTTGGGAAGGTTTCTTAGAATATGAAGAAAGAAATATCCTTAGGTAAAATCCAGAAGGAAGCTTTCTGTGAAACTGCTTTGTGTCATGTGAATTCTGCTCACACAGTTAAGCTTGTCTTTTCATTCAGGAGTATCATAACACTGTTTTCGTTTAGTCTGACAGGGGATATTCAGGAGCTCTTTGAGACTCACGGTAAGAAAGGAAACGTCTTCAGATAGAAACTGGAGAGAAGCTTTCTGAGGATCTGCTTTGTCACGTGTGCATTCCACTCACAAAAATATACCTTTCTTCTCCTAGAGGATTCAGGAATTTCTTTTGTAGAAAAAGCTGCCAAACGACACTGGGGAGTATAGGGATGGCTATGGTGAAAAAGGAAATATCCTCAGACAAAAACTGGAACGAATATTTCTGTGAAACTGCTATGTGTTATATATATTTACTCATCTCGCATAGTTAAAACTTTTCTTATATTACAGAGTTTGGAAACTCTGTCATGCATGGATCCTCGAAGAGACATTCGGGAGCACATTCAGGCCTACGGTGAAAGAGGAGTTATCTTCAGATAAAAAGTGGACTGAGGCTTTCTAAGAAACGACTTTTTGATGTATGCATTCCACTCAGGGAGTTAAACCACTTTTCTCACAAGGCAGTGTTTGAACACTATTCCTGTGAGAGCGCAAAAGTTATATTTCGGAGTGCATTGAGGACTATGGCATATAGTGAAGGATACTGAAGTAAAATCGAGGAAGATGCGTTTGAAGAATCTGCTCCCTGATACCTGAATTCACTTCACAGAGTTAATGCTTACTCTATGTTCCCCAGTTTCAAAACTCTGTCTTTGAAGAATCTGTGAAGGGACATTTAGTGACACCCGGAGGCTTGTGGTGAGCAAGGAAACGTCTTCTGATGAAACCTGCAGAGAAACATTGTGAGCAATGGCTTTGAGATGTGTGTTTTCGTCTCATAGATTTAAACCATTCTTTGGATTGAACAGCTTGAAATCACTGTTTTTGTGAAATCTGAGGAAGGACCTTTGGGATCGATTCCTAGAATATGGAGAAAGAAGGATCCTCAGGTAAAATCCGAAATGTAGCTTTCTGTGAACCTGCTCTGTGTCGTCTTAATTCCTCTCACTCAGTTAAGCCTCTCTTTTCATTGAGCAGTTTTATAACCCTGTGTATGTTTAGTGTGTGATGCAATATTTGGGAGCACTTTGAGGCTTACAGTGAAAAAGGAAATATGTTCAGACCAAAACTGGAGAGAAGCTTTCTGAGGAACTGCTTTGTCTCTTGTGCATTCTAGTCAGAGTGTTATGCTTCTCTTCTCATACAGCGTCAGGGAAACTCATTTGGAGGAACAAGTACCAAGTGATATTCGGGTGTATGTTGATGTCGATGGTGAAAAGAGAAATAGCCTCAGAGAAAAACTGGAAAGAAGCTTTCTAGGAAACTACTCTTTGATATGTATAATCAAATCGCAATGATAGAGCTTCCTTTACATTACAAAACTTGGAAACTGTCATGGAAGGATCCAGGAAGGGACCTTCAGGAGCACATTCAGGAATGTGGTGAAAAAGGAAATCTCTTCAGATAAAAACTGGAAAGAAGACTTCTGTGAATTTCCTTTTTGCTATGTTTATTCATCTCACAGAGATGAAGTTTTCATTACATTATACAGCTTGGAAATTCCCTCTTGGATGGATCTGCGAAGGGATATTTGGGATCATATTCGGTCGTAAGGTGAAATAGGAAAAATAGGCAGATAAAAACTGGAGAGAAGCTTTCGGAGAAACTGCTTGGTGAAGTGTGCATTCCACTCAGGGAGTTGTAACTTTCTTCTCATTAGCCACAGTTTCAACACAGTTCCTGGAAAACCAAAAGAGTGATATTCGAAGCACATTGAAGACTAAGGCAAAAAGTTAAATATCGTCCAATAAAAAAACAGAAAGAAGCACTCGAAGAAACTGCTCTCTTAAATGTACATTCTTTTCACAGGGTTAAAGCTTAATCTACATTTCACAGTTTGAAAGTCAGTATTTGAGTGTTCTGTGAGGTATAGTATGTGTCAACCAGAGGCCTGTGTTGAGAAAGGAAATGTCTTCCATGGAATACTTGAGGGAAGCTTTGTTTGCAACTTTTTTGTGAAGTTTGCGTTTATCTCATAGAGTTAAATCATTCTTTGGATTGAGTAGTTTGAAATCACTCTTTCTGTGGAATCTGAGAAAGGACATTTGGAAACGCTCTTTAGAATATCCTGAAAAAAAGAAATAACCTCAGAGAGAAACCAGAAGGAAGCTTTCTGTGAAACTACTCTCTGTCACGTGAATTCTGCTCACAGAATTAAGCTTCTCTTTTCTTTTTTTTTTTTTTTTTTTTTTTTTAGACGGGGTCTTTTTCTCTGTCACCCAGGCTGGAGTGCAGTGGCCGGATCTCAGCTCACTGCAAGCTCCGCCGCCCGGGTTTACGCCATTCTCCTGCCTCAGCCTCCCTTGTAGCTGGGACTACAGGCGCCCGCCACCTCGCCCAGCTAATTTTTTGTATTTTTTTTAGTAGAGACGAGGTTTCACCGTATTAGCCAGGATGGTCTCGATCTCCTGACCTCGTGATCCGCCCGTCTCGGCCTCCCAAAGTGCTGGGATTACAGGCTTGAGCCACCGCGCCCGGCCAAGCTTCTCTTTTCATTGAGTAGCATCATAACACTGTTTTTGTTTAGTCTGCGAAGAGATATTCAGGAGTGCTTTGAGGCTTACGGGTGAGAAAGGAAACATCTTCAGATAGAAAATGGAGAGAAGCTTTCCGAAAGTTGCTTTCTGACGTGTGCATTCCACTCATAGAATTCAACTCAGAGAATGACGTGTGCATTCCAATCACAGAATGACGTGTGCATTCCTCTCACCTTTCTGCTCCTACAGGATTCTGGAATCTTTTTTGGAGAAAGAGCTACCAAGAGACATTCGGGAGTATAGGGATGGCTATGGTTAAAAAGGAAATATCCTCAGACAAAAACTAGAAAGAAGATTTCTGTGAAACTGCTTTCTGTTAAATGTATTTATTCATCTCGCATAGTTAAAACTTTTCTTCTATTACTCAGTTTGGAAACTCCATCATGCACGGATCCGCGAAGGGATATTCGGAAGCCCATTCAGGCCTATGGTGAAAGAGGAGATATCTTCAGATAAAAAATGGATAGAAGCTTTCTGAGAAACGACTTTGTGATGCATGCATTCCACTCAGGACGTTATACCTCTTTTCTCACAAGGCAGTGTTTGAACACTGTTCCTGTGAAACCAAAAAATGGTGATATTTTGGAGCGCATTGAGGACTGTGGCGAATAGTGAAATATACTGAAAAAAATCGAGGAAGAAGCGTTCCAAGAATCTGCTCTCTGATATGTGCATTCACTTCACAGAGATAATGCTGACTCTATGTTGCCCAGTTTCGAAACTCTGTCTTTGAAGAATCTGTGAAGGGATAGTTAGTGATGCCCACAAGCTTGTGGTGAACAAGGAAATGTCTTCCGATGAAACCTGCAGAGAAACTTTCTAAGCAACTGCTTTGTGATGTGTTATTTCGTCTCATGGAGTTAAACCGTTCTTTGGGTTGAACAGCTTGAAATCCCTGTTTTTGTGGATTCTGAGGAAGGACAGTTGGGAACAATCCTTAGAACATGGAGAAAGAAGTATCCTCAAGTATACTCCAGAAGGAAGCTTTCTGTGAAACTGCTCTGTGTCGTCTTAATGGCTCTCACTCAGACAAGCCCCTCTTTTCATTGAGCAGTTTTCTAACCCTGTGTATGCTGAGCGTGTGATGTAATATTCGGGAGCACTTTGAGGCTTACGTTGAAAAAGGAAATATGTTCAGACGGAAACTGGAGAGAAGCTTTCTGAGGAACTGCTGTGTCTCATGTGCATTCCAGTCAGAGTGTTCTACCTCTCTTCTCATACACCGTCAGGGAAACCCTTTTGTAGGAACAGGTACCAAGTAGTATTCAGGAGCATGTTGCTGCCCATGGTGAAAAGGGCAATAGCCACACACTAAAACTGGAAAAAGCTTTCTAGGAAACTACTGTGTGATATGTGTAATCATCTCACATAGATAGTGCTTTCTTTATATTATGCAGCTTGGAAACTGTCATGGACGGATCCACGAAGGGACCATCGGGGGCACTTTGAGGACTGTGGTGAAAAATAAAATATCTTCAGATCAGAAAGGGAAAGAAGCTTTCTGTGAATCTGCTTTTTCCTATGTTTATTCAACTCACATAGATGAAGCTTTCTTGACATTACACAGCTTGGAAACTCCCTTGTGGATGAATCCGCAAAGGGATATTTGGGATCACATTCAGGCCTACAGTGAAATAGGAAACATAGTCAGATCAAAACGGGAAATAAGCTTTCTGAGAAACTGCTTGGTGACGTGTGCATTCCACTTAGTGGGTTATAACTTTCTTCTCATAAGGCACAATTTGAACACTCTTCCCATAAAAGAAAAAGAGTGACATTCGTAGCAGATTGAAGACTATGGCAAAATTGAAATGTCCAATAAAAAACAGAAAGAAGCACTCGAAGAAACTACTCACTGACATGTCCATTGTTACACCGGATTAAAGCTTACTATACATTTTCCAGTTTGAAAGTCAGTCTTTGAGTGTTCTGTGAAGGGATAGTAATTGGCAACCGGAGGCTTGTGTCGAGCAAGAAAAAGTCTTCCATCGAATATTTGAGAGAAGCTTTCTGCGCAACTATTTTGTGAAGAGTGACTTCATCTCATAGAGTTAAATCATTGTTTGGATTGAGCAGTTTGAAATCACTGTTTCTGTTGAATCTGAGAAAGGACATTTGGAAATGCTCTTTAGAATATCCTGAAAAAGCAATAACTTTAAAGAGACACCAGAAGGAAGATTTCTGTGAAACTGCTCTGTCTCACGTGAATTCCACTCACACAGTTAAGATTCTCTTTCACTCGGCGGTATCATAACACTGGTTTTGTTTATTCTGTGAGGGGATATTCAGGAGTGCTTTGAGGCTGACGGTGAGAAATGAAACGTCTTCATATAGAGACTGAATAGAAGCTTTCTGGGGAGCTGCTTTGTGACGTTTGTGTTCCCCTCACAGAAATATACCTTTTTTTCTCCTAGAGGATTCTGAAATCCCTTTTGGAGAAAAAGCTACGAAGAGACATACGGGAGTATAGGGAGGGCTACAATGAAAAAGGACATATCCTCAGACCCAAACTGGAAAAAGATTTCTGTGAAACTGCTTCGTGTTAGATATATTTATTCATCTCACATAGTTAAACCTCTTCTTATATTACATGGTTTGGAAACTCTGTCATGCACGGATCCGCAAAGGGACATTCGGGAGCACATTCAGGCCTGCAGTGAAAGAGGAGATATCTTCAGATAAAACTGGATATAAGCTTTCTGAGAAACTGCTTTGTGAAGTATGCATTCCACTCAAGGAATTAGACCTCTTTTCTCACAAGGCAGCGTTTGAGCACTGTTCCTGTGAAACCGAAAATGTTATATTTTGGAGCGCACTGAGAACTGTGGCAAATAGTGAAATATACTGACTTAAATCAAAGAAGAAGCATTCCAAGAATCTGCTCTCTGATATGTGCATTCACTTCACAGAATTAGTCCTTGCTCCATGTTGCCCAGTTTCGAAACTCTGTCTTTAAAGGATCTGTGAAGGGATATTTAGTGATGCCCGGAGGCTTGTGGTGTCTTCTGATGAACCCTGCAGAGAAACTTTCTGAGCAACTCCTTTTCAATGTTTGTATTCGTCTCCTAGAGGTAAACCATTCTTTTGATTGAGCAGATTGAAATCACTGTTTTTGGGGAATCTGAGGAAGGACATTTGTGAATGATCCTTAGATTATGGAGAAAGAAATATCCTCAGGAAATATCCAGTAGGAAGCTTTCTGTGAAACTGCTCTGTGTCATCTTAATTTCTGTTGCTCAGTTAAGTCTCTCTTTTCATTGAGCAGTTTTCGAACCCTGTGTATATTTAGACTGTGATGGAATATTCGGGAGCACTTTGAGGCTTATGGTGAAAAAAGAAATAAGTTCGGACTGAAACTGGAGAGAAGCTTTGCGAGGAACTGCTTTGTGACGTGTGCATTACACTCACAGTGTTATATCTCTCTTCTCATTCAGCGTCCAGGAAACCCTTTCAGAGAAACAGGTACCAAGTGATATTCGGGAGCATGTTGATGCCAGTGGTGAAAAAGGAAATAGCCTCAGACAAAAAAAAATGGAAAGAAGCTTTCTAGGAAACTACTCTGTGGTATGTGTAAACATCTCACATAGATAAATCTTTCTTTATATTACGCAGCTTGAAAACTGTCATAGACAGATAAACAAAGGGACATTCGGGAGCACCTTCAGGACTATTGTGGAAAAGAAATATCTTCAGATAAAAACTGGAAAGAAGCATTCTGTGAATCTGCTTTTTGCTATGTTTATTCATCTCACATAGGTGAAGCTTTCCTTACATTATGCAGCTTGGAAATTCCCTCATGGATGGATCCGCAAAGGGATATTGGGGATCACATTCGGGCCTATGGTGAAATAGGAAATATAGTCAGAAGAAAACTGGAGAGAAGCTCTCTGAGAAACTGGTTGGTGTTGTGTGCATTACACTCAGAGAGTTGTAACTTTCTTCTCGTAAGTCACAGTGTGAACACAGTTCCTGGAAAACCAAACGAGTGATATTCGGATCACATTGAAGATTATGGCAAAAAGTGAAACGTCGTCCAACAAAAAACAAAGAAGCACTCGAAGAAACTGCTCTCTGACATGTCCATTCTTTTCACAGGGTAAAAGCTTACTCTATATTTGCCAGTTTGAAAGTTGGTCTTTGAGAGTTCTGCAAAGGGATAGTAAATCGCAACCAGAGGACTCTGTGAGGCAAGGAAAAGTCTTCCATCAAAAATTGCAGAGAAGCTTTCTGTGCAACTCTTTTGTGATGTTTGTATTCATCTCATAGAGTTAAATTATTCTTTGGATTGAGCAGTCTGAAATCACTGTTTCTGTGGAATCTGAGAAAGGACATTTGGAAACGCTCTTTAGAATATCCTGAAAGAGAAATAACCTCCAAGAGAAACTGGAAGGAAGCTTCCTGTGAAACTACTCTGTGTCACGTGAATTCCGCTCACACAGTTAAGCTTCTCTTTTCATTGAGGAGTATCATAACACTGTTTTCGATTCGTCTGAGAAGGGATATTCAGGTGCACTTTGAGTCTCATGGTAAGAAAGGAAAAGTCTTCTGATACAAACTGGAGAGAAGCTTTCTGAGGAGCTGCTTTGTCACGTGTGCATTCCACTCACAGAAATATACCTTTCTTCTCCTAGAGGATTCCGGAAATACTTTTGGAGAAAAAGCTAGCAAGAGACTTTTGGGAGTAAAGGTAAGGCTCGGGTGAAAAAGGAAATATCCTAAGACAAAAACTGGAATGAATATTTCTGTGAACCTGCTTTGTGTTGCATATGTTTATTCATCTCACCTAGTTAAAACTTTTCTTATATTACACAGTTTTCAAACTCCGTCATGCATGGATCCACGAAGTGACATTTGGGAGCACATTCAGGCCTACAGTGAAAGAGGAAATATCTTTAGATAAAAATTGGACAGAAGCTTTCTGAGAAAGTACATTCTGATGTATGCATTCCACTCAGAGAGTTATACCTCTTTCCCCGCAGAACAGTGTTGGAACACTGTTGTTGTGAAACTGAAAATGTCATATTTCGGTGCACATTGAGGACTATGGCGAATAGTGAAATATACCGAAATAAAATCGAGGAAGAAACATTCCCAGAATCTGCTCTCTGATATGTGCATTCACATCACAGAGTTAATGCTTACTCTATGTTGCCCAGTTTTGAAATTCTGTCTTTAAAGTATCTGTGAAGTGATATTTAGTGACGCCTGGAGGCTTGTGGTGAGTAAGGTAACGTCTTCCGATGAAACCTGCAGAGAAACTTTCTGAGCAACTGATTTCCAATGTGTGTATTCATCTCATAGAGGTAAACCATTCTTTTGATTGAGCAGCTTGAAATCACTGTTTCTGTGGCATCTGCAGAAGGACATTATAAACTATCCTTAGAATATGGAGAGACAAATATCCTAAGGTAAAATCCAGAAGGAAGCTTTCTGTGAAACTGTTCTGGGTCGTCTTATTTCCTCCTGCTCAGTTAAGTCTCCCTTTTCATTGAGCAGTTTTCTAACCCTGTGTACGTTTAGCGTGTGATGGGATATTTGGGAGCCCTTTGAGGCTTACAGTGAAATAGGAAATACGTTCAGAATGAAATTGGAGAGAAGCTTTCCTAGGAACTGCTTTGTGATGTGTGCATTCCATTCACAGTGTTATACCTCTATTCTCATACAACGTAAAGGAAACACTTTTGGAGAAACAGGTACCAAGTGATATTCGGGAGCATGTTGATGCCAATTGCAAAATGGGAGATGGCCTCAGAAAAAATGGGAAAGAAGCTTTCTAGGAAACTACTCTGTGATATGTGTCATTATCTCACATAGATAAAGCTTACTTTACATTTCGCAGTTTGGAAACTGTCATGGAAAGGTCCACGAAGTGACCTTCGGGAGCACATTCAGGACTATGGTGAAAAAGGAAATATCTTCAGATAAAAACGGGAAAGAAGCTTTCTGTGAATCTGCTTTTGCTATGTTTATTCGTCTCACATAGATTAAGCTTTCTTTAATTACGCACCTTGGAAAATACCTCATTAATGGACGTGAGAAGGGTTATTTGGGATCACATTCGGGCCTATGATGAAATAGGAAACATAGTCAAATATAAACTGGAGAGAAGCTATCTGAGAAACTGCTTAGTGACGTGTGCTTTCCACTCAGGAAGTTATAGCTTTCTTCTCATAAGGCACAGTTTAAACACTGTTCCTGTCAAACCAAAAGAGTGATATTCAGAGCACATTGCAGATTATGCCAAAAAGTGAAACGTAGTCCAATAAAAAGCAGAAAGAAGGACTCAAATAAACTGCTCTCTCACCTGTACATTTTTTCACAGGGTTAAGGCTTACTCTACGTTTCCCAGTTTGAAAGTCGGTATATGAGGATTTTGCGAAGGGATAGTAAGTGGCTACAGGAGGCCTGTATCAAGCAAGGAAATGTCTTCCATCGAAAATTGGAGAGAAACTCTCTGCGCAAATCTTTTGTGATGTTTGTATTCATCTCACAGAGTTAAATCATTCTTCGGATTGAGGAGTTTGAAATCACTGTTTCTGTGGAATCTGAGAAAGGAATTTTCGGAACGCTCTTTAGAACATCCTGAAAAAGAGATAACTTCAGAGAGAAACCAGAAGGAAGCTTTCTGTGAATAGGCTCAATGTCACGTGAATTCCAGTCACACAGTTAAGCTTCTCCTTTCATTGAGCAGTATCATAACAGTGTTTTTGTTTAGTCTGTGAAGGGATATTCAGGAGCACTTGGAGGCTTATGGTGAGAAGGGAACGTCTTCAGATAGAAACTGGAGAGAAGCTTTCTGAGGAGCTGCGTTGTGATCAGTGCATTGCACGCAGAGAAGTATACATTTCTTCTTTCAGAGGATTCCGGAATCCCTTTTGGAGAAATAGCTACCAAGAGCCATTCGATAGTAAGGGGACCATTGTGGTGAAAAAGGAAATATCCTTAGACAAAAAGTGGGAAGATTTCTGTGAATCTGCTTTGTGTTAGATATATTTATTCATCTAGCATAGTTAAAGCTTTTCTCATATTACACAGTTTGGAAATTCCGTCATGCATGGATCCGCGAAGGGACATTCGGGAGCATATTCACGCATACGGTGAAATAAGATATACCTTCAGATTGAAACTGGACAGCGGCTTTCTGAGAAACTACTATGTTATGTATGCATTCAACTCAGGGAGTCACACCTCTTTTCTCAAAATGCAGCATTGGAACACTGTTCCTGTGAAACCGAAAAAGTGATATTTCGGGGTGCATTGATGACTACGACGAAGAGTGAAATATGCTGAAATAAAATAGAGGAAGAAGCCTTCCAAGAATATGCTCTCTGATGTATGCATTTGCTTCAAAGTGTTAATGCTTACTCTATGTTGCCCAGTATCGAAACTCTGTCTTTGAAGAATTTGTGAAGCGATATTTAGTGACACTTGGAGGCTTCTGGTGAGCAAGTAAACGTCTTCCGATGAAACATGCAGAGAAACTTTGTGAGCAACTGCTTGGTGATGTGTGTATTCGTTTCCTAGAGTTAATCCATTCTTTGTATTGAGCAGCTTGAAATCACTGTTTTTTTGGCATCTGAGGAAGGAAATTTGGGAATGATCCTTAGAATATGGAAAAAGTAATATGCTCAGAAAAAATTCTGTAGGAAGCTTTCTGCGAAACTTCTCTCTGTCGTCTTAATTCCTGTCACTCAGTTAAGCCTGTCTTTTCATTGAGCAGTTTTCTAACCCTGTGTATGTTTAGCATGTGATGGGATATTCGGTAGCACTCAGAGGCTTATGGAGGAAAAGGGAATATGTTCAGACTGAAACTGCAGAGAAGCTTTCCGAGAAACTGCTTTGTAACTTCTGCATTCCACTCACAGTGTTATACCACTCTCCTCATACAGCACTGGGGAAACCCTTTTGAAGAAACAGTTACCACGTGACATTCAGGAGGATGTTGATGCAGATGGTAAAAAGGGAAATAGCCTCAGATAAAAACTGGAAAGGAGCTTTCTAGGAAAGTACTCTGTGATATGTGTAATCATATCACATAGATAAACCTTTCTTTACATTACACAGCTTGGGAACTGTCATGGACGGATCCACGATGGGACGTTCAGGAGCACATTCAGGAGTATAGAGAAAAATAAAATGTCTTCAGATAAAAACTGGAAAGAAGCTGTCTGTGAATCTGCTTTTTGCTATATTTGTTCATCTCACATCATTGAAGCTTCCTTAACATTACGCGGCTTGGAAACTCACTCGTGAATGGATCTGCAAAGGGATATTTGGGATCACATTTGGGCCTATGGTGAAACAGGAAATATAGTAAGATAAAAACTGGAGAGAAGCTTTTGGAGAAACTGCTTGGTGATGTGTGCATTCCAGTCAGGGAGGTATAACTTTCTTCTCATAAGGCACAGTTTGAACACTGTTGCTGTAAAACAAAAGAGTGATATTTGAAGCACATTGAAGATTATGGCAAAAAGTGAAATGTCGTCCAATAACAAATAGAAAGAAGCACTCGAAAAAACTGCTCTCTGACATGTCCATTCTTTTCACGCGGTTAAAGCTTACTCTACATTTCACAGTTTGAAATTCGGTGTTTGAGCATTCTGCGATGGGATAGCAAGTGGCAACTGGAGGCCTGTGTCAAGCAAGGAAACGTCTTCAATCGAAAAATAGAGAGAAATTTTCTGCACAACTGTTTTGTGATGTTTGCATTCATCTCAGAGTTAAATCATTCTTCGGCTTGAGCAGTTTGAAATCACTGTTTCTGTGGAATCTGAGAAAGGACATTTGGAAACACTGTTTAGAATATCCTGAAAAAGAAATAACCTCAAAGAGAAACCAGAAGGAAGCTTTCTGTGAAACAGCTCTGTGTCACGTGAATTCCACTCACATAGTTAAGCTTCTCTTTTCAATGAGCAGTATCATAACACTGTTTGTTTTTAGTCTGTGAGGGGATATTCAGGAGCGCTTTGAGGCTGATGGTGAGAAATGAAACGTCTTCAGAGAGAAACTGAAGAGAAGATTTCTGGGGAGCTGCTTTGTGATGCATGCATTCCACTCACAGAAATATACCTTTCTTCTCTTAGAGGATTCCAGAATCCCTTTTGGAAAAGAAGCTACCAGGAGACATTCAGGAGTATAAGTAGGGTTTTGGTGAAAAGGAAATATCCTCAGACAAAAACTGGAAAGAAGATTTCTGTGAAACTGCTTTCTGTTAGATATATTTAATCATCTCGCATAGTTAAAACTTTTCTGATATTACACAGTTTGGAAACTCCATCATGCTCGGATCCGTGAAGGGACATTCGGGAGCACATTCAGGCCTACGGTGAAAGAGGAGATATATTCAGATAAAAACTGGAAAGAAGCTTTCTGAGAAACTACTTGGTGATGTATGCATTCCACTCAAGGACTTATACCTGTTTTCTCACAAGGCAGTGTTTCAGCACTCTTCCTGTGAAACTGAAAAGGTGATATTTCAGATCGCATTGACGACTATGGGGAATAGTGAAATATACCAAAATTAAATCGAGGAAGAAGCGTTCCCAGAATCTGCACTCTGATATGTGCATTCACTTCACAGAGTTAATGCTTGCTCTATGCTGCCCAGTTTTGAAACTCTGTCTTTGAAGCATCTGTGAAGGGATACTTAGTGACGCCCGGAGACTTGTGGTGAGCAAAGAAACATCTTCCGATGAAACCTGCAGAAAAATTTTCTGAGCATGTGCTTTGTGATGTGTGTATTCGTCTCCTAGAGATAAACCATTCCTTGGATTCAGCAGCTTGAAATCACTGTTTTTGTGGCATCTGAGGAAGGACATATGGGAACGATCCTTAGAATATGGAGAAAGAAATATCCTCAGGTAAAATACAGAAGAAAGCTTTCTGTGAAACTGCTCTGTGTCATCTTAATTCCTCTCACTCTCTTAAGCCTCTCATTTCATTGAGCAGTTTTCTAACCCTGTGTATGTTTAGCGTGTCAGCACATGCTATCTTCAGCAGATATTCGGGAACACTTTGAGGCTAAAGGTGAAAAAGGAAATATGTTCAGACCGAAACTGGAGAGCAGCTTTCTGAGGGACTGCTTTGTGACTTGTGCATTCCACTCACTGTGTTATACCTCTCTTCACATACAGCGTCGGGGAAACACTTTTGGACAAACAGGTATCAAATGATATTCGGGAGCATGTTGATGCCGATGGTGAAAGGGGAAATGCCTCAGACAATAACTATAAAGAAGCTTTCTAAGAAACTACTCTGTGATATGTGTAATCATGTGACATAGATAAAGCTTTCTTTACATTTAGTAGCTTGGAAATTGTCATGGATGGATCCATGAAGGAGCCTTCAGGAGCAAATTCAGGGCTATGGTGAAAAAGAAAGTATCTTCAGAAAAAAACTGGAAAGACGCTTTCTGTTAATCTGATTTTGCTATGTATATTCATCTCGCATAGGTGAAGCTTACTTTACCATACGCAGCTTGGAAACTCCCTCGTAGATGTATCCACAAAAGTATATTTGGAATCACATTTGGGCCTATGTTGAAATAGGAAATGTAGTCAGATAAAAACTGCAGAGAAGTTTTCTGAGAAACTGCTTGGTGATGTGAGGATTCCACTCAGGGAGATATAAATTTCTTCTCATAAGGCACAATTTGAACACAGTTCTTGTAAAACCTAACGAGTGATATTCGGAGCACATTGAAGACTGTGGCAAAAAGTGAAATGTCGTGCAATAAAATACAAAAAGAAGCACTCGAAGAAACTGCTCTCTGACATGTCCATTGTTTTCACACGGTTAAAGCTTACTCTACGTTTTCCAGTTTGAAAGTCAGACTTTGAGGAGTCTGGGAAGGCTTAGTAAGTGGCAAGCCTGTGTTGACCAAGGAAATGTCTCTCATCGAATATTTGAGAGAAACTTTCTGCGTAACTCTTTTGTGAAGTTTGTGCTCATCTCATAGAGTTAAATCCTTCTTTGGATTGAGTAGTTTGAAATCAATGTTTCTGTGGAATATGAGCAAGGACATTTGGAAACGCTCTTTAGGATATCCTGAAAAAAGAAATAACCTCAGAAAGAAATCAGAAGGAAGCTTTCTGTGAAACTGCTCTGTGTCACGTGAATTCAGCTCACACAGTTAAGCTTCTCTTTTCATTAAGCACTATCATAACACTGTTTTTGCTTAGACTGTGAAGGGATATTCAGGAGCGATTTGACGCTTACGGTGAGAAAGGAAACGTCTTCAGATAGAATCTGGAGAGAAGCTTTCTGAGGAGCTGCTTTGTGACGTGTGCATTCCACTCACAGAATTCCACTCAAAGCATGACGTGTGCATTCCCCTCACAGAATGACGTGTGGATTCCACTCAACTTTCTTCTCCTAGAGGATTCTGGAATCCGTTTTTGCAGAGAAAGCTACCAAGAGACATTTGGGAGTATAGGGATGGCTATGGTGAAAAAGGAAATATCCTCAGATAAAAAGTGGAAAGAAGATTTCTGGGAAACAGCTTTGTGTTAGATATATTTATTCATCTCGCATAGTTAAAAGTTCTCTGACATTACGCAGTTTGGAAACTCCTTCATGGAGGGATACGCAAGGGGACATTCGGGAGCACATTTAGGCCTACGGTGAAAGAGGAGCTATCTTCAGATAAAAAGTGGAGAGAAGCTTTCTGAGAAACGACTTTTTGATGCATGCATTCCACTCAGGGAGTTAAACCACTTTTCTCACAAGGCAGTGTTTGAAAACTGCTCCTATGAAACCGAAAAAGTGATATTTCGGAATGCTTTGAGGACTATGGTGAATAGTGAAATATACTGAAATAAAATCGAGGAAAGACCGTTCCAAGAATCACCTCTCTGATAAGTGCATCCAGTTCACAGAGTTCATGCTTACTCTATGTTGCCCCGTTTTGAAAATCTGTCTTTGAAGGATCTGTGAAGAGATATTTAGTGACGCCCAGAGGCTTGCAGTGAGCAAGGAAACGTCTTCCAAGGAAACCTGCAGAGAAACTTTCTGAGCAACAGCTTTGCGATGTGTGTATTCGTCTCATAGAGTTAAACCTCTGTTTGGATTGAACATCTTGAAATCACTTTTTTTGTGAAATCTGCGGAAGGACATTTGGAAACGATCCTTAGAACATGGAGAAAGAAATATCCTCAGGCGAAGTCCAGACGGAAGATTTCTGTGAAACTGCTCTGTGTTGCATTAATGGCTCTCACTCAGGTAAGCTTCTCTTTTCATTGAGCAGTTTTGTAACCCTGTGTATGCTTAGCATGTGACGGAATATTCGGGAGCACTTTGAGACATAAGGTGAAAAAGGAAATATGTACAGACCAAAGCTGGAGAGAAGGTTTCCAAGGAACTACCTTGTGATGTGTGCATTCCACTAACAGTATTATACCTCTCTTCTCATATAGCGTCGGGGAAACACTTTTAGAGAAACAGGTACCAAGTGGTCTTTGGGTGCATGTTGGTGCTGATGGTGAAAAGGGAAATAGCCTCAGACTGAAACTGGAAAAAGCTTTCTAGGAAACTTTTCTGTGATATGTGTAATCATTTCACATAGATAATGTCTTCTTTACATTACGCAGCTTGGAACCTGTCATTGACGGATCCATGAAGGGAACTTCAGGAGCACTTTGAGGGCTATGGTGAAAAACGAAATGTTTTCAGATCAGAACGGGAAATAAGCTTTCTGGGAATCTGCTTTTTGCTATGTTTATTCATGTCACATATATGAAGCTTTTTTTACATTGCACAGCTTGGAAACGCCCTCATGGACGGATCCACGAGAGGTTATTTGAGATCACATGCGGGCCTATAGTGAAATAACAAATATAATCAGATAAAAACGGGAGACAAGCTTTCTGTGAAACTGCTTGGTGACCAGTTCATTCCTCTCAGGGACTTATAACTTTCTTCACATAAGGCACAATTTGAACACTGTTCCTGTAAAACCAAAAGAGTGATATTCAGAGCCCATTGAAGTCTACGGCAAAATTGAAAGGTCCAATAAAAAAAACAGAAAGAAGCACTCAAAGAAACTGCTCTCTGACATGTCCATTTTTCACAGGGTTAAAGTGTAGTCTACATTTCCCAGTTTGAAAGTTGGTCTTTTAGGGTTCTGTGAAGGGATAGTCAGTGGTAATCGGAGGTCTGTGTCAAGCAAGGAAATGTCTTCCATCGAATATTTGAGAGAAGATTTCTGTGCAACTCTTTTGTGAAGTTTGTAGTCATCTCATAGAGTTAAATCATTCTTTGGATTGAGTAGTTTGAAATCACTGTTTCTGTGGAATCTCAGAAAGTACATTTGGAAATGCTCTTTAGAATATCCTGAAAAAGAAATAACCTTAGAAAGAAATCAGAAGGAAGCTTTCTGGGAAACTACTCTGTGTCACGTGAATTCCGCTCACATAGTTAAGCTTCCCTTTTGATTGACCAGTATCATAACACTGTTTATGTTTAGTCTGCAAAAGCATATACAGGAACGCTTTCAGGCTTATGGTGAGAAAGGAAACATCTTCAGATAGAAACTGGAGAGAAGCTTTCTGAGGAGCTGCTTTGTGACGTGTTCATTCCACTCACAGAATTCCACTCCCAGAATGACGTGTGCATTCCACTCACACAATGACGTGTGCATTCCACTCATCTTTCTTCTCCTAGAGGATTCCGGAATCCCTTTTGGAGAAGAAGCTACCAAGAGACATTCGGGAGTACAGGAATGGTAATGGTGAAAAAGAAAATACTCTCAGACAAAAAGTGGAAAGAAGATTTCTGTGAAACTGCTTTTTGTTGGATATATTTATTCATCTCGCATAGTTAAAACTTTTCTTATGTTATGCAGTTTGGAAACTCGGTCATTCACAGATCCAAGAAGAGACATTCGGGAGCACATTCATGCCAAGGTGAAAGAGGAGATATCTTCAGATAAAAAGTGGAGAGAAGCTTTCTAAGAATCGCCTTTGTGATATATGCATTCCCCTCAGTGAGTTATACCTCTTTTCTCACAAGCCATTGTTTGAACACTGCTCCTGTGAAACCCAAAAGTGATATTTCAGAGCACATTGAGGACTATGGCGTACAGTGAAATATACCGAAATAAAATCGAGGAAGAAGAGTTCCAAGAATCTGCTCTCTGATATGTGCATGCATTTCACACAGTTAATGCTTAATCTATGTTGCCTTGTTTCGAAACTCTGTCTTTGAAGGATCTGTGAAGGGATATTTAGTGATGCCCATAGGCAAGTACAGAGCAAGGAAACGTCTTCTGATGAAACCTGCAGGGAAACTTTCTGAACAACTGCTTTGCGATGTTTGCACTCGGCTCATAGAATTAAACGATTCTTTGGATAGAACAGCTTGAAATCACTGAGTTTGTGGAATCTGAGGAAGGACATTGGGGAACAATCCTTAGAACATGGAGAAAGAAATATCCTCAGGTAAAATCCAGAAGGAAGCTTTCTGTGAAACTGCTCTGTGTCATCTTAATGGCTTTCCCTCAAATAAGCCCCTCTTTTCATTGAGCAGTTTTCTAATGCTGTGTATGCTTAACGTGTGATGGGATAATCAGGAGCACGTTGAGGCTTACAGTGAAAAGGGAACTATGTTCAGATCAAAGATGGAGAGAAGCTTTCCACGAAACTGCCTTGTGATGTGTGCATTCCACTCACAGTGTTATGCCTTTCTTCCCATACAGCGTCGGGGAAACCCTTTTGGAGAAACAAGTACCAAGTGGTATTCGGGAGCATTTTGGTGCTGATGGTGAAAAGGGAAATATTCTCAGACTAAAACTGGAAAAAGCTTTCTACGAAACTACTCTGTGATACGTGTAATCATCTCACATAGATAATGGCTTCTTTACATCACGCACCTTGGAAAATATCATGGATGGATCCATGAAGAGACCTTCAGGAGCACCTTAGGGACTATAGTGGAAAACGAAATATCTTCAGATCAGAACAGGAAAGAAGCTTTCTGTGAATCTGCTTTTTGCTCTGTTTATTCATCTCACATAGAAGAAGCTTTCTTTACATTGCAGAGATTGGAAACTCCCTCATGGATGGATCCACGGAGGGATATTTCGGATCACATTTGGGCCTATAGTGAAATAGGAAATACAGTCAGATCAAAATGGGAGATAAGTTTTTTTGTGAAACAGCTTGTTGACTGGTGCATTCCTCTCAGGGAATGATAACTTTCTTCTCATAAGGCACAATTTCAGCACTGTTCCTGTCAACCAAAAGAGTGATATTCAGAGCACTTTGAAGTCTATGGCAAAATTGAAAAGTCCAATAGAAAAACAGAAACAAGCACTCAAAGAAACTGCTCTCTGACGTGTCCCTTTCCACACAGGGTTAAATCTTCCTCTACATTTCCCAGTTGAAAGTCTGTCTTTGAGTGTTCTGCAAAGGGATAGTAAGTGGCAACCAGAGGCCTGTGTCGAGCAAGGAAATGTCTTCCATCGAGTATTTGAGAGAAGCTTTCTGCGTAACACTATTGTGAAGTTTGTGCTCATCTCATAGAGCTAAATCATTCTTTGAGTTGAGTAGTTTGAAATCACTCTTTCTGTGGAATATGAGAAAGGACATTTGGAAATGCTCTTTAGAATATCCTGAAAAAGAAATAACCTCAGAGAGGAAGCAGAAGGAAGCTTTCTGTGAAACTGCTCTGTGTCACGTGAATTCCGCTCACACAGTTAAGCTTCTCTTTTCATTGAGCAGTATCATAACACTGTTTTTGTTTAGTCTGCAAAGGGATATTCGGGAGTGCTTTGAGGCTTATGGTGAGAAAGGAAACGTCTTCTGATAGAAACTGGAGAGAAGCTTTCTGAGGAGCTGCTTTGTGACATGTGCATTCCACTCACAGAATTCCACTCACAGAATGATGTGTGCATTCCACTCACAGAATGTCGAGTGCATTCCACTCACCTTTCTTCTCCTAGAGAATTCCAGAATCCCTTTCAGAGAAAAAGCTACCAAAAGACATTCGGGAGTATAGGGAAGGCTATGGTGAAAAAGGAAATAACCTCAGACAAAAACTGGAAAGAAGATTTCTGTGAAACTGCTTTGTATTAGATATATTTATTCGTCTTGCATAGTTAAACCTTTTTTTATATTACACAGTCTGGAAACTCTGTAATGCACGGATCCGTGAAGGGACTTTTGGGAGCATATTCAGGCCTATGGTGAAAGAGGAGATATCTTCAGATAAAAGTGGAGACAATCTTTCTGGGAAACGACATTGTTATGCATGCATTCCACTCAGGGAGTTATACCTCTTTTCTCACAAGGCAGTGTTTGAACACTTTTCCTGTGAAACCGAAAAAGTGATATTTCGGAGCGTGTTGAGGACTATGGCGAATAGTGAAATATACTGAAATAACATTGAGGAAGAAGCGTTCCAAGAATCTGCTCTCTGATATGTGCATTCAATTCACAGAGTCAATGCTTACTCTATGTTGCCCAGTTTTGAAACTCTGTCTTTGAAGAATCTTTGAAGGAATATTTAGTGACACCCAGAGGATTGTGAGCAAGGAAACATCCTCTGATGAAACGTGCAGAGAAACTCTCTGAGTAACTGCTTTGCAATGTGTGCATTTGTTTCTTAGAGTTAAAATGTTCTTTGAATAGAACAGCTTGAAATCACTGTTTTTATGAAATGTGAGGGAAGACATTTGGAATGATACCTAGAATATGGAGAAAGAACTATCCTCAGGTTAAATCTGATAGGTAGCTTTCTGTGAAACTGCTCAGTGTCATCTTAATTCCTCTCACTTAGTTAAGCCTCTATTTTCATTGATCAGTTTTATAACCCTGTGTATGTTTAGCGTGTGATGTGATATCCTGGAGCCCTTTGAGACTTACGGTGAAAAAAGAAATATGTTCAGACCGAAACTGGAGAGAAGCTTTCCGAGGAAGTGCCTTGTCTCACGTGAATTTCAGCCAGAGTGTTATACCTCTCTTCTCATACAATGTCGGGGAAACCTTTTGGAGGAACAGGTACCAAGTGATATTCAGGAGCATGTTGATGCCGATGGTGAAAAGGGAAATAGCATCAGAGAAAACCTGGAAAGAAGTTTTCAAGGAAACTACTCTTTGATATGTGTAATCATCTCGCATAGATAAAGCTTTCTTTACATTGCACAACTTGGAAACTGTCATGCATGGATCCAGGAAGGGACCTTCGGGAGCATATTCAGGACTGTGGTGAAAAAAGGAAAACTCTTCAGATAAAAACTGGAAAGAAGTTTCTGTGAATCTGCTTTTTGCTATGTTTATTCATCTCACAGAGAAGAAGCTTTCTTTCCATTATACAGCTTGGAAACTCTCTCTTGGATGGATCCGCGAATGGATATTTGGGATCATATTTGGGCCTATGGTGAAATAGGAAATATAGCCAGATAAAAACTGGAGAGAAGCTTTCTGAGAAACTGCTTTGTGATGTGTGCATTCCATTCAGGGAGTTGTAACTTCCTTCTCATAAGCCACAGTTTGAACACTGTTCCGGGAAAACCAAAAGAGAGATATTCCAAGCACATTGAAGACTATGGCAAAAATTGAAATGTCGTCCAATAAAAAAGAGAAAGAAGCACTCGAAGAAATGCTCTCTGACATCTCCGTTCTTTTCACATGGTTAATGCTTACCCTACATTTCCCAATTTGAAAGTTGGTCTTTGCGGGTTCTGTGAAGGGATAATAAGTGTGAACTGGAGGCCTATGTTGAGCAAGGAAATGTCTTCCAACGAATATTTTAGAGAAGCTTTCTGTGCAACTATTTTGTGAGGTTTGTGTTCATCTCATAGGGTTAAATCATTCTTTGGATTGAGTAGTTTGAAGTCACTGTTTCTGTGGAATCTGAGAAAGGACATTTGGAAATGCTCTTTAAATTACCCTGAAAAAAAAAAAAAAAAAAAAAAAAACCCTCAGAGAGAAACCAGAAGGAAGCTTTCTGTGAAACTGCTCTGGGTCAAGTGAATTCCGCTCACACAGTTAAGCTTCCCTTTTCATTGAGCAGTATCATAACACTGCTTTTGTTTAGTCTGCAAAGGGATATTCAGGAGTGCTTTGAGGCTCACGGTGAGAAAGGAAACGTCTTCAGATACAAACTGGAGAGAAACTTTCTGAGGAGCTGCTTTATGACGTGTGCATTCCACTCACAGAATCCACTCACAGAATGACGTGTGCATTCCACTCACAGAATGAGAGTGCATTCCACTCAATTTTCTTCTCCTAGAGGATTCCGGAATCCGTTTTGGAGAAGAAGCTACCAAGAGACATTCGGGAGTATAGGGATGGCTATGTGGAAAAAGGAAATATCCTCAGACAAAAACTGGAAAGAAGATTTCTGTGAAACTGCATTGTGTTAGAGATATTTATTCATCTTGCATAGTTAAAACTGTTCTTATATTATGCAGTTTGGAAACTTCATCATGCACGGATCTGCGAAGGGACATTCGGGAGCACATTCAGGCCTACGCTGAAAGAGCAGATATCTTCAGATAAAAAGTGGAGACAAAATTTCTGAGAAATGATTTTGTGATGTATGCATTCCACTCAGGGAGTTATACCTCTTTTCTCACAAGGCAGTGTTTGAACTCTGTTCCTGTGCAACCGAAAAAGTGATATTTCAGAGCGCATTGAGGACTATGGCAAATAATGCAATATACTGAAATAAAATCGAGGAAGAGGCGTTCCAAGAATCTGCTCTCTGATATGTGCATTCACTTCACAGAGATAATCCTTACTCTATGTTGCCCAGTTTCGAAACTCTGTCTTTGAAGAATCTGTGAAGAGATGTTTAGTGACACCCGGAGGCTTATGGTGAACAAGGAAAAGTCTTCTGATGAAACCTGCAGAGAAACTTTCTGAGCAACGGCTTTGTGATATGTGTATTCGTCTCATAGAATTAAACCGTTATTTGCATTGAACAGCTTGAAACCACGGTTTTTGTGAAATCTGAGGAAGGACCTTTGGGAACAATACCTAGAATATGGAGAAAGAATTATCCTCAGCTAAAATCCAAAAGTAGCTTTCTGTGTAATTGCTCTGTGTTGTCTTAATTCCTCTCAATCAGTTAAGCCTCTCTTTTCCTTGAACGGTTTTATAACCCTGTGTATGTTTAGCGTGTGATGCAATATTTGGGAGCACTTTGAGGCTTACAGTGTAAAAGGAAATATGTTCAGACAAAAACTGGACAGAAGCTTTCCGAGGAACTGCATTGTGACGTGTGCATTCCACTCACGGTGTTATACCTCTCTTCACATACATCATCGGGGAAACCCTTTTGGAGAAACAGGTACCAAGTGATATTCGGGAGCATGTTGATGCCCATGGTGAAAAAGCAAATAGCCTCAGACAAAAACTGGAAAGAAGCTTTCTAGGAAACTACTCTGTGATATGTGTAATCAGCTCACGTAGACAAAGCTTTTGTTATATTATGCAGTTTGGAAACGGTCGTGGACGGATCCACGAAGGGACATTCAGGAGCAGATTCAGGACTATGGTGAAAAAGGAAATATCTTCAGATAAAAACTGGAAAGAAGCTCTCTGTGAATCTGCTTTTTGCTATGTTTATTCATCTCGTATAGATGAAGCTTTCTTTACATTACACAGCTTGGAAACTCCCTCGTGGATGGATCTGCAAAGGAATATTTGGAATAACATACAGGCCTATGGTGAAATAGGAAATATAGTCAGATAAAAACTGGAGAGAAGCTTTCTGAGAAACTGCTTTGTGATGTGTGCATTCCACTCAGGGGGTTATAGCTTTCTTCTCATAAGGCACAATTTGAACACAGTTACTGTAAATCCAAAAGAGTGATATTCGGAGCACATTGAAGACTATGACAAAATTGAAATGCCCAATAAAAAACAGAAAGAATCACTCGAGGAAACTGCTGCCTGACATGTGGAATTTTACACAGGGAGAAAGCTTACTCTACACTTCCCAGTTTGAAAGTTGGTCTTTGCGTGTTCTGTGAAGGGATAGTCAGTGGCAACCGGAGGCCTCTGTCAAGCAAGGAAATGTCTTCCATCAAATATTTGAGAGAAGTTTTCTGCGCAACTCTTTTGTGAAGTTTGTTCTCACCTCATAGAGTTAAATCATTCTTTGGAATGAGTAGTTTGAAATCACTGTTTCTGTGGAATCTGAGAAAGGACATCTGGAAACTCTCTTTAGAATATCCTGAAAAAGAAAAAACCTTAGATAGAAACCAGAAGGAAGCTTTCTGTGAAACAGGTCTGTGTCTCCTGAATTGTGCTCACTCAGTTAAGCTTCTCTTTTCATTGAGCAGTATCATAACCCTGTTTTTGTTTAGTCTGTGAAGGGATATTCAGGAGCACTTGAGGCTTACGGTGAGAAAGGAAACGTCTCCAGATAGAAACTGGAGAGAAGCTTTCTGAGGAGCTGCTTTGTGACGTGTGAATTCCACTCATAGAATTCCACTCACAGACTGATGTGTGCACTCCACTCACAGAATGACGTGTGCATTCTACTCACCTTTCCTCTCCTAGAGGATTCTGGAATCCGTTTTGGAGGAAAAGCTATCAAAGGACATTCGGGAATATAGGAATGGCTATGGTGAAAAAGGAAATATCCTCAGGTATAAACTGGAAAGAATATTTCTGTGAAACTGTTTTGTGTCAGATATATTTTTCATCTCGCATAGTTAAAACTTGTCTTATATTATGCAGTTTGGAAAGTCCGTCATGCATGGATCCATGAAGGGACATTCGGGAGCACATTCAGGCCTACGATGAAACAGGAGATATCTTCAGATAAAAAGTGGAAAGGAGCTATCTGATAATCGACATTGTGATGTATGCATTACACTCAGGGATTTACACCTCTTTTCTCACAAGGCAGTGTTGGAACACCGTTCCTGTGAAACTGAAAAGGTGATAATTCGGAGCTCATTGAGGACTATAGCGAATAGTGAAATATACTAAAATAAAATCGAGGAAGAGGCATTCCAAGAATCTGTTCTCTGATATGTGAATTCACTTTACAGAGTTAATGCTTATTCTATGTTGCCCAGTTTTGAAACTCTGTCTTTGGAGAATCTCTGAAGGGATATTTAGTGATGCCCGGAGGTTTGTGTGAACAAGGAAATATCTTCCAATGAAACCTGCAGAGAAACTTTCTGAGCAACTGCTTTGTGATGTGTCTATTTGTCTCATAGAGTTAAACCGTTTTTTGGATTGAATAGCTTGAAATCACTGTTTTTGTGGAATCTGAGGAAGGACATGTGGGAACCATCTGAAGAACATGGGGAAGGAAATATCCTCAGATAAAATCCAGAAGAAAGCCTTCTGTGAAACTGCTCTGTGTCATCTTAATGGCTCTCACTCAGTTAAGCCCCTCTTTTCATTGAGCAGTTTTCTAACCCTGTGTATGCTTAGCGTGTGATGAGATATTCGGGAGCACTTTGAGGCTTACAGTGAGAAAGGAAATATGTTCAGACCAAAACTGGAGAGAAGCTTTCTGAGGAACTGCCTTGTGACCTGTGCATTCCACTCACAGTGTTATATCTCTCTTCTCATACAGCGTAGTGGAAACCCTCTTGGGGAAACAGGTACCAAGTGATATTCGGGAGCATGTTGATGCCGATGGTGAAAAGGGAAATAGCCTCAGATTAAAACTGGAAAAAGCTTTTGAGAAAACTACTCTGTGACATGTGTAATCATCTCACATAGATAATGCTTTCTTTATATTACGCAGCTTTTCAACTGTCATGGACGTATCCATGAAGGGACTTTTGGGAGCACTTTGTGAACTATGGTGAAAAACGAAATATCTTCAGATAAAAACGGGAAAGAAGCTTTCTGCAAATCTGCTTTTTGCTATGTTTATTCATCTCACATAGATGAAGCTTTCTTAGCATTACACAGCTTGGCAACTCCATCGTGGATGGATCCGTGAAGGGATATTTGGGATCACATTCGGGCCTATGGTGAAATAGGAAATATAGTCATATAAAAACGGGAGAGAAGCTTTCAGAGAAACTGCTTGGTGACGTTTGCATTCCACTCAGGCAGTTATAGCTTTCTTCTCATAAGGGAAAATTTGGACACTGTTCCTGTAAAACCGAAAGAGTGATATTCGGAGCACATTGAACACTATGGCAAAATTGAAATGTCCAATGAAAAACGGAAAGAAGCATTTGAAGAAACTGCTCTCTGACACGTGGAATTTTAACGGGGTTAAAGCTCACTCTACATTTCCCAGTTTGAAATTCTGTCTTTGAGCATCCTGCGAATGGATATTAAGTGGCTACTGGAGGCCTGTGTCAATCAAGGAAATGTCTTCAATCAAATATTTGAGAGAAACTTTTGCACAATACTTTTGTGAAGCTTGTGCTCACCTCATAGAGTTAAATCATTCTTTGGATTGAGTAGTTTCAAATCGCTGTTTCTGTGGAATCTGAGAAAGAACATTTGGAAACGCTCTTTAGAATATCCTTAACAAGAAATAACCTCAGAGAGAAACAAGAAAGAAGCTTTTTGTGAAACCGCTCTGTGTCACGTGAATTCCGCTCACACAGTTAAGCTTCTCTTTTCATTGAGCAGTATCATAACACTGTTTTTGCATAGTCTGTGAAGATATATTCTGGAGTGCTTTGAGACTTATGGTGAGAAAGGAAACATCTTCAGATACAAACTGTAGAAAAGATTTCTGAGGAGCTGCTTTGTGACGTGTGCAATCCACTCACAGAATTCCACTCACAGAATGACGTGTGCATTCCACTCACAGAATGACGTGTGCATTTCACTCAACTTTCTTCTCCCAGAGAATTCCGGAATCCCTTTTGGAGAAAAAGCTACCAAGAGACATTCAGGAGTATAGGGATGGCTATGTTGAAAAAGGAAATATCCTCAGACAAAAACTGGAAACAAGATTTCTGTTAAACTGCTTTGTGTTAGATATATTTATTCTTCTCGCATAGTTAAAACTTTTATTATATTACACAGTTTGAAAACTCCGTCATGCATGGATCTATGAAAGGACATTTGGGAGCACATTCAGGTCTATGGTGAAACAGGAAGTATCCTCAGATAAAAAGTGGAGAGAAGCTTTCTGAGAAACGACTTTGTGATGTATGCATTCCACTCAGGGAGTTATACCTCTTTTCTCACAAGGCAGTGTTTGAACACTGTTCCCGTGAAACCGAAAATGTGATATTTCGGAGCGCATTGAGGACTATGGAGAATAGTAAAATATACTGAAATAAAATCGAGGAAGAAACGTTCCAAGAATCTGCTCTGTGATATGTGCATTCACTTCACAGACTTAATGCTTACTCTATGTTGCCCAGTTTCAAAACTCTGTCTTTGAAGTATCTGTGTATGAATATTTAGTGGCACCCACAGGCTTGTGGTGAGCAAGGAAACGTCTTCTACTGAAACCTTCAGATAACCGTTCTGAGCAACTTCTTTGCAATGTGTGTATTTGTCTCATAGACAAAAACCGTTCTTTGGATTGAGCAGCTTGAAATCACTGTTTTTGTGGAATCTGAGGAAGGACATGTGGGAAAGATTTTTAGAAATTGAAAAAGAAATATCCTCAGGTAATATCCAGAAGGAAGCTATCTGTGAAACTGCTCCATGTCGTCTTAATGGCTCTCACTCAGTTAAGCCCCTCTTTTCATTGAGCAGTTTTCTAACCCTGTGTATGCTTAGCGTGTGATGGGAAATTAGGGAGCACTTTGAGGCTTACGGTGAAAAAGGAAATATGTTCACACCAATTCTGGAGAGAAGCTTCCCGAAGAACTGCCTTGTGACCTGTGCATTCCACTCAGAGTGTTATACCTCTCTTCTCATAAAGCCTCGGGGAAAGCCTTTTGGAGAAACAGGTACCAAGTGATATTGGGGAGAATGTTGGTGCCGATGGTGAAAAGAGAAATAGCCTCAGACTAAAACTGGAAAATGCTTTCTAGGAAACTACTCTGTGATATGTGTAATCATCTCACATAGATAATGCTTTCTTTACATTACGCAGCTTGGAAACTCTCATGGACGGATCCACGAAGGGACCTTCGGGAGCACTTTGAGGACTATGGTGAAGAACGAAATATCTTCAGAAAAAAGTGGGAAAGAAGCTTTCTGTGAAACTGGTTTTTGCTATGTTTATTCATCTCACATAGATGAAGCATTCTTGACATTACACAGCTTGGAAACTCCCTCATGGATGGATCCGCGAAGGGATATTTGGGATCACATTTGGTCCTACAGTGAAATAGGAAATATAGTCAGATCAAAACGGAAGAGAAGTTTTCTGAGAAACTGCTTGGTGACGTGTGCATTCCACTCAGGGAGTTATAACGTTCTTCTCATAAGGCACAATTTGAACACTGTTCATGTAAAACCAAGAGTGATATTCGGAGCACATTCAAGACTATGGCAAAATAGAAATGTCCAATAAAAAAACAGAAAGAAACACTCTAAGAAAGAGCTCTCTGACATGTCGATTTTCACACAGGGTTAAAGCTTACTCTACATTTCCCAGTTTGAAAGCTGGTGTTTGAGGGATCTGTGAAGGGTTAACAAGTGGCAACAGAAGGCCTGTGTCAAGGACAGTAATGTCTTCCATCGAATATTTGAGAGAAGCTTTCTGTGTAACACTTTTGTGAAGCTTCTGATCATGTCATAGATTTAAATCATTCTTTGGATTGAGTATTTTGAAATCACTGTTTCTGTGGAATCTGAGAAAGGACATTTGGAAACGCTCTTTAGAATATCCTGAAAAAGAAATCACCTCAGAAAGAAAGCAGAAGGAAGGTTTCTTGAAACTGCTCTGTGTCTCGTGAGTTCCGCTCACACAGTTAAGCTTCACTTTTCATTGAGCAGTATCAAAACACTGTTTTTGTTTAGTCTGCGAAGTGATATTCAGGAGTGCTTTGAGGCTTACGGTGAGAAAGGAAACTTCTTCAGATAGAAACTGGAGAGAAGTTTCTGAGGAGTTGCTTTGTGACGTGTGCATTCCCCTCACCTTTATTCTCCTAGTGGATTCTGGAATTCCTTTTGGAGAAGAAGCTATCAAGAGACATTCGGGAGTATAGAGATGGCTATGGTGAAAAAGGAAATATCCTCAGACAAAAACTGAAAGAAGATTTCTATGAAACTGGTTTGTGTTAGATATATTTATTCTTCTCGAATAGTTAAAACTTCTCTTATATTACGCAGTTTGGAAACTCTGTCATACACAGATATGCGAAGGGACATTCGGGAGCACATTCAGTCCTACTGTGAAAGAGCAGATATCTTCAGATAAAAAGTGGAGAGAAGGTTTTTGAGAAACGACTTTGTGATGTATGCATTCCACTCAGAAAGTTATATGTCTTTTCTCACAAGGCAGTGTTTGAACACTGTTCCTGGGAAAGGGAAAAAGTGATTTTTCGGAGCGCATTGAGGTCTATGGCAAATAGTGAAATGTACTGAAATAAAATCGAGGAAGAGGCGTTCCAACAATCTGCTCTCTGATATTTGCTTTCACTTCACAGAGATAATGCTTCCTCTATGTTGCCCAGTTTCAAAACTCTGCCTTTGAAGGTTATGTGAAGGGATATTTAGTGACTCCCACAGGCTTGTGGTGAACAACAAAACGTTTTCCGGTGAAACCTACAGCTAAGCTTTCTGAGCAACTGATTTGCGATGTGTGTATTTGTCTCACAGAATAAAACCACTCTTTGGATTGAACAGCTTGAAATCACTTTTTGGTGGAATATGATGAAGTACCTTTGGGAACGATCCTGAGAACATGGAGAAAGAAATAACCACAGGTAAAATCCAGAAGGAAGCTTTCTGTGAAACTGCTCACTGTCATTTTAATGGTTCTCACTCAGTTAAGCCCTTCTTTTCATTGAGCAGTTTTCTAAAAGTGTGTATCCTTTGCATGTGACAGGATATTCGGGAGCACTTTGAGATTGATGGTGAAAAAGGAAATATGTTCAGACCAAAACTAGAGAGAATCTTTCCGAGGAACTGCCTTGTGATGTCTGCATTCCACTCACAGTGTTATACCTCGCTTTCATACCATGTCGGGGAAACCCTTTTGGAGAAACAGGTACCAAGTGATATTCGGGAGCATGTTTGCGCTGAGGGTTAAAAGGGAAATATCCTCAGACTAAAACTGGAAAAAGCTTTCTAGGAAACTACTCTGTGATATGTGTAATCATTTCACATAGATAATGCTTTCTTTACATTACGAAGCTTGGAAATTGTCATGGACGTATCCACAAACGACCTTCAGCAGCACTTTGAGGACTACGGTGAAAAACGAAATATCTTCAGAAAAAAAGGGAAAGAAGCTTTATGTGAATCTGCTTTTTACTATGTTTATTCGTCTCACATAGATGAAGCTTTCTTTACTTTATACAGCTTGGAAACTACCTCGTGGATAGATCCACGAAGGGATATTTGGGATCACATTCAGGCTTCTAGTGAAAGAGGAAATATAGTCAGATGAATACGGGAGAGAAGCTTTCTGAGAAACTGCTTGGTGACGTGTGCATTATACTCAGGGAGTTATAACTTTCTTCTCATAAGACAATTTGAACATGGTTCCTGTAAACCCAAAAGAGTGATATTCGGAGCAAACTGAAGACTATGGCAAAATTGAAATGTCCAATAAAAAACAGAAAGAAACACTCGAAGAAACTGCTCTCTAACATGTCCATTTTTACACAGGGTTAAAGCTTACTCTACATTTCCCAGTTTGAAAGTTGGTCTTTGAGGGTTCTGCAAAGGGAGAGTAAGTGGCAACCGGAGTCCTGAGTTGAGCAAGGAAATGTCTTCCATCGAATATTTGAGAGAAGCTTTTGGCATAACACTTTTTTGACTTTTGTGCTCATCTCATAGAGTTAAATGATTCTTTGGATTGAGTAGTTTGAAATCACTGTTCCTGTGGAATCTGAATAAGGACCTTTGGAAACGCTCTTTAGAATATTCTGAAAAAGAAATAACCTCAGAGAGGAACCAGATGGAAGTTTTCTGTGAAACTGCTCTGTGTCACGTGAATTTTGCTCACACAGTTAAGCTTCCCTTTTCATTCATCAGTATCATAACACTTTTTTTTGTTTAGTCTGCGAAAGGATATTCAGGAGCACTTTCAGGCTTACAGTGAGAAAGGAAACGTCTTCAGATAGAAACTGGAGAGAGGCTTTCTGTGTAGCTGCTTTGTGAAGTGTGCATTCCACTCACAGAATGACGTGTGCATTCCACTCACAGAATAAGGTTTGCATTCCACTCACTTTTTCTCTCCTAGAGGATTGCGGAATCCCTTTTGGAGAATAAGCTACCAAGAGACATTCGGGAGTATAGGGATGGCTATGGTGAAAAAGGAAATATCCTCAGACAAAAACTGAAAGAAAATTTCTGTGAAACTGCTTTATGTTAGATATATTGATTCTTCATGAATAGTTAAAACTTCTCTTATATTATGCAGTTTGGAAACTCCGTCATTCACGGATCCGTGAAGGAATATTCGGGAAAAAATTCTGGCCTATGGTGGAAGAGAAAATATCTTCAGATAAAAAGTGGAGAGAAGGTGTTTGAGAAACGACTTTGTGATGTATGCATTCCACTCAGGGAGTTATACCTCTTTTCTCACAAGGCAGTGATTGAACAGTGTTCCTGGGAAACTGAAAAAGTGATTTTTTTCGGAGAGCATTGAGGTCTATGGCGAATAGTGAAATATACTGAAATAAAATTGAAGAAGAATCGCTCCAACAATCTGTTCTCTGATATGTGCATTCACTTCACAGAGTTAATGCTTAATCTATGTTGTCCAGTTTTGAAACTCTGTCTTTGAAGAATCTGTGAATGGATATTTAGTGACGCCCGGAGGCTTGTGGTGAGCGAGAAACGTCTTCTGGTGAAACCTGCAGAGAATCATTCTGAGCAACTGCTTTACGATGTGTGTATTCATCTCACAGAGTTAAACCGTTCTTTGGATTGAACAGGTTGAAATCACTGTTTTTGTGGAATGTGATGGAGGACATTTGGGAACGATCCTTAGAGCATGGAGAAAGAAATATCCTCAGGTAAAATCCTGAAGGAAGCTTTCTGTGAAACTGCTCTGTGTCGTCTTAATGGCTCTCACTCAGTTAAGCCCCTCTTTTCATTGAGCAGCTTTCTAACCCTGTGTATGCTTAGCATGTGACTCGATATTCGGGAGAACTTTGAGGATTATGGTGAAAAAGGAAATATGTTCAGTCCAAAACTGGAGAGAAGATTTCTGAGGAACTTCCTTGTGACGTGTGTATTCCACTCACAGTGTTATACCTTTCTTCTCATACAGCGTCGAGGATACCCTTTTGGAGAAACTGGTACCAAGTGGTATTCGGGAACATGTTGGAACCAATGGTGAAAAGGGAAATAGCCTCAGACAAAAACTAGACAAAGCTTTCTAGGAAACTACTCTGTGATAAGTGTAAAAATCTCACATAGATAATGCTTTCTTTCCATTACGCAGCTTGGAAACTGTCGTGGACTGTTCCACGAAGGGACCTTCGGGAGCTTTGAGGACTATGGTGAAAAATGAAATATCTTCAGATAAAAATGGGAAAGAAGTTTTTTGAATCTGCTTTTTGCTATGTTTATTCATCTCACATTGATGAAGCTTTCTTTACATTATACAGCTTGGAAACGCCCTCGTGGACGGATCCGTGAAGGGATACTTCGATTCACATTCGGACCTGTAGTGAAATAGGAAATACAGTCAGATCAAACGGGAGAGCAGCCCTCTGAGAAACTGTTTGGTGATGTGTGCATTCCAATCAGGGAGTTATAACTTTCTTCTCATAAGGCATAATTTGAACACTCTTCTTGTAAAACAAAAAGAATGATATTCGGAGCACATTGAAGACTATGGCAAAATTGAGATGTCCGATAAAAAACAGAAAGAAGCACTCAAAGAAACTGCTCTGTGACATGTCCATTTTTACACAGGGTGAAAATTTACTCTACATTTCCCAGTTTGAATGTCACTCTTTTAGGGTTCTCGAAGGGATAGTAAGTGGCAACCGTAGTCCTGTGTCAAGCATGAAATGTCTTCCTTCGAATACTTGAGAGAAGCTTTCTGTGTAACACTTTTGTGAAGTTTGTTCTCATCTCATAGAGTTAAAACATTCTTTTTATTGAGTAGTAGGAAATCACTGTTTCTATGAAATCTGAGAAAGGTCATTTGGAAATGCTCTTTCGAATATCCCGAAAAAGAAATAACCTCAGAGAGAAACCGGAAGGAAGTTTTCTATGAAACTGCTCTGTGTCAAGTGAATTCCGCTCACACAGCTAAGCTTCTCTTTTCATTGAGCAGTATCATAACACTGTTTTTGTTTAGTCTGCGAAGGGATATTCAGAAGTGCTTTGAGGCTTATGATGAGAAAGTAAACGTCTTCACATAGAAACTGGAGAGAAGCTTTCTGAGGAGCTGCTTTGTGACGTCTGCATTCCACTCACAGAATGATGTGTGCATTCCACTCACCTGTCTTCTAGAGGATTCCGGAATCCGTTTTGGAGAAAAGGCTACCCAGACACATTCGGGGGTATAGTGATGGCTGTGGTGAAAAGGAAATATCCTCAGACAAAAACAGGAAAGATGATTTCTGTGAAACTGCTTTGAGTTAGATATATTTATTCATCTCACATAGTTAAAACTTTTCTTATATTTTGCAGTTTGGAAACTCCGTCATGCACTGGTCCGTGAAGGGACATTCGGGAGCACTTTCAGGCCTAAGGTGGAAGAGGAGATATCTTCAGATAGAAAGTGGAGACAAACTGTCTGAGAAATGACATTGTGATACACACACTCCACTCAGGGTGTTCTACCTCTTTTCTCACAAGGCAGTGTTTGAACACTGTTCCTGTGAAACCGGAGAAGTGATATTTCAGAGCGCTTTAAGGACTATGGTGAATAGTGAAATATACTGAAATAAAATCCAGGAAGAAGCTTTCCAAGAATCTGCTCTCTGATATGTGCATTCACTTCACAGACTTAATGCTTCCTGTATGTTTCCCAGTTTCGAAACTCTGTCTTTGAAGGATCTGTGAAGGGATATTTAGTGACGCGTGGAGGTTTGTGGTGAGCAAGGAAACGTTTTCCACTGAAACCTGCAGATAAGCATTCTGAGCAACTGCTTTCAGATGTGTGTATTCGTCTCATAGAGTTAAACCGTTCTTTGGATTGAACAGCTTGAAATCACTGTTTTTGTGTACTCTAGGAAGGACATTTGGGAACGATCTTTAGAACATGGACAAAGAATTTTCCACAGGTAAAATACAGAGGGAAGCTTTCTGTGAAACTGCTCTGTGTCGTCTTAATGGCTCTCACTCAGTTAAGAACCTCTTTTCATTGAACAGTTTTCTAACCCTGCATATGCTTAGCGTATGACATGATATTTGGGAGCACTTTGAGGCTTACGTGAAAAAGGAAATATATTCAGACAAATACTGGAGAGAAGCTTCCCGAGGAACCACCTTTTGACGTGTGCATTCCACTCACAGTGTTATACCTCTCTTCTCATACAGCGTCAGGGAAATCCTTTTGAAGAAACAGGTACCAAGTGATGTTCAGGAACATATTGATGCCGATGGTGAAAAGGGAATTAGCCTCAGACTAAAACTGGAAAAACCTGTCTGGGAAACTACTCTGTGATATGTGTAATCATCTCACATCTATGTTATCTATTATCTATAATGCGTTCTTTACATTACGCAGCTTGGAAACTGTCATGGACGACTCCACGATGGGACCTTCTGAAACACTTTGAGGACTATGGTGAAAAACAAAATATCTTCAGAAAAAAAAACGGGAAAGAAGCTTTTTTGAATCTGTTTTTTGCTATGTTTATTCATCTCACATTGATGAGGCTTTCCTTACATTACACAGCTTGGAAACTCCCTCGTGGATGGATCCGCAAGGGGATATTGGAATCTCTTTCGGGCCTATAGTGAAATAGGAAATACAGTCAGATCCAAACGGGAGAGAAACTTTCTGAGAAACTGTTTGTGACGTGTGCATTCCACTAAGGTAGTTATAACATTCATCTCATAAGGCACAATTTGGACACTGTTCCTGTGAAATCAAAAGAGTGATATTCGGAGCACTTTGAAGACAATGGCAAAATTGAGATGTCCAATAAAAAACAGAAAGTAACACTCGAAGAAACTGCCCTCTGACATGTCCACTTTTACACAGGGTTAAAGCTTACTCTACATTTCCCAGTTTGAAAGTCGGTCTTTGAGGGTTCTGCAAAGGGATAGTACGTGGCAACCGGAGGCCTGTGTTGAGCAAGGAAATGTCTTCCATTGAATATGTGAGAGAAACTTTCTGTGCAACTCTTTTGTTAAGTTTGACTTCATCTCATAGAGTTAAATCATTCTTTGGATTTGGCCATTTGAAATCACTGTTTCTGTGGATTCTGAGAAAGGACATTTAGAAACTCTTTTTACAATATGCTGAAAAAGAAATAACCTCAGAGAGAAACCAGAAGGAATCTTTCTGTCACACTGCTCTGTGTCAGGAGAATTCCGCTCACACAGTTAAGCTTCTCTTTTCATTGAGCAGTATCATAACACTGTTTTTGTTTACTCTGCAAAATATATCCAAGAGTGCTTTAAAGCTTACGATGAGAAAGCAAACGTCTTCACATAAGAACTGAACGGAAGCTTTCTGTGTAGCTGTTTTGTGACGTATGCATTCCACACACAGAATTCCACTCACAGAATGAGGTGTGCATTCCACTCACAGAATGACATGTGCATTCCACTGATCTTTCTTCTTCTAGTGGATTCCGGAAATCCTTTTGGAGAAAAAGCTACCAAGATACTTTAGGGACTATAGGGATGGCTATGGTGAAAATGAAATATCCTCAGACAAAAACTGGAAAGAAGATTTCTGTGAAACTGCTTTGTGTTAGAAATATTTATTCGTCTTGCATAGTTACAACTTTTCATATATTCCATCATTTGGAAACTCCGTCATGCATGAATCCGCAAAGGGACATTCAGACACACCTTGAGTCCTATGGTGAAAAGGAGATATCTTCAGATAAAAAGTGGAGAGAAGCTTTCTGAGAAACAACTTTGTGATGTATGCATTCCACTCAGGGAGTTATACCTCTTTTCTCACAAGGCAGTGTTTGAACACTGTTCCTGTGAAACCGAAAAAAATTGATATTTTGGAGCGCATTAAGGACTCTGGCGAGTAGGGAAATATACTGAAATAAAATCGAGGAAGAAGCGTTCCAAGAATCTGCTCACTGATATGTGAATTCATTTCACTGAGTTAATGCTTACTCTATGTTGCCCAGTTTCCAAACTCTGTCTTTGAAGAATCTGTGAAGGGATATTTAGTGCCACTGGGAGGCTTGTGGTGAGCAAGGAAACGTCTTCTGATGAAACCTGCAGAGAAACTTTCTGTGCAACTGCTTTGTGATGTGTGTTTTCGTCTCATAGGGTTGAACCATTCTTTGGTTTGAACAGCTTGAAATCACTGCTTTTGTGGAATCTGAGGAAGGACATTTGGGAACGATCCCTAGAACATGGAGAAAGAAATATCCTCAGGTAAAATCCAGAGGGAAGCTTTCTGTGAAACTAATCTGTGTCATCTTAATGGCTCTCACTCCGATAAGCCCCTCATTTTATTGAGCAGTTTTCTAACCCTGTGTATGCTTAGCGTGTGACACGATATTTGGGAGCATTTTGAGGCTTATGGTGAAAAACGATATATGTTCAGACGAAAACTGGAGAGAAGATTTCTGAGGAACTGCCTTGTGACGTGTGCATTCCACTCACAGTGTTATACCTCACGACTAATACATCATTGGGGAAACCCTTTTTGAGAGACAAGTACCAGGTGATATTCTGGAGCATGTGGGTGCAGACGGTGAAAAGGGAAATAGCCTCAGACTAAACCTGGAAAAGTTTTTCTAGGAAACTAATCTGTGATATGTGTAATCATCTCAGATAGATCAAGGTTTCTTTACATTATGCAGCTTGGAAACTGTGATGGACGGATCCACGAAGGGATCTTCGGGAGCACTTTGAGGACTGTGGTGATAAATGAAATATCTTCACATCAGAGCAGGAAAGAAGCTTTCTGTGGATCTGCTTTTTTCTATGTTTATTCATCTCACATAGATGAAGCTTTCTTTACATTATACAACTTGAAATGTCCCTCGTGGATAGTTCCGTGAAGGGATATTTGGGATCACATTCGGACCTATAGTGAAACAGAAAATATAGTCAGATCAAAACGGGAGAGAAGCTCTATGAAAAACTGCTTGGTGACGTGTGCATTCCACTCAGGGAGTTATAACTTTCTTCTCATAAGGCACAATTTGAACACTATTCCTGTAAAACCAAAAGAGTGATATTCGGAGCACATTGAAGACTATGGCAAAATTGAAATGTCCAATAAAAAACAGAAGGAAGCACTCGAAGAAACTGCTCTCTGACATATCCATTTTTACACAGGGTTAATGCTTAGTCTACATTTCCCAGTTTGAAAGTCGGTCTTTGAGCGTTCTGCGAAGGGATAGTAGGTGGCAAACAGAGGCCTGTGTCAAGAAAGGAAATGTCTTCTGCCAAATATTTGAGAGTTGCTTTCTGCGCAACTCTTTTCAGAAGTTTGTGCTCATCTGATAGAGTTAAATCATTCTTTGGATTGAGTAGTTTGAAATCACTGTTTCTGTGGAATCTGAGAAAGGATATTTGGAAACACTCCTTAGAATGTCCTGCAAAAGAAATAACCTCAGAGAGTAACCATAAGGAAGCTTTCTGTCAAACTGCCCTGTGTCCAGTGAATTCTGCTCACATAGTTCATATTCTCTTTTCATTGAACAGTATCATAGCACTGTTTTTGTTTAGTCTGCGAAGAGATATTCAGAAGCACTTTGAGGTTTACGTTGAGAAAGGAAATATCTTCAGATAGACACTGGACAGAAGCTTTCTGAGGAGCTGCTTTGTGACGTGTGCATTCCACTCACAGAATTTCACTCACAGAATGACGTGTGCATTCCACTCACCTTTCTTCTTCTAGAGGATTCAGGGAACCCTTTTAGAGAAAAAGCTACCAGGAGACATTCAGGAGTATTGGATTGGGTATGGTGAAAAAGGAAATATCCTCAGAAAAAAACTGGAAAGAAGATTTCTGTGAAACTGCTTTGTTTTAGATGTATTTATTCATCTAGCATCGTTAAAATTTTTCTACTATTACTATTTTATTACGCAGTTTGGAAACTCCGTCATGCATGGAACCACGAAGGGACATTCGGGAGCACATTCAGCCCTACTGTGAAGCTTTCTGAGAAACGACTTTGTGATGTATGCATTCCACTCAGGGTGTTATACCTCTTTTCTCACAAGGCAGTGTTTGAACACTGCTCCTGTGAAACCGCAAAAGTGATATTTTGGAGTGCAATGAGGACTATGGCCAATAGTGAAATATACTGAAATAAAATCGAGGAAGAAGCATTCCAAGAATCGGCTCTCTGATACGTGCCTTCACTTCACTGAGTTAATGCTTACTCCATGTTGCCCAGTTTTGAAACTCTGTCTTTGAAGAATCTGTGATGGGATATTTAGTGACGCCCAGAGGCTTGTGGTGAGCAAGGAAACGTCTTCCAATGAAACCTGCAGAGAAACTTTCTGAGCAACTGATTTGAGATTTGTGTATTCGTCGAATCTGAGGAAGGACATTTGGGAAAGATCTTTGGAACATGGAGAAGGAAATATTCTCAGGGAAAATCCAGAAGGAAGCTTTCTGTGAAACTGCTCTGTGTCATCTTAATGGCTCTCACTCAGATAAGCCCCTCTTTTCATTGGGCAGCATTCTAACCCTGTGTATGTTGATGGTGTGACGGGATATTCGGGAGCACTTTGAGGCTTACGGTGAAAAAGGAAATATGTTCAGACCAAAACTGGATAGAAACTTTCAGAGGAACTAACTAGTGAAGTCTGCATTCCACTCACAGTGTTATGCCTCTCTTCTCATACAGCGTCGGGGAAACCCTTTTGGAGAAACAGGTACCAAGCCTTATTCGGGAACATGTTGGTGCCAATGGTTAAAAGGGAAATAGCCTAGACTAAAACTGAAAAAAGGTTTCTAGGAAACTACTCTGTGATATGTGTTATGATCTCAGATACATAATGCTTTGTTTACATTTCACAGCATGGAAACTCTCGTGGACCATTCTATGAAGGGATCTTCGGGAGCACTTTGAGGTCTATGGTGAAAAACGAAATATCTTCCGATTAGAATGGGAAAGAAGATTTCTGTGAATTTGCTTTTTGCTATGTTTATTCATCTCACATTGATGAAGCTTTCTTTACATTACACAGCTTGTAAACTCCCTCGTGGTTGGATCCGCGAAGGGATATTTGGGATCACATTCGGACCTATAGTGAAATAGGAAATAGAGTCACATCAAAAAGGGGGAGAAGCTTTCTGTGAAACTGCTTGGTGGCGGGTGCATTCCTTTCAGGGAGTTATAACTTTCTTCTCATAAGGCACAATTTGAACACTGTTCCTGTAAAACCAAAAGAGTGATATTCGGATCACTTGGAAGTCTATGGTGAAATTGAAATGTCCACTAAAAAACAGAAAGAAGCACTCTAAGAATCTACTGACATGTCCATTTTTCCACAGGGCTAAATCTTACTCTACATTTCCCAGTTTGAAAGTCGGTCTTTGAGGGTTCTGCAAAGGGGTACTAAGTGACAACCGGAGGCCTGTGTCAAGCATGGAAATGTCTTCCATCGAATATTCGAGAGAACCTTGTGCGCAACTCTTTTGTGTGGTTTGTACTCATCTCATAGAGTTAAATCATACTTTGGTTTGAATAGTATGAAATCACTGTTTCTGTGGAATCTAAGAGAGGACATTTGAAAACACTCTTTAGAATATCCTGAGAAAGAAATAACCTCAGACAGAAACCAGAGGGAAGCTCTCAGTGACACTGCACTGTGTCACGTGAATTCCGCTCACACAGTTTAGCTTCTCTTTTAATTGAGCAGTATCATAACACTGTTTTCATTTAGTCTGGGAAGGGATATTCAGGAGCGCTTTGAGGCTTATGCTTTGAAAGGACACGTCTTCACATAGAAACTGGAGAGGAGCTTTCTGAAGAGCTGCTTTGTGACGTGTGCATTCCACTGACACGATTTTATTCAAAGAATGAAGTGTGCATTGCACTCACAGAATGACGTGTGCATTCCACTCACCTTTGTTCTCCTAGAGGATTCCGGAATCCCTTTTGGAGAAAAAGCTACCAAGAGACATTTGGGAGTATAGGGATGGCAGTGGTGAAAAAGGAAATATTCTCAGACAAAAAGTGGAAGGAAGATTCCTGTGAAAGTGCTTTGTGTTAGATATGTTTTATTCATCTCGCATATTTAAAACTTTTCTTATATTACGCAGTTTGGAGACTCCGTCTTTCAAGAATCCACAAAGGGACATTCAGGAGCACATTCAGGCCTACGGTGAAAGAGGAGATATCCTCAGTTAAAAAGTAGAGAGAAGCTTTCTGAGAAAAGTCTTTTTGATGTATGCCTTCGACTCAGGGTTTTATACCTCTTTTCTCACAGGCAGTGCTTGAAATCTGTTCCTGTGAAATGGAAAAAGTGATATTTCAGAGCTCATTGTGGACTATGGTGAATAGTGAAATATACTGAAATAAAATCGAGGAAGAAGCGTTCCAAGAATCTGTTCTCTGATATGCACATTCACTTCACAGAGGTAATGCTTACTCTATATTGCCCAGGTTCGAAACTCTGTCTTTGAAGGATCTGTGAAGGGATATTGAGTGATGCCTGGAGCCTTATGGTTAGCAAGGAAAAGTCTTCCAATGAAACATAAAAAGAAACTTTCTGAGCAACTGCTTTGCATTGTGTGTATTCGTCTCATAGAGATAAACCTTTCTTTGGATTGAACGGCTTGAAATCACTGTTTTTGTGTAATCTGAGGAAGGACCTTTGGGAACGATACTTAGAATATGGAGAAAGAAATATCCTCTGGTATAATCCAGAAGGAAGCTTTCTGTGAAACTGCTCTGTGTCGTCTTAATGTCTCTCATTCATTTAAGCCTCTTTTTTCATTGAATAGTTTCATAACCCTTTGTATGTTTAGCGTGTGATACAATATTCGGGAGCACTTTGAGGCCTATGGTGAAAAAGGGTACCAAGTTATGCTCGGGAGCATGTTGGTGCCCATGGTGAAAAGGGAAATAGCCTCAGAGAAAAACTGGAAAGAAGCTTTTTAAGAAACTACTCTTTGATAAGTGTAATCATCTCGCATAGATAAATTTTTATTTACAATAGGCAACTTGGAAGCTGACATGGACTGATCCAGGAAGGGACCTTTGAGAGCACATGCAGGACTGTGGTGAAAAAGGAAATCTCTTCAGATAAAAACTGGAGAGAAGGTTTCCGGGAATCTGCTTTATGCTATCTGTATTCATCTCACAGGGATGAAGCTTTATTTACCTTATGCAGCTTGGAAACTCCCTCTTGAATGGATCCACGAAGGGATATTTGGGATCATATTCGGGCCTATGGTAAAATAGGAAATATAGTCAGATCAAAACGGGAGAGAAGCTATCTGAGAAACTGCTTGGTGACGTGTGCTTTCCACTCAGGGAGTTATAACATTCTTCTCATAAGTCACAGTTTGAACAGTGTTCCTGTAAAACCAAAAGACTGATATTCGGAGCACAATGAAGACTATGACAAAATTGAAATATCGTTCAATAATAAACAGAAAGAAGGACTCGAGGAAACTGCTGTCTGACATGTGCATTTTTACACAGGGTTAAAGGTTACTCTACATTTCCCAGTTTGAAAGTCGGTGTCTGTGGGTTCTGGGAAGGAATAGTAATGGGCAACCAGAAGCCTATGTCGAGCAAGGAAATGTCTTCCATCGAATATTTGAGAGAAACTTTCTGCGTAGTGCTTTTGTGAACTTTGTGCTCATATCATAGTTAAATCATTCTTTGGATTGAGTAGTTTGAAATCACTGTTTCTGTGGAATCTGAGAAAGGACATTTGGAAACACTCTTTAGAATATCCTGAAAAAGAAATAACCTCAGAAAGAAACCAGAAGGAAGCTTTCTGTGAAACTGCTCTGTGTCAGTCGAATTCCACTCACACAGTTAAGCTTCTCTTTTCATTGAGCAGTAGCATAACACTGTTTTTGTTTAGTCTGTGAAGAGATATTCGGGAGCGCTTTGAGGCTTATGGTGAGAAAGAAAACGTCTTCTGACAGAAATTGGAGAGAAGCTTTCTGAGGAGCTGCTTTGGAACATGTGCATTCCACTCACAGAATTCCACTCACAGAATGATGTGTGCAGTACACTCACAGAATGACGTGTGCATTCCACTCACCATTCTTCTCCTAGAGGATTCCAGAATCCCTTTTGGATGAAAAAGCTACCAAGAGACATTTGGGAGTATAGGGACGGCTATGGTGAAAAGGGAAATATCCTCAGACAAAAACTGAAAAGAAGATTTCTGTGAACTGGTCTGTGTTAGATATATTTATTCATCTCGCATAGTTATAACTTTTCTTATATTACGCAGTTTGGAAACTCCGTCATGCACGGATCCGCTAAGGGACATTCGGGAGCACATTCAGGCTTATGGTGAAAGAGGAGATATCTTCAGATAAAACTGGATAGAAGCTTTCTGAGAAACGACTGTGTGATGTATGCATTCCACTCAGGGAGTTATACCCCTTTTCTCACAATGCAGTGTTTGAACTCTGTTCCCGTGAAACTGAAAAGGTGATATTTTGGAGCGCATTGAGGACTATGATGAATAGTGAAATATACTGAAATAAAATCGAGGAAGAAGCGTTCCAAGAATCTGCTCTCTGATATGTGCATTCACTACACAGAGTTAATGCTGACTCTATGTTGCCCAGTTTCGAAACTCTCTCTTTGTAGAATCTGTGAAGGGATATTTACTGACGGCCGGAGGCTTGTGTTGAGCAACGAAACATCTTCCGATGAAACACGCAGAGAAACTTTCTGAGTAACTGCTTTGCTATGTAAGTATTCGTCTCATAGTGTTAACCCCTTCTTTGTGTTGAACAACTTGAAATCACTCTTTTTGTGGAATCTGAGGAAGGACATTTGGGAAAAATCATTAGAACATGGAGAAAGAAATATCCTCAGGTAAAACCCAGAAGGAAGCTTTCTGTGAAACTGCTCTGTGTCGTCTTAATGGCTCTCACTCATTTAAGACCCTCTTTTCATTGAGCAGTTTTCTAACCCTGTGTATGCTTAGCATGTGATGAGATATTCGGGAGCACTTTGAGGCTTACAGTGAGAAAGGAAATATGTTCAGACCAAAACTGGAGAGAAGCTTTCCGAGGAACTGCCTTGTGACCTGTGCATTCCATTCACAGTGTTATACCTCTCTTCTCATACAGCTTCGGGGAAACCCTTTTGGATAAACAGGTACCAAGTGATATTCAGAAGCATTTTGATGCCGATGGCGAAAATGGAAATAGCCTCAGAGGAAAACTGGAAAAAGCTTTCTAGGAAACTACTCTGTGACATGTGTAATCATCTCACGTAGACAAAGCTTTCTTTACCTTACGCAGGTTTGAAACGGTCATGGATGGATGCACCAAGGGGCATTCAGGAGCAGATTCAGGACTACGGTAAAAAAGAAAATATCTTCAGATAAAAACTGGAAAGAAGCTTTCTGTGAATCTGCTTTTTGCTATGTTTATTCATCTCCTATTGATGAAGCTTTCTTTACATTACACAGCTTGGAAACTCCCTCATGGATGGATCCGTGAAGGGATATTTGGGAACTCATACTGGCCTATGGTGAAACAGGAAATATAGTCTGATAAAAAATGGAGAGAAGCTTTCTGAGAAACTGGTTGGTGTTGTGTGCATTACACTCAGAGAGGCATAACTTTCTTCTCATAAGGCATGGTTTGAACACAGTTCCTGTAAAATTAAAGAGCGATATTCGGAGCACATTGAAGACTATGGTAAAAAGTGAAATGTCGTCCAATAAAAAAGAGAAAGAAGGATCGAAGGAACTGCTCTCTGACAAGTCCATTCTTTCACATGGTTAAATCTTACTCTACATTTCCCATTTTGAAAGTCCGTCTCTGAGGGTTCTGCAAAGGGATTGTAAGTGGCAACCGGAGGTATGTGATGAACAAGGAAATGTCTTCCTTCTAAAATTGGAGAGAAGGTTTCTGCGCAACTCTTTTGTGATGTTTGCATTCATCTCATAGAGTTAAATCATTCTATGGACTGAGCAGTTTGAAATCACTGTTTCTGTGGAATCTGAGACAGGGCATTTTGAAACGCTCTTTAGAATATCCTGAAAAAGAAATAACCTCAGAGACAAACCAGAAGAAAACCTTCTGTGAAACTGCTCTGTGTCACGTGCAATCTCCTCACAAATTTAAGCTTCTCTTTTCATTGAGCAGCATCATAGCACTGTTTTTGTTTAGTCTGAGAAGGTATATTCAGGTGTGCTTTGAGACTCACGGTGAGAAAGGAAACATCTTCAGGCAGAACTTGAGAGAAGCTTTCTGAGAAGCTGCTTTGTGACGTGTGGATTCCACTCACAGAAATATACCTTTCTTCTCCTAGAGAATTCCGGATCCCTTTTGCAGAAAAAGCTACCAAGAGACATTCGGGAGTATAGGGACGGCTATGGTGAAAAAGTAAATATCCTCAGACAAAACCTGGAAGGAAGATTTCAATGAAACAGCTTTGTTTTAGACATATTTATTAATCTCGCATAGTTAAAACTTTTCTTATATTATGCAGTTTGGAAACTCCGTCATGCATGGATCCGCGAAGGGACATTCAGGAGCACATTCAGGCCTATGGTGAAAGAGGAGATATCTTCTGACAAAAACTGGATAGAAGCATTCTGAGAAACTTCTTTGTGATGTATGCATTCCACTCAAGAATCTATACCTTTTTTCTCACAAGGCACTGTTTGAACACTGTTTCCGTGAAACCAAAAAAGTGATATTTCGGAGCGCATTGAGGACTATGCCGAATATTGAAATATACTGAAATAAAATCGAGGAGGAAGCGTTCCAAGTATCTGCTATCTGATATGGGCATTCACTTAAAAAAGGTAATGCTTACTCTATGTTGCCCAGGTTCTAAACTCTGTCTTCCAAGAATCTGTGAGGAGTTTTTAAGTGATATTCAGGAACGCTTTGAGGATTACAGTGAGAAAGGAAACATCTTCAGATAGAAACTGGAGAG
>NC_045440.1:43349142-43369687 GCF_002776525.5 Piliocolobus tephrosceles
TTCGAAACTCTGTCTTCCAAGATTCTGTGAGGGGTTTTTTAGTGACACCTAGAGGCTTGTGGTGAGCCAGGAAATGTCTTCCAATGAAACTTGCAGAGAAACTTTCTGAGCAACTGCTTTGCAATGTGTGTATTCGTCTCATAGAGGTAAATCATTCTTTGGATTGAGCAGCTTGAAATAATTGTGTATGTGGAATCTGAGGAAGGACATTGTGAACGATCCTTAGAATACGGGGGAAGAAATATCCTCAGGGAAAATCCAGAAGGAAGCTTTCTGTGAAACTGCTCTGTGTCATCTTAATTCCTCTCACTCAGGTAAACCAATCTTTCATGGAGCAGTTTACTAAACCTGTGTATGTTTAGCGTGTAATGGGATATTCGGGAGCACATTGATGCTTATGGTGAAAAAGGAAATATGTTCCAACCGATACTGGGAGAAGATTTCTGAGGAACTGCTTAGTGACGTGTGCATTTCACTCACAGTGTCAAACATCTCTTCTCATACTGCCTCGGGGATACCCTGTTGGAGAAACAGGTTCCAAGTGATTTTCGGCAGCATGTTCATGCCGATGGTGAAAAGGGAAATAGCCTCCGACAAAACCTGGAAAGAAGCATTCTAGGAAACTACTCTATGATATGTGTAATCATCTCGTGTAGACAAAGCTTTCGTTACATTACGCAGGTTGGAAATGGTCATGGACGGATCCACGAAGGGACATTCAGGAGCAAATTCAGGACTATGGTGAAAAAGGAAATATCTTCAGATAAAAACTGGAAAGAAGCTTTCTGTGAATATGCTTTTTGCTATGTTTATTCATCTCCTATTGATGAAGCTTTCTTTACATTATGCAGCTTGGAAACTCCCTCGTGGATGGATCTGCGAAGGGATATTTGGGATGACATACCGGCCTATGGTGAAATAGGAAATATAGTCAGATGAAAACTGGAGAGAAGCTTTCTGAGAAACTGGTTGGTGTTGTGTGCATTACACTCAGAGAGGTATAACTTTCTTCTCAAAAGGCACAGTTTGAACACTGTTCCTGCAAAATTAAAGAGTGATATTCGGAGCACATTGAAGACTATGGAAAAAAGTGAAATGTGGCCCAATAAAAAACAGAAAGAAGGACTCAAAGAAACTGCTCTCTGAGAAGTCCATTCTTTTCACATGGTTAAATCTTACTCTACATTTCCCAGTTTGAAAGTCTGTCTCTGAGGGTTCTGCGAAGGGATAGTAAGTGGCAACCGGAGGTCTGTGTCGAACAAGGAAATGTCTTTGAAAATTCGAGAGAAGATTTCTGCGCAACTCTTTTGTGATGTTTGTATTCATGTCATAGAGTTAAGTCATTCTTTGGATTGAGCAGTTTAAAATCACTGTTTTTGTGGAATCTGAGAAAGGACATTTGGAAACGCTTTTAGAATATCCTGAAAAAGAAATAACCTCAGAGAAAAACCAGAAGGAAGCATTCTGTGAGACTGCTCTGTGTCACGTGAATTCCACTCACACAGTTAAGCTTCTCTTTTCATTGAGCAGTATTGTAACACTGTTTTTGTTTAGTCTGCGAAGGGATATTCTGAAGCACTTTGAGGCTTATGGTGAGAAAGGAAACGTCTTCGGATAGAGACTGGAGAGAAGCTTTCTGAGGAGCTGCTTTGTGACGTGTGCATGTGACTCACAGAAATATACTTTTCTTCTGGAGGATTCTGGAATTCCTTATGGAGAAAGAGCTACCAAGAGACGTTCGTGTGTGTATATTAGGTCTATGGTAAAAAAGTAAATATCCTCAGCCAAAAATTGAAAAGTAGATATCTGTGAAACTGCTTTGTGTTAGATATATTTATTCATCTCGCATAGTTAAAACTTTTCTTATATTAAGCAATTTGGTAATTCCGTCATGCACAGATCCGCGAAGGGACGTTAGGGAGCACATTCAGGCCTACGGTGAAAGAGGAGATATCCTCAGATAAAAACTGGATAGAAGCTTTCTGAGAAACTCCTTTTTGATTTATGCATTCCACTCAGGGAGTTATACCTTGTTTCTCACAAGGTAGTGCTTGAACACTATTCCTGTGAAATGGAGAAAGTGATATTTCGGGGTGGAATGTGGAGTATGGAGAATAGGGAAATATACTGAAGTAAAATCGAGGAATAGGTGTTCCAAGAACCTGCTCTCTGATATGTGCATTCACTTCACAGAGTTAATGCTTACTACATATTGCCCATTTTCAAAACTCTCTCTTTGAAGAATCTGTGTAGGGATATTTAGTGACATCCAGAGGGTTCTGCTGAGCAGGAAACGTCTTCCAATGAAACCTGCAGAGAAACATTCTGAGGAACTGCTTTGCAATGTGTGTATTCGTCTTGTAGATTTAAACAATACTTTGGATTGAACAGCTTGAAATCACTGTTTTTGTGGAATCTGAGGAAGGACATTTGGGTATGATACTTAGAATATGGAGAAAGATATATCCTCAGGTAAAATACAGAAGGAAGCTTTCTGTGAAACTGCTCTGTGTCGTCTTAATTCCTCTCGCTCAGGTAAGCCTCTCTTTTCATTGAGCAGTTTTCTCACCCTGTGTATGTTTAGCATGTGATGGGATATTCGGGATCACATTGAGACTTACAGTGAAAAAGGAAATATGCTCAGAACGAAACTGTAGAGAAGCTTTCAGAGTAACTGCATTGTGACGTGTGCATTCCACTCACAGTGTTATACCCTTCTCCTCATGCAGTGTCGGGAAACCCTTGTGGAGAAAAAGGTACCAAGTTATATTGAGGAGAATGTTAATGCCGATGGTGAAAAGGGAAATAGCCTCAGACAAAAACTGGAAAGAAGCTTTCAAGGAAACGACCCTGTGATATGTGTAATCACCTCAATTGATAAAGCTTTCTTTACATTACGCAGCTTGAAAATTTTCATGGATGCATCCACAAAGGGACATTCAGGAGCAGATTCAGGACTACTGTGAAAAAGAAAATATCTTCATATAAAAACTGGAAAGAAGCTCTCTGTGAATCTGCTTTTCGCTATGTTTATTCATCTCACATAGATGAAGCTTTCTTTATGTTACACAGCTTGGAAACTCCCTCATGGATGGAACTGTTTTGTGATGTTTGCATTCACCTCATAGAGTTAAGTCATTCTTCAGATTGAGCAGTTTGAAATCACTGTTTCTGTGGAATCTGAGAAAGGACATTTGGAAACACTCTTTAGAATAACCTGAAAAAGAAATAACCTCAAAGAGAAACCAGAAGGAAGCTTTGTGTGAAACTGCTCTGTGTCACGTGAATTCTGCTCACACAGTTAAGATTCTCTTTCATTCAGCGGTATCATAACACTGGTTTTGTTTATTCTGCGAGGGGATATTCAGGAGCGCTTTGAGGCTGATGGTGAGAAACGAAACGTCTTCAGATAGAGACTGAATAGAAGCTTTCTGGGGAGCTGCTTTGTAACATTTGTGTTCCCCTCACAGAAATATACCTTTTTTCTCCTAGCAGAGTATGAAATCCCTATTGAAGAAAAAGCTACCAAGATACCTTCCGGAGTATAGGGAGGGCTATAATGAAAAAGGAAATATCCTCAGACCCAAACTGGAAAAAGATATCTGTGAAACTGCTTCGTGTTAGATATATTTATTCATCTCGCACAGTTAAACCTTTTCTTATATTACGTGATTTGGAGACCCCGTCATGCATGGATATGCGAAGGGACATTCCGGAGCACATTCAGGCATACGGTGAAAGAGGAGATATCTTCAGATAAAAAGTGGATAGAAGCTTTCTGAGAAACGACTTTGTGATGTACATACCACTCAGGGAGTTATACCTCCTTTCTCACAAGGCAGTGTTTGAACACTCTTCCTGGGAAACCCAAAAAGTGATATTTAAGAGCACATTGAGGACTATGGCGTATAGTGAAATATACCAAAATAAATTCGAGGAAGACGAGCTCCATGAATCTGCTCTCTGATATGTGCATTCACTTCACAGAGTTAATGCTTACTCTATGTTGCCCTGTTTTGAAACTCTGTCTTTGAAGGATCTCTGAAGGGATATTTAGTGACGCCCGGAGGCTTCTGGTTAGCAAGGAAACGTCTTTCAATGAAACCTGCGGAGAAACATTCTGAGCAACTGCTTTGCGATGCGTGCATTCGTCTCATAGAATTAAACCGTTTTTGGATTGAACAGCTAGAAATCACTGTGTTTGTGGAATCTGAGGAAGGACATTTGGGAATGATCCTTAAAACATACAGAAAGAAATATCCTCAGGTAAAATCCAGAAGGAAGCTTTCTGTGAAACTGCTCTGTGTCGTCTTAATGTCTCTCACTCAAATAAGCCCCACTTTTCATTGAGCAGTTTTCTAACTCTGTGTATGCTTCGAGTGTTACGGGATATTCAGGAGCACATTGAGGCTTATGGTGAAAAAGGAACTATGTTCAGACCAAAGCTGAAGAGAAGCTTTCCGAGGAACTGCCTTGTGACATGTGCATTCCACTCACAGTGTTATGCCTCTCTTCTCATACAGCGTCAGGGAAACCCTTTTGGAGAAACAGGTACCAAGTGGTATTCAGGAGTAAGTTGGTGCCGATGGTGAAAAGGGAAATAGCCTCAGATTAAAACTGGAAAATCTTTCTACGAAACTACTCTGTGATATCTGTAATCATCTCACATAGATAATCGCTTCTTTACATTATGCAACTTGGAAACTGTCATGGACCGATCCACAAAGGGATCTTCAGGAGCACCTTAGGTACTATGGTGAATAACGAAATGTCTTCAGGTCAGAACGGGAAAGAAGCTTTCTGTGAATCTGCTTTTTGCTCTGTTTATTCATCTCACAGAGATGAAGCTTTCTTTACATTGCACAGATTGGAAACTCCCTCATGGATTTATCCACGAATTGATATTTGGGATCATATTGAGGCCTATAGTGAAATAGGAAATATAGTCAGATGCAAACGGGAGAGAAGCTTTCTGTGAAACTGCTTGGTGATGGGTGCATTCCTCTCAGGGAGTTATAACTTTCTTCTCATAAGGCACAATTTGAACACTGTTCCTGTAAACCAAAAGAGTGATATTCGGAGCACTTCGAAGTCTATGGCAAAATTGAAATGTCCAATAAAAAAAACAGAAACAAGCATTCGAAGAAACTGCTCTCTGACATGTCTCTTTATACACAGGGTTAAATCTTACTCTACATTTTCCAGTTTGAAAGTCGGTCTTTGAGGGTTCTGCAAAGGGATAGTAAGTGGAAACCGGAGGTCTGTGTCAAACAAGGAAATGTCTTCCATCGAATATTTGACAGAAGCTTTGTGCGCAACCCTTTTGTGAAGTTTGTACTCATCTCATAAAGTGAAATCCTTCTTTGGATTGAGTAGTTTGAAATCACTGTTTCTGTGTAATCTGAGAAAGGACATTTGGAAACGCTCTTTAGAATATCCTGAAAAAGAAATAACCTCAGAGATAAACCACAACGAAGCTTTCTATGAAACTGCTCTGTGTCACGTGAATTCCACTCACACAGTTAAGCTTCTCTTTTCATTCAGCAGTATCATAACACTGTTTTTGTTTAGTCTGCGAAGGGCTATACAGGAAAGCTTTGAGGCTTACGGTGAGAAAGGAAACATATTCAAATGGAAACTGGAGAGAAGCTTTCTGATGAGCTGCTTTGTGACGTGTGCATTCCACTCACAAAATTCCACTCACAGAATGACGTGTGCATTCCACTCACAGAAAGACGTGTGCACTCCACTCACCTTTCTTCTCCCAGAGGATTCTGGAATCCCTTTTAGAGAAAAAGCTATCAAGAGACATTCAGGAGTATAGGGATATCTGTGTGAAAAAGGAAATATTCTCAGACAAAAAATGGAAAGACGATTTCTGTGAAACTGCTTTGTGTTAGATGTATTTATTCATCTCACATAGTTAAAAGTTTTCTCATATTATGCAGTTTGGATAATCCGTCATGCACGAATTGATGAAGGGACATTCGGGAGTACATTCAGGCCTACGGTGAAAGAGGAGATATCTTCAGATGAAAAGTGGATAGAAGATTTCTGAGAAACGACTTTGCAATGCATGCATTCCACTCAGGGAGTTATACCTCTTTTGTCAAAATGCAGTGTTGGAGCACTGTTCATGTGAACCCGAAAATGTCATATTTCGGTGCTCATTGAGGACTATGGCGAATAGTGAAATGTACTGAAATAAAATCGAAGAAGAAGCCTTCCAAGAATCAACCTGCAGGGAAACTTTCTGAAAAACTGCTTTGCAATGTGTGTATTCGTTTCATAGAGTTAAATTATTCTTTGTATTCAGCAGCTTGAAATCACTGTTTTTGTGGCATCTGAGGAAAGACAGTTGGGAACGATTCTTAGAATACGGAGAAAGAAATATCCTCACGTAAAATCCAGAAGCAAGCTTTCTGTGAAACTACTCTGTATCATCGTAATTCCTCTTAGTCAGTTAAGCCTCTCTTTTCATTGAGCAGTTTTCTCACCCTGTGTATGTTTAAAGTGTGATGGGATATTCGAGAGCACTTTGAGGCTTACGGTGAAAAAGGAAATATGTTCGGAGTGAGACTGGAGAGAAGCTTTCCGAGGAACTGCTTCGTGATGTGTGCATTCCACTCACAGTGTTACACCTCTCTTTTTATTCAGAATCAGGGAAACTCTTTTGGAGAAACAGGTACCAAGTTATATTTGGGAGCATGTTGATGCCGATGGTGAAAAGGGAAATAGCCTCACACAAAAACTGGAAAGAAGCTTTCTAGGAAACTACTCTGTGATATGTGTAATCATCTGACATAGATAAAGCTTTCTTTACATTACGCAGCTTGGAAACTGTCATGGAAGGATCCACGAAGGGAACATCGGGAGCACATTCAGGACTATGGTGAAATATCTTCAGATAAAAACTGGAAAGAAGATTTCTGTGAATCTGCTTGTTGCTATGTTTATTCATCTCACATAGATGAAGCTTTCTTTACATTACACAGCTTGGAATCTCGCTAATGGATGGATCGTCGAAGGGATATTTTGGATCACATTCAGGCCTATGGTGAAATAGGAAATATAGTCAGATAAAAAATTGAGAGAAGCTTTCTGAGAAACTGCTTCATGATATGTGCATTCCACTCAGGGAGTTACAACTTTCTTCTCATAAGGCACAGTTTGAACAGTGTTCCTGTAAAACCAAAGGAGTTATATTTGAAGCACATTGAAGACTATGGCAAAAAGTGAAATGTCGTCCAATAAAAAACAGAAAGAAGTGCTCGAAAAAACTGCTCTCTGAGAAGTCCGTTCTTTTCACAGGGTTAAACTTTTCTTTAAATTTCCCAGTTTGAAAATCGGTCTTTGAGGTTTATGCGAAGGGATTGTATGTGGCAACCAGAGGCCTGTGTCAAGCAAGGAAATGTCTTCCATCAAAAATTGGAGAGAAGCCTTCTGCGCAACGTTTTTTTGATGTTTGTGTTCATATCATAGGGTTAAATCATTCTTTGGATTGATCAGTTTGAAATCACTGTTTCTGTGGAATCTGAGAAAGGACATTTGGAAACGCTCTTTAGAATATCCTGAAAAAGAAATAACCTCAGAGAGAAACCAGATGGACGCTTTCTATGAAACTGCTCTCTGTCATGTGAATTCCACTCACACAGTTAAGGTTCTCTTTTCTTTGAGCAGTATTATAACACTGTTTTTGTTTAGCCTGCGAAGGGATATTCAGGAGCACTTTGAGGCTTATGGTGAGAAAGGAAACACCTTCAGATAGAAACCGGAGAGAAGCTTTCTGAGGAGCTGCTTTGTGACGTGTGCATTGCACTCACAGAAATATACTTTTCTTCTCCTAGAGGATTCCGGATCCCTTTTGGAGAAAGAGATACCAAGAGCCATTTGAGAGTATAGGGAGGGCTATGGTGAAAAAGGGAATATCCTCAGACAATAACTGGAAAGAAGATTTCTGTGAAACTGCTTTGTGTTAGATATATTTACTCATCTCACACAGTTAAAATTTTTCTTATATTACGCAGTTTGAAAATTCCGTCATGCAGGCATCCACGAGAGGAAATTTGGGACATATTCAGGCCTACAGTGAAAGACGAGATACATTCAGATAAAAACTTGATACAAGCTTTCTGAGAAACTACTTTGTGATGGATGCATTACACTAAGGGAGTTATACCACTTTTCTCACAAGGCAGTGTTTGAACACTATTTTTGTGAAACCGAAAAAGTGATATTTCATAGCGCATTGAGGACTATGGCAAATAGTGAAATATACTGAAATAAAATCGAGGAAGAAGCACTCTAAGAATCCTCTCTCTGATATGTGCATTCACTTCACAGAGTTAATGGTTACTCTCTGTTGCCCATTTTTGAAACTCTGTCTTTGTAGAATTTGTGAAGGGATATTTATTGACGCCCGGAGGCTTGTGGAGAGCAAGGAAAAGTCTTCCGATGAAACTTGCAGAGGAACGTTCTGAGCAACTGCTTTGTGATGCATGTATATGTCCCATAGAGGTAAACCAGTGTTTTCATTGAGCAGCTTGAAATCACTGTTTTTGTGGAATCTGAGGAAGGACACTTGGGAACGATCCTAAGATTATGGAGAAAGAAAAATCCTCAGGAAAAATCCAGTAGGAAGCTTTCTGTGAAACTGCTCTGTGTCGTCTTAATTCCTCTCACTCAGTTAAGCCTCTATTTTCATTGAGCAGTTTTCTTAAGCTTGTGTATATTTTGCCTGTGATGGTATATTCAGGAACACTTCGCAGCCGTCCGTGAAAAAGGAAATATGTTGTGTCCAAAGGTGGAGAGAAGGATTTCGAGGAACTGCTTTCTGATGTGTGCATTCCACTCACAGTGTTATACCTCTCTTCTCATACAGTGTCCAGGAAACCCTTTTGGAGAAACAGGTACCAAGTGATATTCAGGGGCATGTTGATGCCGATGGTGAAAAGGGAAATAGCCTCACGCAAAAACTGGAAAGAAGTTTTCTAGGAAACTTCTCCATGATACGTGTAATCATGTCATATAGATAAAGCTTTCTTTACGTTACACAGCTTGGAAACTGTCATGGACGGACCTACAAAGGGACCTTCGAGAGCACGTTAAGGGTCTATGATGAAAAAGAAAATATCTTCAGATAAAAACTGGAAAGAGGCTTTCTGTGAATCTGCTTTTTGCTGTTTGTTCATCTCACATAGATGAAGCTTTCCTTACATTACGCAGCTTAGAAACTCCCTCGTTGATGGATCCATGAAGGGATATTTGTTATCACATTCGGGCCTATGTTGAAATAGGAAATATAGTCAGATATAAACTAAAGAGGAGCTTTCTGGGAAACTACGTGGTGATGTGTGCAATCCACTGAGGTCCTTATACCTCTTTTCGCACAAGGTAGTGTTTGAACACTGTTCCTGTGAAACCCAAAAAGTGATATTTTGGAGTGCATTGAGGATTATTGCAAATAGTGAAATATAACTAAATTAAATCGGGGAAGAAGCGTTCCAAGAATCTACACTCTGAAATGTGCATTCAATTCACAGAGTTAATGCTTACTCTATGTTGCCCAGTTTCGAAACTCTGTCTTTGAAGAATCTGTGAAGGGATACTTAGTGCCGTCCGGAGACTTGTGGTGAGCAAGGAAACATCTTCCGATGAAACCTGCAGAAAAACTCTCTGAGCCTCTGCTTTACGATGTGTATATTCGTCTCATAGAGTTAAACCATTCTTTGGACTGAACAGCTTGCCTTGAAATCACTGTTTTTGTGGCATCTGAGGAAGGACATTTGGGAACGATCCTTAGAACACAGAGAAAGAAAAAACCTCAAGTAAAATCCAGAAATAAGCTTTCTATGAAACTGCTCTGTGTTGTCTTAATTCCTCCTGCTCACTTAAGCCTTTCTTTTCATTGAGTGGTTTTCTAATGCTGTGTATGTTTACCGTGTGATGGAACATTCGGAAGCACTTTGAGGCTTATGGTGAAAAAGGAAATATGTTCAGAACAAAACTGGTGAGAAAATTTCCAAGGAACTGCTTTGTGACGTGTGCATTCCATTCGCAGTGTTATATCTCTCTTCTGATAAAAGCGTAGTGGAAACCGCTTTGGAGAAACAGGTACCAAGTGATATTTGGGAGCATGTTGATGCCAATGGTAAAAGGGGAAATAGCCTCAGACAACAACTACTTGGAAACTACTCTGTAATATGTGTAATCATCTGGCACAGATAAAGCTTTCTTTATATTATGCAGCTTGCAAAATGTCATGGACGGATCCATGAAGGGACCTTTGGGAGCACATTCAGGAGTATGGTGAAAAAGTGAATATCTTCAGATGAAAACTGGAAAGCAGCTTTCTGTGAATCTGCTTTTTGCTATGTTTATACATGAAGCTTTCTTGTCATTATGCAGCTTGGAAACTCCCACATGGACGGATGCACAAAGGGATATTTGTGATCACATTTGGGGCTCTGTTAAAATAGGAAATATAGTCAGAAAAAACTGGAGAGAAGCTTTCTGAGAAACTGCTTCGTGATGTGTGCATTACACTCAGGGAGTAATAACTTTCTTCTCATAAGGCACACTTTAAACACTGTTCCTGTAAAAACAAAAGAGTGATATTCGGTGCACAATGAAGACAATGGCAAAAAGTGAAATGTCGTCCAGTAAAAAACAGAAAGAAGCATTCGAAGAAACTCCTCTGTGACATGTCCATTCTTTTCACAGGGTTAAAGCTTACTTGACATTTCCCAGTTTGAAAGTCGGACTTTGAGGGTCCTGCCAAGGAATCGTAATTGGCAACTGGAGACCTGTGTCAAGCAAGGAAATGTCTTCCATCGGAAATCAAAGAGAATCTTTCTGTGTAACTCTTTTGAGTTGTATGTATTCATCTCATGGAGTTAAAACATTGTTTGGACTAAGCAGTTTGAAATCACTGTTTCTGTGGAATCTGAGAAAGGACATTCGGAAATGCTCTTTAGAATATCCTGAAAAAGAAATGACCTCAGATGGGAACCAGAAGGAAGCTTTCTGTGAAACTGCTCTGTGTCACCTGAATTCGGCTCACACAGTTAAGCTTCTCTTTTCATAGAGCCGTATCAGAACACTGTTTTTGTTTAGTCTGTGAAGGGATAATCTGGAGTGATTTGAGGCTTACAGTTGGAAAGGAAACCTCTTTAGATTGAAACTGGAGAGAAGCTTTCTGAAGAGCTGCTTTGTGACGTGTGTGTTCCACTCACCGAAATATACCCTTCTCATAGGGGATTCCGGAATCCCTTTGGGAGAAAATGATACCAAGAGACATTTGGTAGTATACGGACGGCTATGGTGTAAAGGAAATATCTTCAGACAAAAACTGGAAAGAAGATTTTTGTGAAATTGCTTTCTGTTAGAAATATTTATTCATCTCGCATAGTTAAAACTTTTCTTATATTACACAGTTTGTAAACTCCGTCATGCATGGATCCATGAAGGGAGATACACTGAAACAGTAGATATCTTCAGATAAAAACTGGTTAGAAGCTTTCTGAGAAACAACTTTGTCATGTATGTATTCCCTCAGGGAGTTATACCTCTTTTCTCACAATGCAGTGTTTGAACAATGTTCCTGTGAAACCAAAAAACTGATATTTCAGAGCGAACTGAGGCCTATGGTGAATAGTGAAATATACTGAAATAAAATCGAGGAAGAAGTGTCCCAAGAATCTGCTCTCTGATATATGCATTCACTTCACAGAGTTAATGCTTACTCTATGTTGCCCAGTTTCGAAAGACTGTCTTTCAAGAATTTGTGAATGGATATTTAGTGACGCACGGAGGCAAAGAAACGTCTTCCGATGAAACCTGCAGAGAAACTTTCTGAGCAACTGCTTTGTGATGTTTGTATTCGTCTCCTAGAGTTAAACCATTCTTTGGATGGAGCAGCTTGAAATCACTGTATTTGTGGCATCTGATGAAGGACATTTAGGAATTATCCTTAGAACATGCAGAAAGAAATATTTTCAGGTAAGATCCAGAAGGAAGCTTTCTGTGAAATTGCTCTGTGTCGTCTTAATTCCTCTTGCTCAGTTAAGCCTCTCTTTTCATTGAGCAATTTTCTAACCCTGTGTATGTTTAGCTTGTGCTGGGATATTCGAGAACACATCGATTCTAAAGGTGTAAAAGGAAATATGTTCAGACCGGAACTGGAGAGAAGCTTTCTGAGGAACTGCTTTGTGACGTGTGCATTCAACTCACACTGTTATACCTCTCTTCACATACAGCGTCATGGAAACCCTTTTGGAGAAACAGGTACCAAGTGGTATTCGAGAGCATGTTGATGCTGATGGTGAAAAGGGAAATTGCCTCAGAGTAAAACTTGAAAGAAGATTTCTAAGAAACTAATCTTTGCCATCTGTAATCATCTCACATAGACAAAGCTTTCTTTACATTACGCAGCTGGGAATCTGACATGGACGGATCCAGGAAAAGACCTACAGTTGCACATTCAGGGCTATGGTGAAATAGGAAATATCTTCAGATAAAATCTGGAAAGAAGCTTTCAGTGAATCTGCTTTTCACTATGTTTATTCATCTCAGATAGATGAAGATTTCTTTGCATTGCGCAGCTAGGAAACCCCTTCGTGGATGGACCGGTGAAGGGATATTTGGGTTCACATTCGGGCCTATGGTGAAATAGGAAATATACTCAGATAAAAATTGGAGAGAAGCTTTCTGAGAAACTGCTTGGTGATGTGTGCATTCCAATCAGGAAAGTATAACTTTATTCTCATAAGCCACAGTTTGGACCCAGTTCCTGTAAAACAAAAAGAGTGATATTCAGAGTACATTGAAGACTATGGAAAAAAGTGAAATGTCGTCCAATAAAAAACAGAAAGAAGCACTCAAAGAAACTGCTCTCGGACATGTCCATGCTTTTCACAGGGTTAAAGCGTTGTCTACATTTCCAAGTATGAAAACCGGTCTTTGAGGGTTCTGTGAAGGGATAGTAAGCGGCAACCGGATGCATGTGTCGAACAAGGAAATTTGTTCCATCGAAAATTTGAAAGAAGCTTTCTACGCAACTCTTTTGTGATGTTTGTATTCCTCTCATGGAGGTAAATATTTCTTGGGATTGAGCAGTTTGAAATCACTGTTTCTGTGGAATCTGAGAAAGGACATTTGAAAACGCTTTTTAGAATATCCTGAAAAAGAAATAACCTCAGAAAGAAACCAGAAGGTAGCTTTGTTTGAAACTGCTCTGTGTCATGTGAATTCCGCTCACACAGTTAAGATTCTCTTTTCATTGAGCAGGATCATAACACTGTTTTTCTTTATTCTGCGAAGGGATATTCAGGAGCGCTTTGAGGCTTATGGTGAGAAAGGAAACGTCTTCAGATAGAAACTGGAGAGAAGCTTTCAGAGGAGCTGCTTTGTGACGTGTACATTCCAATCACAGAAATACACCTTTCTTCTCCTAGAGGATTCCAGAATCCCTTTTGGACAAAAGAACTACCAGGAGACATTCGAATGTATACAGACGGCTATGGAGAAAAAGTGAATATCCTCAGACAAAAATTGGAAAGAAGATTACGGTGAAACTGCTTTGTGTTAGATATATTGATTCATCTTGCATAGTTAATACTTTTCTTATATTACGCAGTTTGGAGACTCCATCATGCACAGATCTGCAAAGGGACATTCGGGAGCACATTCAAGCCTACGGTGAAAGAAGAGATGTCTTCAGATAAAAAGTGCATAGAAGCTTTCTGAGAAACTCTTTTGTAATGTATGCATTCCTCTCAGGGAATTATACCTCGTTTCTAACAAGGCAGTGTTTGAATGCTGTTCCTGTGATATCGATAAAATGATATTTTGGAGCGCATTGCGGACTTATGGAGAATGGTGAAATATGCTGAAATAAAATCCAGGAAGAAGCATTCCAAGAATCTGGTCTCTGATACATGCTTTCACTTCTCAGAGCTAATGCTTACTCTCTGTTGCCCAGTTTTGAAACTCTGTCTTTGAAGAATCTGTGAACTGATATTTAGTGATGCCCGGAAGCTTGTGGTGAGCAACAAACGTCTTCGGATGAAAGCTGCAGAGAAACATTCTGAGCCACGGCTTTGCAATGTTTGCATTCGTCTCAAAGAGTTAAACCATTCTTTGGATTGAGTAGCTTGAAATCACTGTTTATGTGGCATCTGAGGAAGGACATTAGAGACCGATCCTTAGAATATGGGGAAAGAAATATCCTCAGGTAAAATCCAGAAGGAAGCTTTCTGTGAAACTGCTCTGTGTCGCCATCATTCCTCTCGCTCAGTTAAGCCTTTTTTTTTCATTGAGAAGTTTTCTAACCCTGTGTATGTTTAGCTTGTGATGGGATATTTGAGAGCTCTTTGAGGCTTATGGTGAAAAGATTATGTCTTCAGACCGAAACTTGAGAGAAGCTTTCCGAGGAACTGCTTTGTGATGTGTGCATTGAACTGACAGTGTTATATCTCTCTTCTCACACAGCGTCAGAGAAACCCTTTTGGAGAAACAGGTACCAAGTGATATGTGGGAGCATGTTGATGCCGATGTTGAAAAGGGAAATAGACTCAGACATTAGCTGGAAAGAAGCTTTTTAGGACGCTACTCTGTGATATGTGTAATCATCTCACATAGATAAAGCTTTCTTCACATTATGCAGCTTGGAAACTCTTATGGACGAATCCACGAATTGACATTCGGGAGCACATTCAGAATGACGGTGAAAAAGGAAATATCTTCAAAAAAACTGGAAAGAAGCTTTCTGTGAATCTGCTTTTTGCTATGTTTATTCACTTCACATAGGTGAAGTTTTCTTTACATTACGCAGCTTGGAAACTCCGTGATGGATGGATCCACGAAGGGATAATTGGGATCACTTTCGAGCCTATGGTGAAATAGGAAATGTAGTCAGGTAAAAACTGGAAAGAAGCTTTCCAAGAAACTGCTTGGTGATGTGAGCATTCTACTCAGGGAGTTGTGACTTTCTTCTCATAAGACACAGTTTGAACACTGTTCCTGTGAAACCAAAAGAAAGATATTCGGAGCACATTGAAGACTATGGCAAAAAGTGAAATGTCACCCAAAAAAAAAAAAAAAAAAAAAGAAGGGAAAGGTGAAACTCTGCGTGATGAATTCACACATCCAAAAGTAATTTCTCAGCAAGCTTCTTTCTAGTTATTATCTGAGGATATTTCCTTTTTCACCATAGGCCCCATTGCGCTCCCAAATATCACTGTGCAGATTCCACGACAACAGGGTTAGCAAACTGCCTCATGAAGAGCAAGTTGTAACTGTGTGAAATGAATTCACATATCACAAATAGGTTTCTCAGAAAGCTCCTTTCTAGTTTTTATTTGAGGATATTTCTTTTGTCACCGCAAGCTTCATTGTGCCAAGAAATATCACTAAGTAGATTTCAAGAATACACTGCTTGCAGGCGAATCCATGGAAAGGAAAGGGTAACATTGAGTGTTGCATTCACCTGTCACAGTGCAGTGTCTCAGAACATTTCTTTCCTGTTTTTACCTGAGGATATTTCCTTTTTCAACATTGGCCTCAGTGCGCTCCCAAATATCACATTGCAGCTTCCACGACAACAGTGTTAGCAAACTGCTTCATGAGGTCTAGGTTGTAACGCTGTGAGATGAGTTCTCATATCATAAAAAAGTTTCTCAGAAACCTTCTATCAAGGTTTAAATTGAGGATATTTGCTCTATGAGCATGAACCTCAATGAAATCCAACGTAGACCTTCTCAGGTTTTCAAAGGCAGTCTTATTCGACTGCTCCATGAAACAGAAGTGTAACTCTGTGAGATGTATTCACACATCAAAAAGAAGTTTCTGAGAAAGCATCCTTTTAGTTTTTTTTCTGAGAATATTTTTTTGTCAACATAAGCTTCATAGTGCTAAGAAGTATCTTATTGCAGATTTCAAGAAAAGTGTGTTAGTAAACTGATCCCTGAAGAGAAAAGGGTAACTGTGTGAGTTGCATTCACAAATCACAATGCAGTTTCTCTGAATGCTTCTTTTCAGTTTTTATCAGAGAATATTTCCTGTTTCACCGTAACCCTCAATGAGCTCCCAAATATCACTTTGCAGAATTCACAAAAACAGTGTTAGCAAACTGTTAACAGAAGGGAAAGGTGAAACTCTGCGTGATGAATCCACACATCAGAAAGTAATTTCTCAGAAAGCTTCTTTGTAGTTATTATCTGAAGATATTTCCTTTTTCAACATAGGCCTTGATACGCTCCCAAATATCACTTTGCAGATTCCACGACAAGAGCGTTAGCAAACTCCTCATGAAGAGGAAGTTGTAACACTGTGAGATGAATTCACATATCACAAATAGGTTTCTCAGAAAGCTCCTTTCTGGTTTTTATTTGAGGATATTTCTTTTGTCACCATAACCTTCATTGCGCCAAGAAATATTCCTAAGTAGATTTCAAGAAAACACTGTTTGCATGCGAAGCCATGGAAAGGAACGGGTAACCTTGTGAGTAGCATGCATCTGTCACAGTGCAGTTTCTCAGAACATTTCTTTCCTGTTTTTTCCTGAGGATATTTCCTTTTTCAACATTGGCCTCAATGTGTTCCCAAATATCACATTGCAGATTCCACAAAATCAGTGTTATCAAACTGCTTCATGAAGACTAGGTTGTAACTCTGTGAGATGAATTCACATATCACAAAGAGGTTTCTCACAAAGGTACTTTCTAGTTTTTATTTGAGCCTATTTCCTTTGTCACCGTAAGCTTCATTGTGCTAAGAAATATACCAATGTAGATTTCAAGAAAACACTGTTAGCAAACGGATTCATGGAAAGGAAAGTGTAACTCTCTGAGTTGCATTCACATGTCACAATGCAGTTTCTCAGAATGCTTCTTTCCACTTTTTATCTGAGGATATATCCTTTTTCACCAGAGGCCTCAATGCGCTCCCAACTATCACTTTACAGATTCCACGACAACGGTGTTAGCAAACTGCTTCAGGAGATCTAGGTTGTAACTCCGCGAGACGAATTCACATATCACAAAGAAGTTTCTCACAAAGCTTCTATCAAGGTTTTAATTGAGGATACTTCCTCTATCAGCATAGGCCTCAATGCGATCCAATGTAGCCCTTCTCAGATTCCTCAAAGGCAGTCTCATTTGACTGCTCCATGTAACGTAAGTGTAACTCTGTGAGATGTATTCACACATCACAAAGAAGTTTCTGAGAAAGCTTCTTTCTAGTTTTTATCTGAGGATATTTCCTTTCTCACCATAAGCTTCATTGCACTAAGAACTGTCCCAATGCAGATTTCAAGAAAACTGTGTTAGCAATCTGATCCCTGAAGAAAAAAGTGTAGCTTTGTGAGTTGCATTCACACATCACAATGCAGTTTCTCTGAACGCTTCTTTCCAGTTTTTATCAGATAATATTTCCTTTTTCACCATAGCCCTCAACGAGCTCCCAAATATCACTTTGCAGAATCCACGAAAACAGTGTTAACAAACTGCTACTAGAAGGGAAAGGTGAAATTCTGCATGATGAATTCACACATCAGAAAGCAATTTCTCAGAAAGCTTCTTTCTAGTTCTTATCTGAGGATATTTCCTTTTTCACCATAGGCCTCCATGTGCTCCCAACTATCACTTTGCAGATTCCATGACAACGGTGTTAGCAAACTGTTTCATGAGGTCTATGTTGTAACTCTGTGAGATGAATTCATATATCACAAAGAAGTTTCTCACAAAGCTTCCATCAAAGTTTTAATTGGAAACTGCAGGTTTCATCGGAAGACCTTTCCTTCCTCACCACAAGCCTCTGGGCGTCACTAAACATCCCTTCACAGATTCTTCAAAGACATAGTTTCAAAACTGGTCAACATAGAGTAAACATGAATTCTGTGAAGTGAATGCACATACTGAGAGACTATGTGAATATGCATTGACTTATAACTTTCTTCTCATAAGGCACAGTTTGATCACTGTTCCTGTAACCGAAAGAGTGATATTCAGAGCACATTGAAAATTATGGCAAGAAGTGAAATGTCATCCAATAAAAAACAGAGAGAAACACTCAAGAACCTGCTCTCTGACACGTCCATTCTTTTAACAGGGTTAAAACTTACTCTACATTTCACAGGTTGAAAGTCAGTCGTTGAGGGTTCTCCGAAGGGATAGTAAGTGGCAACCAGAGGCCTGAGTCGAGCAGCGAAATGTCTTCCATCTAAAATTGGAGAGAAACTTTTAGCACAACACTTTTGAAATGCTTGTATTCATCTCTTAGAGTTAAATCATCCTTTGGGTTGAGCAGTTTGAAATCACTGTTTCTGTCGAATCTGAGAAAGGACATTTGGAAATGCGCTTTAGAATATGCTTAAAAACTAATAACCTCAGAGAGAAAGCAGAAGGAAACTTTCTGTGGAACTGCCCTGTGTCACATGAATTCCGCTCACACAGTTAAGCTTCTCCTTTCATTGAGCAGCATCATAAAACTGTTTTTGTTTAGTCTGCGAAGGGATATTCAGGAGTGCTTTGAGACTCACGGAGAGAAAGGAAACGTGTGCAGAAATAAACTGGAGAGAAGCTTTCTGAGATGCTGCTTTCTGCTGTATGCATTCCACTCGCAAAAAATATACCTTTCTTCTCCTAGAGTATTCTGAAATCTCTTTAAGAGAAAAAGCTACCAAGAGACATTCGGAAGTACAGGGACGGCTATGGTGAGAAAGGGAATATCCTCAGACAAAAACTGGAAAGAAGATTTCTGTGAAACTGCTTCGCGTTATGTTTATTCATTCATCTCGTATCCTTAACACTTTTCTTATATTATGCAGGTTGGAAACTCCGTCACGCACGGATCCGCGAAGGGATATTTGGGAGCACATTCAGGCCTACGTTGAAAGAGAAGATATCTTCAGATAAAAACTGCATACAAGGTTTCTGAGAAACTACTTTTTGATGTATGCATTCCACTCATGGAGCTTTACCTCTTTTCACACAAGGCAGTGTTTGAACACTATTCCTGTGAAAACGAAAAAGTGGTATTTCAGAGCACATTGAGGACTAAAGCTAATAGTGAAATATACTGAAATAAAATTGAGGAAGAAGCATTCCAAGAATCTGCTCTCCAATATGTGCATTCAATTCACAAAGCTAATGCTTACTCTGTTGTCCAGTTTCGAAACTCTGTCTTTGAAGTACCTGTGAAGGGATACTTAGTGACGACTGGAGGCTTGTGGTGAGCAAGGAAACGTCTTCCGATGAAACGTGGAGAAACTTTCTGAGCAACGGCTTTGTGATGTGTGTATTCGTCTCTTAGAGTTAAACAGTTCTTTAGATTGAACAGTTTGAAATAACTGTTTTGAGGAATCTGAGGAAGTATATTTTGGAACGATCCTTAGAACATGGAGAAAGAAATATCCTCAGTTAAAATGCAGACGAAAGGTTTCTGTGAAACTGCCCTGTTTCATCTTAATGGCTGTCACTCTGTTAAGCCCCTCTATTCATTGAGCAGTTTTCTAACCCTGTGTATGCTTAGCCTGTGACGGGATATTCGGGAGCACTTTGAGGCTTAATGTGAAAAATGAAATATATTTAGACCAAAACGGGAGAGAAGCTTTCCAAGGAACTGCCTTGTGACGTGTGCATTCCACTCACAGTGTTATAGCTCTCTTCTCATACAGCGTCAGGGAAACCCTCTTTGAGAAACAATACCAAGTGATATTCAGGAGCATGATGATGCCGATTGTGAAAAGGGAAATAGCCTCAGACTAAAACTGGAAAAAGCTATCTATTAATATTATTTTTTTTATTACACTTTAAGTTCTAGGGTACATGTGCATAACGTGCAGGTTTGTTACATATGTATACATGTGCCATGTTGGTGTGCTGCACCCATCAACTCGTCAGCACCCATCAATTCATCATTTATATCAGGTATAACTCCACAGTGCAATCACTCCCCACTCCCTCCTCCCCATGATAGGCCCCATTGTGTGATGTTCCCCTTCCCGAGTCCAAGTGAGCTCATTGTTCAGTTCCCACCTATGAGTGAGAACATGCGGTGTTTGGTTTTCTCTTCTTGTGATAGCTTGCTAAGAATGATGGTTTCCAGCTGCATCCATGTCCCTACAAACGACGCAAACTCATCCTTTTTTATGGCTGCATAGTATTCCATGGTGTATATGTGCCACATTTTCTTAATCCAGTCTGTCACTGATGGACATTTGGGTAGATTCCAAGTCTTTGCTATTGTGAATAGTGCCGCAATAAACATACGTGTGCATGTGTCTTTGTAGTAGAATAATTTATAATCCTTTGGGTATATACCCAGTAGTGGGATGGCTGGGTCATATGGTACATCTAGTTCTAGATCCTTGAGGAATTGCCATACTGTTTTCCATAATGGTTGAACTAGTTTACAATCCCACCAACAGTGTAAAAGTGTTCCTATTTCTCCACATCCTCTCCAACACCTGTTGTTTCCTGATTTTTTAATGATTGCCATTCTAACTGGTGTGAGATGGTATCTCATTGTGGTTTTGATTTGCATT
>NC_045440.1:43369787-43370593 GCF_002776525.5 Piliocolobus tephrosceles
GCTATTGTGAATAGTGCCGCAATAAACATACGTGTGCATGTGTCTTTGTAGTAGAATAATTTATAATCCTTTGGGTATATACCCAGTAGTGGGATGGCTGGGTCATATGGTACATCTAGTTCTAGATCCTTGAGGAATTGCCATACTCTTTTCCATAATGGTTGAACTAGTTTACAATCCCACCAACAGTGTAAAAGTGTTCCTACTTCTCCACATGCTCTCCAACACCTGTTGTTTCCTGATTTTTTAATGATTGCCATTCTAACTGGTGTGAGATGGTATCTCATTGTGGTTTTGATTTGCATTTCTCTGATGGCCAGTGATGATGAGCATTTTTTCATGTGTCTGTTGGCTGTATGAATGTCTTCTTTTGAGAAATGTCTGTTCATATCCTTTGCCCACTTTTTGATGGGGTTGTTTGTTTTCTTCTTGTATATTTGTTTGAGTTCTTTGTAGATTCTGGATATTAGCCCTTTGTCAGATGAGTAGATTGCAAAAATTTTCTCCCATTCTGTAGGTTGCCTGTTCACTCTCATGGTAGTTTACTTTGCTGTGCAGAAGCTCTTTCGTTTAATTAGATCCCATTTGTCAATTTTGGCTTTTGCTGCCGTTGCTTTTGGTGTTTTAGACATGAAGTCCTTGCCCATGCCTATGTCCTGAATGGTACTACCTAGATTTTCTTCTAGGGTTTTTATGGTATTAGGTCTAACATTTAAGTCTCTAATCCATCTTGAATTAATCTTCGTATAAGGAGTAAGGAAAGGATCCAGTTTCAGCTTTCTACTTATGGCTAGCCAATTTTCCCA
>NC_045440.1:43375593-43413437 GCF_002776525.5 Piliocolobus tephrosceles
TTCGAAACTCTGTCTTCCAAGATTCTGTGAGGGGTTTTTTAGTGACAACTAGAGGCTTGTGGTGAGCCAGGAAATGTCTTCCAATGAAACCTGCAGAGAAACTTTCTTAGCAATTGTTTTGCAATGTGTGTATTCGTCTCATAGAGGTAAATCATTCTTTGGATTGAGCAGCTTGAAATAATTGCTTTTGTGGAATCTGAAGAAGGACATTGTGAATGATCCTTAGAATACGGGGGAAGAAATATCCTCAGGGAAAATCCAGAAGGAAGCTTTCTGTGAAACTGCTCTGTGTCATCTTAATTCCTCTCACTCAGTTAAACCAATCTTTTCATGGAGCAGTTTACTAACTCTGTGTATCTTTAGCGTGTGCTTGGATATTCGGGAGCACATTGATGCTTACGGTGAAAAAGGAAATATGTTCCGACCGATACTGGGAGAAGATTTCCAAGGAACTGCTTTGTGACGTGTGCATTTGACTCACAGGGTTATACCTCTCTTCTCATGCAGCCTCGGGGAAACCCTTTTGGAGAAACAGGTTCCAAGTGATATTCGGCAGCATGTTGAGTCCAATGGTGAAAAGGGAAAAAGCGTCAGATAAAACCTGGAAAGAAGCTTTCTAGGAAACTACTCTAAGATATGTGTAATCATCTCATGTAGACAAAGTTTCGTTACATTACGCAGGTTGGAAATGGTCATGGACGGATCCAGGAAGGGACATTCAGGAGCAGATTCAGGACTATGGAGAAAAAGGTAATATCTTCAGATAAAAGCTGGAAAGAAACTTTCTGTGAATCTGCTTTTTGCTATGTTTATTCATCTCATATAAATGAAGCTTTCTTTACATTATGCAGCTTGGAAACTCCCTCGTGAATGGATCCGCCAAGGGATATTTGGGATGACATACTGGTCTATGGTGAAATAGGAAATATAGTCAGATGAAAACTGGATAGAAGCTTTCTGAGAAACTGGTTGGTGTTATGTGCATTACACTCAGAGAGGCAAAACTTTCTTCTCATAAGGCACAGTTTGAACACTGTTCCTGTAAAATTAAAGAGTGATATTCGGAGCACATTGAAGACTACGGAAAAATGTGAAATGTGGCCCAATAAAAAACAGAAAGAAGGACTCAAAGAAACTGCTCTCTGAGAAGTCCATTCTTTTCACATGGTTAAATCTTACTCTACATTTCCCAGTTTGAAAGTCTGTCTCTGAGGGTTCTGCGAAGGGATAGTAAGTGGCAACCGGAGGTCTGTGTCGAAAAAGGAAATGTCTTCCTTCGAAAATTGGAGAGAAGATTTCTGCGCAACTCTTTTGTGATGTTTGTATTCATGTCATAGAGTTAAGTCATTCTTTGGATTGAGCAGTTTAAAATCACTGTTTTTGTGGAGTCTGAGAAAGGACATTTGGAAACGCTCTTTAGAATATGCTGAAAATGAAATAACCTCTGAGAAAAACCAGAAGGAATCTTTCTGTGAGACTGCTCTGTGTCACGTGAATTCCACTCACACAGTTAAGCTTCTCTTTTCATTGAGCATTAGCATAACACTGTTTTTGTTTTCTGCGAAGGGATATTCTGGAGCATTTTGAGGCTTACGGTGAGAAAGTAAACGTCTTCCTATAGAAACTTGAGAGAAACTCTCTGAGGAGCTGCTTTGAGACATGTGCATGTGACTCACAGAAATATACCTTTCTTCTCCTACAGGATTCTGGAATACCTTTTGGAGAAAGAGCTACCAAGAGACATTCGTGTGTTTATAGAGGGCTATGGTAAAAAAGTAAATATCCTTAGCCAAAAACTGAAAAGAAGATATCTGTGAAACTGCTTTGTGTTAGATATATTTATTCCTCTCGCATAGTTAAAACTTTTTATATATTATGCAATTTGGAAATTCCGTCATGCACGGATCCACAAAGGGACATTCGGGAGCACATTCAGGCCTACGGTGAAAGAGGAGATATCCTCAGATAAAAACTGGATAGAAGCTTTCTGAGAAACTCCGTTGTGATGTATGCATTCCACTCAGGGAGTTATACATTGTTTCTCACAAGGTAGTGCTTGAACACTATTCCTGTGAAATGGAAAAAGTGATATTTTGGAGTGGAATGTGGACTATGGCGAATAGGGAAATATACTGAAATAAAATCGAGGAATAGGTGTTCCAAGAACCTACTCTCGGATATGTGCATTCACTTCCCAGAGTTAATGCTTAATTTATGATGCCCAGATTCAAAACTCTCCCTTTGAAAAATCTGTGTAGGGATATTTAGTGACATCTGGAGGGTTCTGTTGAGCAAGGAAACGTCTTCTGATGAAACATGCAGAGAAACATTCTGAGCAACTGCTTTGCAATGTGTGCATTCGTCTTATAGAGTTAAACCATCCTTGGGATTGACTAGCTTGAAATCACTGTTTTGTGGAATCTGAGGAAGGACATTTGGGTATGATACTTAGAATATGGAGAAAGATATATCCTCAGGTAAAATTCAGAAGGAAGCTTTCTGTGAAACTGCTCTGTGTCATCTTAATTCCTCTCGCTCAGGTAAGTCTCTCTTTTCATTGAGCAGTTTTCTCACCCTGTGTATGTTTAGCGTGTGATGGGATATTTGGGAGCACTTTGAGACTTACGGTGAAAAAGGAAATATGCTCAGAATGAAACTCTAGAGAAGCTTTCCGAGGAACTGCATTGTGATGTGTGCATTCCAATCACAGTGCTATACCCCTCTCCTCATGCAGCATCGGGGAAACCCTTTTGGAGAACCAGGTACCAAGTGATATTCAGGAGCATGTTAATGCCAAAGGTGAAAAGGGAAATAGCCTCAGAGAAAAAGTGGAAAGAAGCTTTCTAGGAAACCACTCTGTGATATGTGTAATCATCTCACATAGATAAAGCTTTCTTTACATTACGCAGCTTCAAAATTTTCATGGACGGATCCATGAAGGGACATTTGGGAGCAGATTCAGGACTATGGAGAAAAAGGAAATATCTTCAGATAAAAACTAGAAAGAAGCTTTCTGTGAATCAGCTTTTTCCTATGTTTATTCATCTCACATAGATGAAGCTTTCTTTATGTTACACAGCTTGGAAACTCCCTCGTGGATGGATCCACGAAGGGATATTTGGGATCACATTTGGGCCTATGGTGAAATAGGAAATATAGTCAGATAAAAACTGGAGAGAGGCTTTCTGAGAAACTGCTTCATGATGTGTGCATTCCACTCAGGGAGTTATAACTTTCTTCTCATAAGGTATAATTTGAACACTATTCCTGTAAAACCTAAAGAGTGATACTCAGAGGATATTGAAGACTATAGTAAAAAGTGAAATGTCGTCGAGTAAAAAACAGAAAGAGGCACTTGAAGAAACTTCTCTCTGACACGTCCATTCTTATCAGAGTGTTAACGCTCACTCTACATTTCCCAGTTTGAATGTCAGTTTTTGAGGGTTCTGTGAAGGGATAGTAAGTGGCATCCGGATGCCTGTGTTGAACAAGGAAATATCTTCCATCAAAAACCGGAGAGAATCTTTCTGTGTAACTCTTTTGAGATGTATGTATTCAACTCATAGAGTTACATCATTCTTTGGATTGAGTAGTTTGAAATCACTGTTTCTGTGGAATCTGAGAAAGGACATTTGAAAACGCTTTTTAGAATATTCTGAAAATAAAATAACCTCAGAGAGAATCCAGAAGGAAGCTTTGTTTGAAACTGCTCTGTGTCTCGTGAATTCCACTCACACAGTTAAGTTTCTCTTTTCATTGAGCAGTATCATAACACTGTTTTTGTTTAGTTGGCGAAGGGATATTCAGGAGTGCTTGAGGCTTACGGTGAGAAAGGTAACGTCTTCAGATAGAAACTGGAGAGAAGGTTTCCGAGGACCTGCTTTGTGAAGTGTGCATTCCATTCACAGAAGTATACATTTCTTCCCATAGAGGATTCTGGAATCCCTTTTGGAGAGAAAGCTACCAAGAGAGAATAGGGATTTCAGGTTCGGCTGTGGTGAACATGGAAATATCCGCAGAAATAAACTCGAAAGGAGATTTCTGTAAATCTGCTTTGTGTTAGGTATACTTATTCACGTCACATAGTCCAGAGTTTTCTCATATTACGCAGTTTGGAAACTCCTTCTGGCACGGATCCGCGAAGGGACATTCGGGAGCACATTCAGGCCTAGGTGAAAGAGGAGATATCTTCATATTGAAACTGGATAGACGCTTTCTGAGAAACTACTTTGTGATGTATGCATTCCACTCAGGGATTCATACCTCTTTTCTCACAAGGCAGCGTTTGAACACTGTTCATCTGAAACCGAAAAAGTGATATTTTGGGGCGCATTGATGACTATGGGGAATAGTGAAATATACTGAAATAAAATCGAGGAAGAAGCATTCAAAGAATCTGCTCTCTGATGTGTGCATTAACTTCAAAGAGGTAATACTTACTCTATGTTGCCCAGTTTCGATACTCTGTACTTGAAGTATCTGTGAAGCGATATTTAGTGACGCCCGGAGTCTTGTGGTGAGCAAGAAATCGTCTTCCGATGAAACCTGCAGAGAACTTTGTGAGCAACTTCTTTGTGATGTGTGTATTCATTTCCTAGACTTCAACCATTCTTTGTATTGAGCAGCTTGAAATCACTGTTTTTGTGGCATCTGAGGAAGGACATTTAGGAACAATCCTTAGAATATGGAAAAAAGTAATATGCTCAGGAACATCCAGTAGGAAGCTTTCTGTGAAACTGATCTCTGTCGTCTTAATTCCTGTCACTCAGTTAAGCCTCTCTTTCCATTGAGCAGTTTTCTAACCCTGTGTATGTTGAGGGTGTGATGGGATATTCGGTAGCACTCTGAGGCTTATGGTGAAAAAGGGAATGTGTTCAGGCCGAAACTGCAGAGAAGCTTTCCGAGGAACTAATTTCTGACTTGTGCATTCCATTCACAGTCTTATACCTTTTTTCTCATACAGTGTCGGGGAAACCTTTCCAGAGGAAAGGTGCCTATTGATATTCGGGAGCATGTTGATGCCGATGGTGAAAAGGGAAATAGCCTCAGACAAAAACAGGAAAGAAGCTTTCTAGGAAACTACTCTGTGATATGTGTAATCATTTCACATAGATAAAGCTTTCTTTACATTACGCAGCTTGGAAACTGTCATGGACGGATCCAAGAAGGGACCGTTGGAAGAACATTCAGGACCATGGAGAAAAACGAAATACCTCGAGCTAAAAACTGGAAAGAAGATTTCTGTGTATCTGCTTTTTGCTATATTTATTCATCTCACATCATTGAAGCTTGTTTACATTATGCAGCTTGGAAACTCCCTCGTGGCTGGATCTGCGAAGGGATATTTGGGATCATATTCGGGCCTAAAGTGAAATAGGAAATATAGCCAGTTAAAAACTGGAGAGAACCTTTCTGAGAAACTGCTTTCTGATGTATGCTTTCCACGCAGGAAGTTATACCTTTCTTCTCATAAGACACAGTTTGAACACTGTTCCAATAAAACCAAAAAAGTGATAACACAGCACATTGAAGACTACGGCAAAAAAGTGACATGTCGTTCAATAAAAAACAGAAAGTAGCACTCAAAGAAACTTCTCTCTGATATTTCCATTCTTTTCACAGTGTTAAAACTTACTCTACATTTCCAAGTATGAAAGTCGGTCTTTGAGTGTTCTGCCAGGGGATTGTAAGTGGCAACCAGAGGCGTGTGCTGAGCAAGGAATTGTCTTCCATGAAAAATTGGAGAGAAGTTTTGTGCGAAACTCTTTTGTGATGCTTCTTTCACCTCAAAGAGTTAAATCCTTCTTTGGATTGAGGAGTTTGAAATCACTGTTTCTGTGGAATCTGAGAAAGGACATTTGAAAACACTTTTTAGAATATTCTGAAAATCAATAACCTCAGAGAGAATCCAGAAGGAAGCTTTGTTTGAAACTGCTCTGTGTCTCGTGAATTCCACTCACACAGTAAAGCTTCCCTTTTCATTGAGCAGTATCATACCACTGTTTTTGTTTAGTCGGTGAAGGGATATTCAGGAGCGCTTTGAGGCTTACCGTGAGAAAGGAAACATCTTCAGATAGAGACTGGAGAGTAGCTTTCTGAGGAGCTGCTTTGTGACGTGTGCATTCCAGTCACAGAAATATACCTTTTTCTCCTAGAGGATTCCGGAATCCCTTTTGGAGAAAAAGCTACCAAGAGACTTTCGGGGGTATAGGGACCACTATGGTGAAAAAGGAGTTATCCTCACACAAAAACTGGAAAGAGGATTTCTGTGAAACTCCTTTTTGTTAGATATGTTCATTCATTGCACATAGTTAAAACTTTTCTTATATTACACAGTTTGGAAACTCCGTCATACACGGATCCACGCAGGGCCATTCAGGAGAATATTCAGGCCTACACTGAAACAGGAGATATCTTCAGATAAAAACTGGATAGAAGCTTTCTGAGAAACTAATTTGTGATGTATGCACTCCACTCAGGGAGTCATACCTCTTTTCTCACAAGGCTGTGTTTGAACACTGTTCCTGTGAAACTGAAAAAGTGATAGTTCGGAACACACTCAGGACTATGGCGAATAGTGAAATATACTGAAATATGATCGAGGAAGAAGCATACCCCAAATCTGCACTCTGATAGGTGCATTCATTTCACAGAGTTAATGCTTACTCTATGTTTCCCAGCTTTGAAACTCGGTCTTTTAAGAATCTGTGAAGGGATATTTAGTGATGCCCAGAGGCTTGTGGTGAGCGAGCAAACGTCTTCCGATGAAACCTGCAGAGAAACCTTCAGAGCAACTGCTTTGCAATGTGTGTATTCGTCTCATAGAGTTAAACTGTTATTTGGATTGAGCAGCTTGAAATCACTGTTTTTGTGAAATCTGAGATAGGACATTTGGAAACAATCCTTAGAATATGGAGAAAGAAATATCCTCAGGTAAAATCCAGAAGGAAGATTTCTGTTTCTGTGAAACAGCTCTGTGTCGTCTTAATTCCTCTCACTCAGTTAAGCCACTCCTTTCACTGAGCAGTTTTCTAACCCTGTGTATGTTTAGCGTATGACGGGGTATTCAAGAACACCTTGAGACTAATGGCGTAAAAGGAAATATGTTCAGACAGAATGTGGAGAGAAGCTTTCCAGGGAACTGCTTTGTGACATGTGCATTCCACTCACAGTGCTATACCTCTCTCCTCATACAGCATCGGGGAAAACCTTTTAAAGAAAGAGTTACCAAGTAATATTCGGGAGGATGTTGATGCCAATGGTGAAAAGGGAAATAGCCTCAGATAAAAACTGGAAAGAAGCTTTCTAGGAAACAACTCTGTGATATGTGTAATCATATCACACAGATAAAGCTTTCTTTACATTTCACAGCTTGGGAATTGTCATGGAAGAATCCACGATGGGACATTCGGGAGCACATTCGGGATTATGGAGAAAAAGAAAACATCTTCAGATAAAAACTGGAAGGAAGCTGACTGTGAATCTGCTTTTGCTATATTTCTTCATCTCACATAATTGAAGCTTCCTTAACATTACACGGCTTGGAAACTCACTCGTGGATGGATCTGTGTAGGCATATTTGGGATCACATTTGGGCACATGGTGAAATAGGAAATATTCTCAGATAAAAACTGGAGAGAAGCTTTTGGAGAAACTGCTTGGTGATGTGTGCATTCCAGTCAGGGAGGTATAAATTTCTTCTCATAAGGCACAGTTTAAACACTGTTCCTGTAAAATGAAAAGAGTGATACTTGAAGCACATTGAAGATTATGGGAAAAAGTGAAATGTTGTCCAATAAAAAACAAAAAGAAGCACTCGAAGAAACTGCTCTCTGACATGTCCATTCTTTTCACAGGGTTAAAGCTTACTCTACATTTCTCAGTTTGAAATTCAGTGTATAAGCTTTCTGTGATGGGATAGTAACTGGAGGCCTGTGTCGAGCAAGGAAACGTCTTCCATCGAAAAAAGGAGAGAAACTTCCTGCGCAACTGTTTTGTGATATTTGCATTCATCTCATAGAGTTAAATCATTCTTCAGATTGAGCAGTTTGAAATCACTGTTTCTGTGGAATCTGAGAAAGAACATTTGGAAACACTCCTTACAATATCCTGAAAAATAAATAACCTCAAAGAGAAACCAGAAGGAAGCTTTCTGTGAAAGAGCTCTGTGTCACGTGAATTCCACTCACACAGTTAAGCTTCTCTTTTCATTGAGCAGTGTCACAACACTGTTTGTGTTTAGTCTGTGAGAGGATATTCAGGATCACTTTAAGGCTGACGGTGAGAAAGGAAACGTCTTCAGAGAGACTGAAGAGATGCTTTCTGGGGATCTGCTTTGTGATGCATGCATTCCACTCACAGAAATATACCTTTCTTCTCTTAGAGGATTCCAGAATCCCTTTTGGAAAAGGAGCTACCAAGAGATATTCAGGAGTATAAGTAGGGCTTTGGTGAAAAGGTAATATCCTCAGACAAAAACTGGAAAGAAGATTTCTGTGAAACTACTTTGTGTTAGATATATTTAATTAACTCACATAGGTAAAACTTTTCGGATATTACATGGTTTGGAAACTCCATCATGCTCGGATCCGTGAAGGGACATTCGGGAGCACATTCAGGCCTACAGTGAAAGAGGTGATATCTTCAGATAAAAACTGGATAGAAGCTTTCTGAGAAACTACTTTGTGATGTATGCATTCCACTCAGGGAGTTATACCTGTTTTCTCACAAGACAGTGTTTGAGCACTGTTCCTGTGAAACCGAAAAGGTGATATTCCGTGGCGCATTTACGACTATGGCGGATAGTGAAATATACCGAAATTAAATCAAGGAAGAAGCGTTCCAAGAATCTGCACTCTGATGTGTGCATTCACTTTACAGAGTTAATGCTTGCTCTATGTTGTCCAGTTTCGAATCTCTGTCTTTGAAGAATCTGTGAAGGGATACTTAGTGATGCCTGGAGACTTGTGGTGAGCAAGGGAACATGTTCCGATGAAACCTTCAGAGAAACTTTCTGAGCATCTTCTTTGTGATGTGTGTATTCGTCTCCTAGAGTTAAACCATTCCTTGGAATCAGCAGCTTGATATCACTGATTTTGTGGCATCTGAGGAAGGACATTTGGGAAGGATCCTTAGAATACGGAGAAAAAAATGTCCTAAGGTAAAATCCAGAAGGAAACTTTCTATGAAACTGCTCTGTGTTGTCTTAATTCCTCCCACTCAGTTAAGCCTCTCTTTTCATTGAGTAGTTTTCTAACCCTGTGTATATTTAGCATGTGATGGGATATTCAGGAGCACTTTGAGGCTTATGGTGAAAAGGAAATATGTTCAAAACGAAACTGGATAGAAAAATTCTGAGGAACTGCTTTGTGACATATGCCTCCCATTCACAGTGATATACCTCACTTCTCATGCTGCATAGATGAAACCCTTTTGGAGAAACAGTTACCAAGTGATATTCGGGAGCATGTTGATGCCGATGGTTAAAAGGGAAATAGTCTCAGACCACAACTATTAGGAAACTACTCTGTGATATGTTTAATCATCTCATATAGATAAAGCTTTCTTTACATTACGCAGCTTGGAAGATGTCATGGACGGATTCACGAAGGGACTTTCGGGATCACATTCAGGAGAATGGTGAAGAAGTGAATATCTTCAGATAAAAACAGGAAAGCAGCTTTCTGTGAATCTGCTTTTTGCTACGTTGATAGATGAAGCTTTCTTTTCATTACGCAGCTTGGAAACTCCCTCATGGATGGATCTGCGAAGGGATACTTGGGATCACATTTGGGCCTATCGTAAAATAGGAAATATAGTCAGATAAAAACTGGAGAGAAGCTTTCTGAGAAACTGCTTGGTGATGTGTGCATTCCACTCAGGGAGTTATTACTTTCTTCTCATAAGGCACAGTTTGAACACTGTTCCTGTAAAACCAAAAGTGTGATATTGGGAACACAGTGAAGACTACTTCAAAAAGTGAAATGTCGTCCAGTAAAAAACAGAAAGAAGCACTCGAAGAACCTGCTCTCTGACATGTCCATTCTTTTCACCGGGATAAAGCTTACTCTACATTTCCCAGTTTAAATGTCGGTCTTTGAGGGTTCTGCAAAAGAATATTAAGTGGCAACCAGAGGCCTGTGTCGAGCAAGGAAATGTCTTCCATCGAGAATTGGAGAGAATCTTTCTGTGCAACTCTTTTGAGTTGTATGTCTTCATCTCATAGAGTTAAAACATTGTTTGGATTGAGCAGTCTGAAATCACTCTTTCTGTGGAATTTGAGAAAGGACATTTGGAAATTCTCTTTAGAATATACTGAAAAAGGAATAATTTCAGATGGAAACCGAAGGAAGCATTCTGTGAAACTGCTCTGTGTCACCTGAATTCTGCTCACACAGTTAAGCTTCTCTTTTCATAGAGCAGTATCAAAACCCTTTTTTTTTTTTTTTTTTTTTTTTTTGGTCTGTGAAGGGATAATCTGGAGTGCTGTGAGGCTTACAGTGAGAAAGGAAACATCTTTAGATTGAAACTGGAGACAAGCTTTCTGAGGAGCTGCTTTGTGACGTGTGTGTTCCACTCACCAAAATATACCCTTCTCTCATAGAGGATTCCAGAATCTCTTTCAGAGAAAAAGCTACCAAGTGACATTCGGGATTATAGTGATGGCTAGGGTGAAAAGGAAATATCCTCAGACAAAAACTGGAAAGAAGATTTCAGTGAAATTGCTTTGTGTTAAATACATTTATTCATCTCGCATAGTTAAAACTTTTCTTATATTACGCAGTTTGTTAACTCCCTCATGCACGGATCCATGAAGGGACATTTGCCAGCACATACAGGCCTACGGTGAAAGAGGAGATGTCTTCAGATAAAAAATGGATAGAAGCTTTCTGAGAAACAACTTTGTGATGTATGCATTCCACTCAGGGAGTTATACCTCTTTTCTCACAAGGCAGGGTTTGGACAATGTTCCTGTGAAACCGAAAAAGTGATATTTCAGAGAGCACTGAGGACGATGGCGAATAGTTAAATATACTGAAATACAATGAAGAAGAAGTGTTCCAAGAATCTGCTCTCTGATATGTACATTCACTTTACAGAGTTAATGCTTACTCTATGTTACCCAGGTTCGAAACATTGTCTTTGAAGAATCTGTGAAGGGATATTTAGTGATGCACAGAGGCTTGTGGTGAGCAAGGAAACGTCTTCCGATGAAATCTGCAGAGAAACTTTCTGAACAACTGCTTTGCAAAGTGTGTATTCGTCTCATAGAGCGAAACCGTTCTTTGGATTGAGAACCTTGGAATTACTGTTTTTGTGGACTCTGAGGAAGGACATTTGGGAACATTCCTTAAAACATGGAGAAAGAAATATCCTAAGGTAAAATCCAGAAGGAAGCTTTCTGTGAAACTGCTCTGTGTCGTCTTAATGGCTCTACTCAGACAAGCCCCTCTTTTCATTGAGCAGTTTTCTAAACCTTTGTATGCTTAGCATGTGACGGGGTATTCAGGAGCACTTTCAGGCTCACGGTGAAAAAGGAAATGTCTTCGGACCAAAGCTGGAGAGAAGCTTTCCAAGGAACTGCCTTGTAACGTGTGCATTTCACTCACAGTGTTATACCTCTCTTCTCATACAGCGTTGGGGAAACCTTTTGGAGAAACAGTTACCAAATGATATTCGGGAGCATGTTGCTGCCGATGGTGAAAAGAGAAATAGCCCCAGACTAAAACTGGGAAAAGCTTTCTAGGAAACTACTCTGTGATATGTGTAATCATCTCAAATAAATAAAGGTTTCTTTACATCACAAAGCTTTGAAACTGTCATGGACCGATCCACGAAGGGCCCTTTGGGAGCACTTTGAAGACTATGGTGAAAAACTACATATCTTCAGCTAAAAACGAGAAAGAAGCTTTCTGTGAATCTGCTTTTTACTAAGTTTATTCATCTCACATAGATGATTTCTTTACATTACAAATCTTGGAAACTCCCTCATGGATGGATCCGCGAAGGGATATTTGGGATCTCATTTGGGCCTAGAGTGAAATAGGATATATAGTGAGATCAAAACTGTAGAGAAGCTTTCTGAGAAACTGCTTTGTGATGTCTGCGTTACACTCAGGGCGTTATAACTTTCTTCTCATAAGGCATAATTTGAACACTGTTTCTGTAAAACCAAAAGAGTGATATTCAGAGCACATTGAAGACTAGAGCAAAATTGAAATGTACAATAAAAAACAGAGAGAAGCACTCGAGGAAACTGCTCTCTGAGATGTCCATTTTAACACACGGTTAAAGCTTACTCTACATTTCCCAGTTTGAAAGTCGGTTTTGAGGGTTCTGCGAGAGACAGTAAGTGGCAACTGGAGGCCTGTGTCGAGCAAGGAAATGTCTTCCACCGAGTATTTGAAAGAAGCTTTGTGCACAACCATTTTGTGAAGTTTGAGCTCATCTCATAGAGTTAAATCATTCTTTGGATTGAAGAGTTTGAAATCCCTGTTTCTGTGGAATCTGAGAAAGCACATTTGGAAATGCTGTTTAGAATATCCTGAAAAAGAAACATCCTCAGAGAGAAACCAGAAGGAAGCTTTCTGTGAAACTGCTCTGTGTCAAGTGAATTCCGCACACACAGTTAAGCTTCTCTTTTCATTGAGCAGTATCATAACTCTGTTTTTGTTTAGTCTGTGAAGGGATATTCAGGAGTACTTTGAGGCTGAGGGTGAGAAAGGAAACGTCTTCAGATGGAAACTGACGAGAAGCTTTCTGAGGAGCTGCTTTTTGAAGTGTGCATTCCACTCACAGAATTCCACTCACAGCATGACGTGTGCATTCCACTCACAGAATGACGTGTGCATTCCACTCACCTTTCTTCTCCTAGAGGATTCCGGAAACCCTTTTGGAGGAAAAGCTATCAAGAGACATTCAGGAGTATAAGAATGGCTATGGTGAAAAAGGAAATATCCTCAGACAAAAACTGGAAAGAAGATTTTTGTGAAACTGCATTGTGTTAGATTTATTTATTCATCTCCATAGTTAAAATTTTTCTTATATTACTCAGTTTGGATACTCCATCATGGACGGATTCGCGAAGGGACATTTGGGAGCACATTCAGGTCTATGGAGAAAGACGAGATACCTTCAGGTAAAAAGCAGAGAGAAGCTTTCTGAGAAACGACTTTGTGATGTATGCATTACACACCGGTATTTATACCTCTTTTCTCACTAGGTAGTGCTTGAACACTGTTCCTTTGAAATCAAAAAAGTGATATTTCGGAGCGCATTGAGGACTATGGTGAATAACGAAATATACTGAAATAAAATAGAGAAGGAAGCGTTTCAAGAATCTGCTCTCTGATATGTGTATCCACTTCACAGAGTTAATGCTTACTCTATGTTGCCCAGTTTCGAAACTCTGTCTTTGAAGAATCTGTGAAGGGATATTTCGTGACACTCAGAGGCTTCTGTTGAGCAAGGAAACATCTTCTGATGAAACCTACAGAGAAATTTACTGAGCAACGGCTTTGTGATATGTGTATTCGTTTCATAGAGTTAAATCGTTCTTTGCATTGAAAAGCTTGAAATCACTGTTTTTTTGAAATGTGAAAAAGGACCTTTGGTAATGATACCTAGAATATGGAGAAAGAAATATCCTCAGGTAAAATCCAATAGGTAGCTTTCTGTGAAACTGCTCTGTGTTGACTTAATTCCTCTCACTCTGTTAAGCCTCTCTTTTCATTGAACAGTTTTATAACCATGTGTATGTTTAGCGTGTGATGCAATATTCGGGAACACTTTGAGTTTACGGTGAAAAAGGAAATATGTTCAGACCGAAACTGGAGAGAAGCTTTCCGAGGAACTGCTTTGTCTCATGTGCATTCCAGTCAGAGTGTTATACCTCTCTTTTCATACAGCGTCGGGGAAACCCTTTTGGAGGAACAGGTACCAGTGATATTCGGGAGCATGTTGATGCCAATGGTGAAAAGGGAAATAGCCTCAGAGAAAAACTGGAAAGAAGCTTTCTAGGAAACTACTCTTTGATATGTGTAATCATTTCTCATAGATAAAACTTTCTTTACAGTATGCAACTTGGAAACTGTCATGGACGGATTCAGGAAGAGACTTTCGGGAGCACATTCAGGACTGTGATGAAAAAGGAAATCTCTTCAGATAAAAACTGGAAAGAAGCATTCTGTGAATCTGCTTTATGCTATGTTTATTCACCTCACAGAGAAGAAGGTTTCTTTACATTATGCAGCTTGGAAACTCCCTCTTGGATGGATCCGTGAAGGGATATTTGGTATCATATACCAGCCTATGGTGAAATAGGAAATATAGTCAGATCAATACCAAAGAGAAGCTTTCTGAGAAACTGCTTGGTGAAGTGTGCTTTCCACTCAGCTTGTTATAACTTTCTTCTCATAAGCCACAGTTTGAACATTGTTCCTGTAAAACCAAAAGAGTGATATTCAGAGCACAATGAAGACTATGGCAAAATAGTCTTCATTGAATAGTCAAAACTGAAATGTCATCCAATAAAAACCAGAAAGAAGCACTCGAGGAAACTGCTCTCTGACATGTGCCTTTTTACACAGGGTTAAAGCTTACTCTACATTTCCCAGTTTGAAAGTCGGTATTTGAGGGTTCTGGGAAGGGATAGTAAGGGGCAATCAGAGGCCTGTACAAGCAAGGACATGTCTTCCATCGAATATTTGAGAGAAGCTTTCTGTGTAACACTTTTGTGAAATTTGTGCTCATCTCATAGAGTTAAATCATTCTTTGGATCGATTAGTTTGAAATCACTCTTTCTGCGAAATCTGAGAAAGCACATTTGGAAACGCTGTTTAGAATATCCTGAAAAGAAATAACCTCAGAAAGAAACCAGAAGGAAACTTTCTGTGAAACTGCTCTGTGTCACGTGAATTCCACTCACACAGTTAAGCTTCTCTTTTCATTGAGCAGTATCATAACACTGATTGTGTTTAGCCTGTGAAGGGAAATTCGGGAGCGCTTTGAGGCTTACGGTCAGAAAGGAAACCTCTTCAGATAGATACTGGAGGGAGGCTTTCTGAGGAGCTGCTTTGTGACGTGTGCATTCCACTCACAGAAATCCACTCTCAGAATGACGTGTGCACTGCTCTCACAGAATGACGTGTGTATTCCACTCACCATTCTTCTCCTAGAGGATTCCGGAATATCTTTTGGAGAAAAAGCTACCAAGAGACAATCGGGAGTGTAGGGATGGCCATGGTGAAAAAGGAAATACCCTAGACATAAACTGGAAAGAAGATTTCTGTGAAACTGCTTTGTGTTAGATATATTTATTCATCTCGCATAGTTAAAACTTTTCTTATATTATGCAGTTTAGAAACTCCGTCATGCACAGATACGTGAAGGGATATTCGGGAGTGCATTCAGGCCTATGGTGAAAGAGGAGATATATTCAGATAAAAACTGGAGAGAAGCTTTCTGAGAAACGACCTTGTGATGTATGCATTCCACTCAGGAAGTTATACCTCTTTTCTCACAAGGCAGTGTTTGAACACTGTTCCTGTGAAACCAAAAAAGTGATATTTCGGATTGCATTGAGGAGTATGGCGAATAGTGAAATATACTGAAATAAAATCGAGGAAGAAGCGTTCCAAGAATCGGTTCTCTGATATGTGCATTCACTTCACAGTGTTAATGCTTACTCTATGTTGCCCAGTTTCGAAACTCTATCTATGACGGATTTGTGAAAGGATATTTCGTGATGCCCATAGGTTTGTGGTGAGGAAGGAAATGTCTTCCAATGAAACCTGCAGAGAAACTTTCTGACCAACTGCTTTGTGATGTGTGTATTTGTCTCATAGAATTAAACGTTTCCTTGGATTGTCAGCTTGAAATCACTGTTTTTGTGGAATCTGAGGGAGGACATTTGGAATCTGAGGGAGGACAATCCTTAGAACATGGAGAAAGAAATATCCTCAGGTAAAATCTCGAAGGAAGCTTTCTGTGAAACTGCTCTGTGTCTTCTTAGAGGCTCTCACTCAGTTAAGCCTCGCTCTTCAATGAGCAGTTTTCTAACCCTGTGATTGCTTAGCGTGTGATGTGATATTCGGGAGCCCTTTGAGGCTTAAGATGAAAAAAGAAATATGTTCAGACGAAAACTGAAAAGAAGCTTTCCAAGGAACTCCTTTGTCACATGTGCATTCCACTCAGCGTCTTATACCTCTCTTCTTATACAGTGTCGGGGAAACTCTTTTGGAGGAACAGGTACCAAGTGATATTTGGGAGCATGTTGATATAGATGGTAAAAAGGGAAATAGTCTTAGAGAAAAACTGGAAAGAAACTTTGTAGGAAACTACTCTCTGATATGCGTAATCATCTCGCATAGATAAAGCGTTCTTTACATTACGCAACTTGGAAACTGTGATGGATGGATCCAGGAAGGGACTTTCGGGACCACATTCCGGACTGCGGCAAAAAAGGAAATTGATTCGGATAAAAACTGGGAAGAAATTTTCTTTGAATCTGCTTTTTGCTATGTTTATTCATCTCACATAGATGAAGCTTTCTTTACATTATGCAACTTGGAGACTCCCTTTGGATCCACGAAGGGATATTTGGGATCACATTCCAGCCTATGGTGAAATGGAAAATATAGTCAGATAAAAACTGGAGAGCAGCTTTCTGAGAAACTGCTTGGTGATGTGTGCATTCCACGCAGGGAGTTGTATCTTCCTTCTCATAAGGCACAATTTGAACACTGTTCCTGTAAAATCAAAAGAGTGATATTTGGAGCACATTCAATACTATGACAAAATTCAACTCTCCAATAAAAAACAGAAAGAAGCACTCAAAGAAACTGCTCTCTGACATGTCCATTTTTACACAGACTTAAAGCTTACTCTACATTTCCCAGTTAGAGAGTCAGTCTTTGAGGGTTCTACGAAGGGATACTAAGTGGCAACCAGAGTCCTGTGTCGAGCAAGGAAATGCTTTCCATCGAATATTTGACACAAGCTTTCTGCGCAACACTTTTGCGAAGTTTGTGTTCATCTCACAGAGTTAAATCATTCTTTGGATTGAGTAGTTTGAAGTCACTGTTTCTGTGGAATCCGAGAAAGGACATTTGTAAACACTCTTTAGAATATCCTGAAAAGGAAATAACCTCAGAGAGAAACCTGAAGGAAGCTTTCTGTGAAACTGCTCTGTGTCACGTGAATTCCGCTCAAACAGCTAAGCTTCACTTTTCATTGAGCAGTATCATAACACTGTTTTTGTTTAGTCTGTGAAGGGACATTGAGGAGCACTTTGAGGCTTACGGTGAGAAAGGAAACCTCTTCAGATGGAAACTGGAGAGCAGCTTTCTGTGGAGCTGCTTTGTGACGTGTGCATTACACTCGCAGAATTCCACTCAGAGAATGACATGTGGATTCCACTCCCAGAATGACGTGTGCAATCCATTCATCATTCTTCTCCTAGACGATTCCGTAATCCCTTTTGGAGAAAAAGCTACCAAGATACATTCAGGTGTATAGGGATGGCTATGGTGAAAAAGGAAATATCCTCATACAAAAACTGGAAAGAGGATTTCTGTGAACGTGCAGAGCCATGAGGCCCGAAATTAGCCGACCTCTGTTGCCTGATATCCGCAAAGCGGAGACAAGATGGCACATTTCCGGTTTCTTCATTACAAACCTTTCCCACACGCGCCTAAAGCTTTTCCCGCGTGTGCCTAAAGCTTTTCTCGTGCATGCCTAAACTTTTCCCACAAACTACAACCTTTCCCTTGCACACGCAAACATTTTCCCACCTAGGAAGATATGCAGCCTACGGTGCAGGCGCGATTCCGTGCCCGGGAAAATTACAAACCCATGGCGCATGAGCGATTGTAATTTGAGAAAACCCGGCCCCCTGTCACCGACCTGCCCCAACCTCTTCCCCTGGCAGCCTATATAAGGCATTGCACTGCCACCAATAAACGAGACTTGATCAGGCTATTTGTCTTGTCTCCATTTCTCGTGTTTTCTTGTCTCCTCCATTTCCACTCCCCCTTTCAGGGTCCGTTTGACTGTCCTGCAGGTCGAGACACCTGGTGCCCGAACAGGGACCTGGACACGGGGGAAAAAGTGAGGAAGAAGGCACTAAAGTCGGCCGAAAGTGAAAGTGGAAGAAATTCCTCCGGACGTCGCGGGAAGTAGCTGCATTGGAACCAGAGGTAAGTAACAGTGTCTGATTATAGGACAAGAATTAAGCCAGCATCAAATTTATGTAGGACAGTTAAAAGAGGCTTTAAAAACGTGAGGAGTAAAGGTTAAGAATAATGATTTGTTTAAATTTTTTGATTTTGTAAAGGATACCTGCCCTTGGTTTCCACAAGAGGGAACCATTGACATAAAGAGGAGGTGTAGAGTTGGAGATTGTTTTCAAGATTATGATAGTACTTTTAAACCAGAGAAGGTCCCGGTGACAGCCTTTTCCTAATGGAACTTAATTAGAGATATAATAGATAAAAAGGAAAAAGAAAAAGATCCTGATGTAATGGCAGTGGTTACTCAGACTGAGGAAATATTAAGAGGCAGGTCCCAAACCGACCTCGAAAAATCCACACCTAACAAAAAAATTGACCTTATATCGCTACAAAGCGATGAGGAAGAGGCTGGGGTCCCCTCAATAATAAATATAGAAACATCTAATAAAGAAAAGGCCAGAAAATACCCAGTTTTACCTACAACTAATGAAAACAAAAGTAAAAATAACCTTAACCCTTCAGAAGTAGACTGGGATAATTTAGAGGAAGGGGCAGCAAAATATCATAATTCTGACTGGCCACAAACTCTTACTTATCCTCCTCCCTATAATAAGTCTTCTGCCCCCGCAGTTATGGCAGTAATAGACCCAAAACAGGAGCTTAAAGAAAAGATTGCACAACTTGAGGAGCAAATAAAGCTTGAAGAACTACATCAGTCTTTAATCACCAGATTGCAGAAATTAAGGACATGAAGTGAGAGCGTTCAATACCCTAAAGGAATAGAGAAACACTCTCACCCTCAGAGACCCAGACAGCATGTCCCAAAAGGAAAGTCGCTTGGCAGTAGGGATAGGGAGGATTCCTCTCCTCAAGACGTTTTTCCAGTAACTGAAACTACAGATGCACAGGGCCGAGCCTGGAGACACCACAATGGGTTTGAATTTACTGCAATAAAAGAACTAAAAACCACTGTCTCGCAATACGGAGCTACTGCCATGTACACCCTGGCTATAGTAGAATCTGTGGCCGAAAATTGGCTCACTCCAATAGATTGGAATACCTTAGTTAGAGCCGTCCTTTCCGGAGGCGACCATCTGATTTGGAAGTCAGAATTTTATGAGAATTCTAGAGATACGGCCAAGAGAAACCAACAAGCCAGAAATGGTTGGGATTTTGATATGCTAACTGGCTCGGTAACTACATAGAAACCGATGCTCAGATGCAGTACGATCCCAGACTGTTTTCTCAAATCCAAGCAGCGGCTACCAAAGCCTGGAGAAAACTCCCTGTTAAAGGGGATCCAGGAACCTACCTCACGGGGCTCAAACAGGGGCCTGATGAGCCCTTTGCAGACTTTGTACACAGATTTTAACCACGGCCAGCAGAATATTTGGAAATGCCAAGGTAGGGGTGGATTATGTAAAACAGCTAGCTTATGAAAATGCTAACCCGGCTTGTCAGGCAGCAATCAGACCTTATAGAAAGAAAACAGACTTAACAGGCTACATCTGCCTCTGTTCAGACGTGGGGCCCTCATATCAACAGGGCTTGGCTATGGCTGCTGCCTTTAGTGGACAAACCATAAAAGACTTCCTCGTTAGTAAAAATAAGAATAGCAAGGGGTGCTTCAAGTGCAGAAAAATGGGACACTTCCCTAGGGATTGTAAAGGAGAGCTAGCTAAGACCTTAGAGGCAAAAGCTCCAGGCCTCTGCCCTAGGTGTAAAAAAGGAAAACATTGGGCTAACGAATGTAAATCTAAAACTGACAATCAAGGAAATCCCCTAACACCTCAACAGGGAAACAGGTTGAGGGACTGGCCCCAGGCCCCAAAACAAGCTTATGGGGCAGTCAGTTTTGTACCAACCAACAACAATTCGTTTCACAACTTAGTAGAGCAACCCCAGGAAGTGCAAGATTGGACCTCTGTTCCACTTCCCACTCAGTATTAACCCCTGAAATGGGACCCCAAGCCTTAGGTACTGGGGTATATGGACCTCTACCCTCAAACATGTTTGCATTAATCCTAGGGAGAACCAGCGTCACCATGAAAGGCCTACAGGTCTTTCCAGGAATAGTTGATAGTGATTATATAGGAGAAATCAAAATCATGGCCAAGGCTACTGACAACATCATTATCATTCCTCAAGGGGATAGAATAGCGCAGTTATTCCTGTTACCATTGCTAAAACCAGCTAATAAAGTCCTATCGCCCCTAAGGGGAAAGGGAGGATTCAGATCCCCAGACATCTACTGGGTACAGCCCATTACTAATCAAAAACCCTCTCTCACCTTATGGCTAGACGGAAAGTTGTTTACAGAAGTGATAGACACAGGGGCCAATGTAACAATTATTAAACAACAAGATTGGCCCTCCAGTTGGCCCACTTTAGAGACCTTAACAAATTTACGAGGAATCGAGCAAAGTAATAACCGTAGACAAAGTTCCAAATATCTCACCTGGAGAGATCAAGAAAATAATTCCAGTCTCATTAAGCCATTTGTTATTCCTGATTTGCCTGTTAACCTTTGGGGTAGAGATCTTCTCTCCCAAATGAGGGTCATGATGTGTAGCCCAAATGATATAGTCACTGCACAAATGTTGGCTCAGGGCTACCACCCTGAGAAAGGGTTAGGAAAAAGAGAAGATGGCATTTACAGCCAATACCAGCCATAGGAAAATTGAATAAAAGGGGGCTTGGAAATTTTTAACTGTGGCCATTGACAAACCTGCACCCCAAAAAGGTGCTGACCCAATCACTTAAAAGTCAGATAAACCCCTTTGGGTTGATCAATGGCCACTAACCAATGAGAAGCTTGCCACTGCCCAACAGTTAGTGCAGGAACAATTAGAGGCAGGACACATTACAGAAAGCAACTCTCCTTGGAACACCCCCATATTTGTCATAAAAAAGAAATCTGGAAAGTGGAGACTCTTACAATATTTGAGAGCAGTAGATGCTACTATGGTCCTTATGGGCACCTTACAGCCAGGGCTACCTTCTCCAATTGCAATCCCTCAAAGATATTTTAAAATTATCATAGACCTTAAGGATTGCTTTTTTACAATTCCCCTTCATCCTACTTACCAAAAATGATTTGCCTTTAGCTTACCCTCTATAAATTTTAGACAACCAATGAAGCGATACCAATGGAAAGTGTTACCTCAGGGTATGGCAAACAGTCCCACCTTGTGTCAAAAATATGTGGCTACAGCCATACACTCAGTTAGAGAGACATGGAAACAAATGTATATTATGCACTATATGGATGACATTCCTATAGCAGGACAAGAAGGAGAAAAAGTTTTACAGTGTTTTGCTCAATTCAAACAAAACCTAACCACAGCGGGGTTACAAATAGCTCCAGAAAAAATACAACTACAAGACCCTTACATATATTTAGGTTTTCAGATAAATGGACCTAAAATTAATAATCAAAAGGCAGTTATCCTTAAAGATAAGGTACAAACCCTCAATGATTTCCAAAAGCTCCTTGGAGACATAAATTGGCTCCGGCCATACTTAAAACTCACCACGGGAGACTTAAAACCTTTATTAGACACCCTGAGAGGTGACCCCAACACTAAGTCCCTTAAGTCGTTATCAAAAGAAGCTCTTTTGTCATTTAATAGGGTAGAGACGGCCATTGCTGAGCAATTTGTTACTAACATAGACTATGCACAGCCATTAACCTTTTTAATATTTAACACAACACTAATACCTACTGGTTTATTCTGGCAAAATGACCCTATTATGTAGGTCCATTTGCCTTCATCTCCCAAAATGGTATTACTCCCTTATTATGACGCCATAGCAGATTTAATCATTTTAGGGAGAGACAATAGCAAAAAATATTTTGGAATTGAACCTTTTACAATCATACAACCTTATTCTAAGCCACAAATCCATTGGTTGATGCAAAATACTGAAACGTGGCCAATTGCTTGCGCCTCTTATGCCGGTAACTTAGATAACCATTACCTGCCAAATAAGCTTATCCAATTTTGTAAACTACATGCTTTTGTCTTCCCTCATGTCATCAGTAAAACACCTTTAGACAATGCCTTATTAGTATTCACTGATGGGTCATCCACAGGAACTGCTGCATATACCTTTGCTGACACCACTGTTAAATTCAAAACCAGCCATACCTCGGCTCAGCTGGTAGAATTTCAGGCCTTAATTGTGGTGCTGTCAGCCTTCCCTGATCAGGCCCTTAATACTTATACTGACAGTGCATACTTAGCTCACTCAATACCTTTACTAGAGACTGTAGCACAAATCAAACATGTGTCAGACACAGCCAAGTTATTTTTTACAATATCAACAATTAATACATGACAGAACAACACCCTTTTTTCTTGTACACATCAGGGCTCACTCAGGACTGCCAGGACCTCTATCCCAGGACAACCAACTGGCTGATATGGCAACCAAGACGGTAGCCATAGCTACAAATACAAACCTAGCCCAAGCACAGGCTATTCATGCCTTACACCATCTTAATGCTCAAACTTTGAGACTGATGTTTAAAATAACTAGAGAACAAGCAAAACAGATAGTTAAACAATGTCAGACCTGTATAACATACCTGCCAGTCCCTCACTTAGGAATTAACCCAAGAGGACTAGTTCCCAACACGATCTGGTAAATGGATGTCACCCATTATTCAGAATTCGGTAACTTAAAATACATCCATGTATGTATAGATACATTTAGTGGATTTATACTAGCCAGCTTACAAACAGGAGAAGCTATCAAACATGTCATAGCTCATTTACTACACTGTTTTTCCATAGTTGGAAAGCCTAAACAACTAAAAACAGACAATGGTCCTGGTTATTCATGCAAAGCCTTTGAAGACTTCTGTCTTAAATTACAAATAAAACACATTACTAGAATTCCATATAACCCTCAAGGACAAGGAATAGTTGAAGGAGCACACCTATCCTTAAAAACCACCATTGACAAAATAAAAAAGGGAGAATGGTACACTACTAAGGGCACCCCTAGAAACATACTTAATCACACACTTTTTATTTTAAAATTTTTAAATTTAGATAACCTGAACAGATCAGCAGCCAATCGATTTTGGCATTCTGAATCAAAAAAAAAACAATTTGCCATGGTTATGTGGAAAGACCCATCAGACAACACATGGCATGGTCCAGACCCCGTGTTAATCTGGGCAAGAGGCTCAGTTTGTGTTTTTTCTCAAACTCATGATGCAGCCAGATGGCTACCAGAGCGACAGGTAAGACAGGTACCTAACAATAGCCAATCCAGGGAGTAATTTTCTCCCTGAGAGTACGCTTTTCCTCTATTGCAGAGATGAACTTCATCTACAAGCCCCTCTGGACCATGGTGCTGCTTTGCCAAGCACCCCAGGTATATGCCGGCTTTGGTAATCCCCATGAGGTCCATAAATATGTACGACAACGATATGGTAAGCCCTGTGATTGTTTGGGGGGATATGTGACTTCCCTTCCAAATACGTACATCTCAGCTGTGTCCTGCTCCACTTACACAGCATGCCTGTCTAGTGACTCTCTTAAGGGCAGGTTTGTGTCAATCCCAAGATTATTTACCAGAGGGGATACCACAACCTGCCCTTGTGACACATTTGAGACTACTATGCATAGTTCCTGCTACACTGCTTATCTAGAATGTACTTCTGGCGGTAAAACATACTATACTGCTCTATAAACAAGATCTAGAACCCCCACTATAGGGGCCAGTAGTGTCCCTACAGTTGTAGGAAATACTAATAATCTTATATCAGCAGGCTTTACTGGAATTGTAGGACAGCCTGTCTGCTGGAATATTCACCCCCTCTTCATATCTCTGACGGAGAGGACCACAAGACAAGTTCCGAGAAATTAGGGTATACAAAAAACTTGAAGAGGTGCAAAGGTCCCTGTACCCAGAAATTCACTACCACCCCTTGGCCTTGACCAAAGCCCGAGGGAAAGAAAAAATTGATGCCCAGACCTTTGACTTCCTCACTGCTACTCATAACCTGCTTAACAATTCCAACTCTAGTCTAGCTAATGACTGCTGGCTGTGTCTGCAATCAGGAGATCCCGTTCCCCTTGCCATACCCAGCAATGACTTAAATTATACATCCAATACCCCTTGCACCATAATCCCTCCCCTTAAAGTACAACCTTTACAATTTCCTAGTTCCTCTTGCATTTGCTCCCCTCCCCTTAATAACACTTACGACCTTGATGTAGGATTCAATGAATTCAATAATTGTTCCACCATAGCAAATATTTCCCAATCGTTGTGTGCCCCAAACAGCTCAGTTTTTATATGTGGCAATAATAGGGCTTATACCTATTTACCTACTAACTGGACAGGACGCTGTGTCTTAGCCACACTTTTGCCAGACATAGACATTATCCCTGGAGATGAACCTGTACCTATCCCAGCTATAGATCACTTTCTAGGAAGAAACAAAAGGGCAATACAATTTATCCCCTTACTTGCAGGATTAGGCATAACTACTGCTGTAGCAACTGGGGCTACAGGCCTAGGGGTTTCTGTTACTCAATACACCAAATTGTCTCGTCAGTTGATCTCAGATATGCAGGTCATTTCAAGTACTATACAAGATTTACAAGATCAGGTAGATTCTCTGGCAGAAGTAGTGCTCCAAAATAGAAGAGGCCTAGATTTACTAACTGCAGAACAGGGAGGCATCTGCTTGGCTTTGCAGGAGAAGTGCTGTTTCTATGCCAACAAATCCTGAATCCTCAGAGATAAGATTAGGCGTCTACAAGTAGACCTACAAAAACGACAAAAAGAAATAACCAATAACTCGTTTTGGACTGGGTTCCATGGATTCCTTCCCTATCTTATGGCATTCCTGAGCCCCCTGCTTTGCCTATTGCTCTTACTCTCTGTAGGACCTTTGGTCTTTAATAAGCTCATGACATTCCTTAAGCAACAAGTCGAGGCTATCCAAGCGAAGCCTATACAGGTCAATTATCATCGCCTAGAACAAGATCGCGGTGGTTCATACTCACACACATTATGACCAACATCCCTATGCCCTGAACTGGACAGCCAATGACGGGTAAGAGAGTATCATCTCTCACTAACCTAAGACAGGAGGGCCGTCATAAGCTACTGCCTAATCCGATGATGGGTACCAGTGATGAGATGTATTACTCCAACCTAAGACAGGCACAGTTCCCGAGGAATAATCTTCTAGCCACTATTGTATAAAAAAAAAGGGAGACCTGTCCGGAGCCATGAGGCGCGGAATTAGCCGACCTCTGTTGCCTGATCTCCACAAAGCGGAGACAAGATGGCACATTTCCGGGTTCTTCATTACAAACCTTTCCCACGCGCACCAAAAGCTTTTCCCGCTCGCATCTAAACTTTTCCCACATGCGCCAACCTTTCCCGCGCGCGAGCAAACATTTTCCCGCCCAGGAAGATATGCAGCCTACAGTGCAGGCGCAATCCCGCACACAGGAAAACTACAAACCTACAGCGGATGCGGGATTGTAATTTGAGAAAACCCGGCTCCCCGTCACCGCCCTGGCCCAACCTCTTCCCCTACCAGCCTATATAAGGCATTGCACTGTCACCATAAAAGGAGACTTGATCAGGCTATTTGTCTTGTCTCCATTTCTCGTGTTTTCTTGTCTCCTCCATTCCCACTCCCCCTTCCAGGGTCCGTTCGACTGTCCTGCAGGTCGGGACATGTGAATCTGCTTTGTGTTAGATATATTTATTCATCTCGCATAGTTAAAACTTTTCTTCTATTACTCAGTTTGGAAACTCTGTCATGCACGGATATGCGAAGGGACATTTGGGAGCACATGGAAGCCTACAGTGGAAGAGGAGATGTCTTCAGATAAAAAAGTCTTCAGATAAACGTGGAGACAAGCTTTCTGAGAAACGATTTTGTGATGTATGCATTCCACTCAGGGAGTTATACCTCTTTTCTCAAAAGGCAGTGTTGGAACACTGTTCCTTTGAAACCAAAAAAGTGATATTTCAGAGAACATTGAGGACTACAGCGAATAGTGAAATATACTGAAATAAAATCGAGGAAGAAGCGTTCCAAGGATCTGCTCTCTGATATGTGCATTCACTTCACAAAATTAATGCTTCCTGTATGTTGCCCAGTTTCGAAACTGTGTCTTTGAAGGATCTGTGAAGAAATATTTAGTGACGCCCGGAGGTTTGTGATGAGCAAGGAAACGTCTTCCAATGAAACCTGCAGAGAAACTTTCTGAGCAATGGCTTTGTGATGTGTGTATTCGTCTCTTAGAGTTAAACAGTTCTTTAGATTGAACAGCTTGAAATCACTGTAATGTGGAATCTGAGGAAGTATATTTGGGAAAGATCCTTAGAACATGGAGAAAGAAATATCCTCAGGTAAAATCCAGAAGTAAGCTTTCTGTGAAACTGCCCTGTTTCGTCTTAATGGCTCTCACTCAATGAAGCCTGTCTTTTCATTGAGCAGTTTTCTAACCCTGTGTATGCTTAGCATGTTACGGGACATTCAGGAGCACTTTGAGGCTAACGGTGAAAAAGGTAATATATTCATACCAAAACTGGAGAGAAGCTTTCCGAGGAACTGCCTTGTGACGTGTGCATTCAACTCACAGTGTTATACCTCTCTCCTCATGCAGCGTCGGGGAAACCCTTTTGGAGAAACAGGTACCAAGTGATATTCAGGGGCATGTTGATGCCGATGGTGAAAAGGGAAATAGCCTCAGACTAAAACTGGAAAATGTTTTATATGCAACTACTCTGTGATATGTGTTATCATCTCACATAGATAATGCTTTCTTTACAATACTCAGCTTGCAAACTGTCATGGACGGATCCAGAAATGGACCTTCGGGAGCACTTTGAGGACTATGGTGAAAAACGAAATATCTTCAGATCAGAACGGGAAAGAAGCTTTCTGTGAATCTGCCTTTTGCTATGTTTATTTATCTCACATAGATGAATCTTCCTTTACTTTACACATCTTGGAAAATCCCTCGTGGATGCATCTGCAAAGGGATATTGGGATCACATTCAGGCCTATAGTGAAATAGGAATTATAGTCAGATCAAAACGGGAGCGAAGCTTTCTGAGAAACTGTTTGGTGATGTGTGCATTCCACTCAGGGACTTATAACTTTCTTCTCATAAGACACAATTTGAACACTGTTCCTGTAAAACCAAAAGAGTGATATTCGGAGCACATTGAAGACCATGGCAAAATTGAAATATCCAATAAAATACAGAAAGAAGAACTCGAAGAAACTGCTCTCTGACATATCCATTTTTACACAGGGTTAAAGCTTACTCTACATTTACCAGTTTGAAAGTCGGTCTTTGAGGGTTCTGTGAAGGGATAGTAAGTGGCAACTGGAGGCCTGTGTCGAGCAAGGAAATGTCTTCCATCGAATATTGAGAGAAGCTTTCTTCTCAACCCTTTTGTGATGTTTGTACTCATCTCATAGAGTTAAATCATTCTTTGGATTGAGTAGTTTGAAATCACTGTTTCTGTGGAATCTGCAAGAGGACATTTGGAAACGCTCTTTAGAATATCGTGAAAAAGTAATAATCTCAGAGAGAAACCGGAAGGAAGCTTTCTGTGAAACTGCTCTGAGTCACGTAAATTCCACTCACACAGTTAAGCTTCCTTTTCCATTGAGCAGTATCATAACACCGTTTTTGTTTATTCTGTGAAGGGATTTTCAGGAGCACTTTGAGGCTTACAGTGAGAAAGGAAATGTCTTCAGATAGAAACTGGAGAGAAGCGTTCTGAGGAGCTGCTTTGTGACATGTGCATTCCACTCACAGAATTCCATGCACAGAATGACGTGTACATTTCACTCACAGAATGACAGCTTCATTCCACTCACCTTTCTTCTCCTAGAGGATTGCTTAATCCCTATTGGAGAAAAACCTACCAAGAGACTTTGCGAGTACAGGTATGGCTATGGTGAAAAAGGAAATATCCTCAGACAAAAACTGGAAAGAAGATATCTGTGAAACTCCTTTGTGTTAGATATATTTATTCATCTCGCATAGTTTAAACTTTTGTTATATTACGCAGTTTGGAATCTCCATAATGCACGGATCAACGAAGTGACATTCGGGAACAAATTCAGGTCTATGATGAAAGAGGATATATTTTCAGATAAAAAGTGAATAGTAGCTTTCTGAGAAACGAGTTTTTGATGTAAACATTCCAATCAGGGAATTATACCTGTTTTCTCACAAGGCAGTGTTTCAACATTGTTCCTGTGAAACCGAAAAGCTGATATTTTGGAGCATATTGAGTACTATGGCGAATAGTGAAATATACTGAAATAAAAGCGAGGAAAGCGCATTACAAGAAACCACTCTATGATATGTGCGTTCATTTCACAGAGATAATGCTTCCTGTATGTTGCCCACTTTCAAAACTCTGTCTTTGGAGAATCTGTGTAGGGATATTTAGTGATGCCCAGAGGCTTGTGGTGAGCAAGGAAACGTCTTCCGATGAAACCTGCAAAGAAACTTTTTGACCAACTGCTTTTCAATGTGTGTATTCAACTCATAGAGTTAAACCGTTCTTAGGATTGAACAGCTTGAAATCACTGTGTATGTGGAATCTGAGGAAGAACATTTGGGAACTATCCCTAGAACATGGAGAAAGAAGTATCCTCAGGTAAAATCCAGAAGGAATTTTTCTGTGACACTGCTCTGTGTCGTCTTAATGGCTCTCACTCAGTTAAGCCTCGCTATTCATTGAGCAGTTTTCTACCCAGTGTATGCTTAGCGTGTGACGGGATATTCCGGAGCACTTTGAGGCTTAAGGTGAAAAAGGAAATATGTTCAGACCAAAATTGGAGAGAAGCTTTCCGAGGACCTGCCTTGTGACATGGGCATTCCACTCTCAGTGTTATACCTCACTTCTCATACAGCACTGGGGAAACCCTTTTGGAGAAACAGGTACCAAGTGGTATTCGGGAGCATATTGGTGCCGATGGTGAAAAGGGTAATAGCCTCAGACTAAAACTGGAAAAAGCTTTCTAGAAAACTACTCTGTGATATTTGTAATCACCTCACATAGATAATGCCTTCTTTACATTATCTAGCTTGGAAACTGTCATGGACGGATCCACGGATGGACTTTCGGAGCACTTTAAGGAGTGCTGAAAAACGAAATATCTTCAGATCAGAACGGGAAAGAAGCTTTCTGTGAATCTGCTTTTTGCTATGTTTATTCATCTCACATAGATGAAGCATTCTTTACGTTGCACAGCTTGGAAACTCCCTCATCGATGGAACCGGGAAGCGATATATGGATCACGTTCAGGCCTACAGTGAAATAGGAAATATACTCACATCAAAACGGGTGCAACGCATTCTGTGAAACTGCTTCGTGAGTGGTGCATTGCTCTCAGGGAGGTATAACTTTCTTGTCATAAGGCACAGTTTGAACACTGTTCGTTTAAAACCAAAGAGTGATATTCAGACCACTTTGAAATCTATGGCAAAATTGAAAAGACCAATAAAAAACAGAAAGAAGCACTCGAAGAAACTGCTCTCTAACATGGCCTTTTTTGCACTGGGATAAAGCTTACTCTACTTTTCCCAATTTGAAACTCAGTCTTTGAGGGTCCTGCGAAGGGATGGTAAGTGGCAACCGGAGGCCTGTGTCGAGCAAGGAAATGTCTTCCATCAAATATTTGAGAGCTTTCTGTGCAACTCTTGGTGAAGTTTGTACTCATCTCATAGAATTCAATCATTCTTCAGATTGATGAGTTTGAAATCACTGTTTCTGTGGAATCTGAGAAAGGACATTTGGAAACGCTTTTTAGAATATCTTGAAAAAGAAATAACCTCAGAGAGAAAGCAGAAGGAAGATTTCTGTGAAACTGCTCTATGTCACATGCATTCCGCTCATACAGTTAAGCTTCCATTTCATTGAGCAGTATCATAACACTGTTCTTGTTTCACCTTCGAAGGGATATACAGGAACGTTTTGAGGCTTACTGTGAGAAAGGCATCATCTTCAGATAAAAAATAGAGAGAAGCCTTCTGAGGCTTCTTTTTTTGGGACGTGTGCATTCCACTCACAGAATTCCACTCACAGAATGACGTGTGCATTCCACTCACAGAATGACGTGTGCATTTCACTCACCTTTCTTCTCCTAGAGGATTCCGGAATTCCTTTTGGAAAAAAAGCTTCCAAAAGACATTCGGGAGTATAGGGATGGCAATGGTGAGAAAGGAAACATCCTCAGACAAAAAACTGGAGAGAAAATTTCTGTGTAACTGTTTTGTGTTAGATATATTTATTCATCTCACATAGTTAAAACTTGTCTTATATTATGCTGTTTGGAAGCTCAGCCATGTACGGATCCACGAAGGGACATTCGGGAGCACTTTCAGGCCCACGGTGAAAGAGAAGTTATCTTCAGATAAAAAGTGGAGAGAAGCTTTCTCGGAAAAGATTTTGTGATGTATGCATTCCCCTCAGGGAATTATACCTGTTTTCTAACAAGGCAGTGTTTGAACACTGTTCCTGTGAAACGGAAAAAGTGATATTTCAGAGCGCATTGAGGACTACGGCAAATAGTGAAATATACTGAAATAAAATCAACGAAGAAGGGTTCCAAAAATCTCCTCTCTTATATGTGCATTCACTTCACAGAGTTAATGCTTAATCTATGTTGCCCAGTTTCTAAAATCTGTCCTTGAAGGATCTGTTAAGGGATATTTAGTGATGCCCGCAGGCTTTTGGTGGGCAAGGAAACGACTTCCGGTGAAAACTGCAGAGAAAGTTTCTGAGCAACTGCTTTGCAATGTGTGTATTCCTCTCATAGAGATAAAATGTTCTGTGGATTGAACATGTTGAAATCACTCTTTTTGTGGAATCTGAGGAAGGACATTTCGGAACAATCATTAGAACATTGAGAAAGAAATATCATCAGATAAAACCCAGAAGGAAGCTTTCTGTGAAACTGCTCTGTGTCATCTTAATGGCTCTCACTCAGTTAAGACCCTCTTTTCATTGAGCAGTTTTCAAACTCTGTGTATGCTTAGCATGTGATGGGATATTCAGGAGCACTTTGAGGATTACGAGGAAAAAAGAAACATGTTCAGACCAAAACTGGAGTGAAGCTTTCCGAGGAACTGCCTTGTGACGTGTGCATTCCACTCACAGTGTTATACCTATCTTCTTATTCAGGGTCGGGGAAACCGTTTCGGAGAAACAGGTACCAACTGATATTCGGGAGCATTTTGATGCCGATGGCAAAAAGGGAAGTAGCCTCAGAATAAAACTGGAAAGAGCTTTCTAGGAAACTACTCTGAGTCATGTGTAATCATCTCACAGAGATAATGCTTTCTTTACATTACGCAGCTTGTAACCTGTCATGGACGGATCCACGAAGGGACGTTCAGGAGCATATTCAGGACTATGGTGAAAAACGAAATATCTTCAGATAAAAGCAGGAAAGAAGCTTTCTGTGAATCTGCTTTTTGCTATGTTTATTCATCTCCCATAGATGAAGCTTTCTTTACATTACACCGGTTGGAACCTGCTTCGTGGATGGATCCACGAAGGGATATTTGGGATCATATTCGGGCGTATAGTGATATAGGAAATATACTCAGATCAATACGGGAGAGAAGCTTTCTGAGAAACTGCTTGGTTACGTGTGCATTCCACTCAGGGAGTTACAACGTTCTTCTCATAAGGCTCAATTTGAACACTGTTCTTGTAAAACCAAAAGACTGATATTCGGAGCACATTGAAGTCTATGGCAAAATTGAAATGTCCAATAAAAAACAGAATGAAGCACTCGAAGATATTGTTCTCAGACATGTCCATTTTGACACAGGGTTATAGTTACTCTACATTTCCCAGTTTGAAATTCCGCCTTTGAGGGTTCTTCGAAGTGATAGTAAGTGGCAATCAGAGGCCTGTGTGGAGCAAGGAAATGTTTCCATCGAATATTTGAGAGAAGCATTCTGCACAACTCTTCTGAAGTTTGTGCTCATCTCATAAAGTTATATCATTCTTTGGATTGAGTAGTTTGAAATCACTGTTTCTGTGGAATCTGCAACAGGACATTTGGAAATGCTTTTTAGAATATCCTGAAAAAGAAATAACCTCAGAGAGAAACCAGAAGGAAGAATTCTGTGAAACTGCTCTGTGTCACGTAAATTTCACTCACACAGTTAACCTTCTGTTTCATTGAGCAGTATCATAACACTGTTTTTGTTTCCTCTGTGAAGGGATACTAAGGAGCGTTGAAAGCTTACAGTGATAAAGGAAACGTCTTCAGATAGAAACTGGAGAGAAGCTTTCTGAGGAGCTGCTTTGTGACGTGTGCATTCCACTTACAGAATTCCACTCACAGAATGACCTCTGCATTCCACTCAAAGAATGATGTGTGCATTCCACTCACCTTTCATCTCCTTGAGGATTCCGGAATCCCTTTTGAAGAAAAAGCTACCAAGAGACATTCAGGAGTATAGGGATGGTTCTGGTGAGAAAGGAAATTCCCTCAGACACAAAGTGGAAAGAAGATTTCTGTGAAACTGCTTTGTGTTAGATATATTTATTCATCTAGCATAGTTAAAACTTTTCTCATATTACGCAGTTTGGAAATTCCGTCATGCACGAATCCGCGAAGGGACATTCGGGAGCATATTCACGCATATGGTGAAAGAGGTTATACCTACAGATTAAACCTGGATAGAAGCTTTCTGAGAAACTACTTTGTTATGTATACATTCCACTCAGGGAGTCACACCTCTTTTCTCACAATGCAGCGTTTGAACACTGTTCCTGTGAAACCGAAAAAGTGATATTTTGGGGCGCATTGATGACTATGGCGAATAGTGAAATATGCTGAAATAAAATCGAGGAAGAAGCCTTCCAAGAATTTGCTCTCTGATGTGTGCATTCACTTCAAAGTGTTAATGCTTACTCTATGTTGCCCAGTTTCGAAACTCTGTTTTGAAGGATCTGTGAAGTGATATTTAGTGACCCCCAGAGGCTTCTGGTGAGCAAGGAAACATCTTCCAATGAAACCTGCAGAGAAACTTTCTGAGCCACTGCTTTGTGATGCGTGTATTAGTCTCAGAGAGTTAAACCATTCTTTGTATTGAGCAGCTTGAAATCACTTTTTTTGTGGCATCAGAGGAAGGACATTTGGAAACGACCCTTATAATATGAAGAAAGAAATATCCTCAGCTAAAACCCAGAAGGAAGCTTTCTGTGAAACCGCTCTGTATTGTCTTAATTCCTCTCATTCATTTAAGCCTCTCTTTTCATTGAGCAGATTTCTAACCATGTGTATGTTTAGAGTGTGATGGAATATTCGGGAGCACTATGAGCCTTACGGTGAAAAAGGAATTATGTGAAGAGCGAAACTAGAGAGAGGCTTTCCGAGAAACTGCTTTGTGTCGTGTACATTCCATTCCCAGTCTTATACCTCTCTTCGCATACAGTGTCGGGGAAACCATTTGAGAGAAAAGGTGCCTAGTGATATTCGGGAGCATGTTGATGCCAATGAGGAAAAGGGAAGTAGCCTCAGAAAAAAACAGGAAAGAAGCTTTCTAAGAAACTACTCTGTGATATGTGTAATCATGTCACATAGATAAACCTTTTTTACATTACGCAGCTTGAAAACTGTCATGGGCAAATCCACCAAGGCACCTTCCAGAGCACATTCAGGACTATAGTGAAAACGGAAATATCTTTAGATAAAAACTAGAAAGAAGCTTTCTGTGAATCAGCTTTTTGCTATGTTTATTCATCTCACATAGATGAATCTTTCTTTACATTACACTGCTTGGAAACTCCCTCGTGGATGGATCCGCAAAGGGATATTTGGGATCACATTCGGTCCTATGGTGAAATAGGAAGTATAGTCAGATGAAAATTGGAGAGATTCTTTCTGAAAAACTGCTTCATGATGTGTGCATTCCACTCTGGGAGTTATAACTTTCTTCTCATAAGGCACAGTTTGAACACTGTTCCTGTAAAATCAAAAGAGTGATATTCGGAACATATTGAAGAATATAGTAAAAAGTGAAATGTCATCGAGTAAAAATCAGAAAGAAGCACTCAAAGAAACTGCTCTCTGACATGTCCATTCTTATCAGAGGGTTAAAGCTCAATCTACATTTCCAAGTATGAAAGACGGACTTTGAGGGTTCTGCGAAGGGATTGTAAGTGGCAACCAGAGGCCGGTGTGGAGTAAGGAATTGTCTTCCATCGAAAATTGGAGAGAAGTTATGTGCGCAACTCTTTTGTGATGCTTGTATTCATCTCATAGAGTTAAATCCTTCTTTGGATTGAGTAGTTTGAAATCACTGTTTCTGTGGAATCTGAGAAAGGACATTTGAAAACGCTTTTTAGAATGTTCTGAAAAAAAATAACCTCGGAGAAACTCCAGAAGGAAGCTTTGTTTGAAACTGCTCTGTGTCTCGTGAATTCCACTCACACGGTTAAGCTTCTCTTTTCATTGAGCAGTATCATAACACTGTTTTTGTTTAGTCGGTGAAGGGATATTCAGGAGTGCTTTGAGGCTTACTGTGAGAAAGGAACCGTCTTCAGATAGAAACTGGAGAAAAGATTTCTGAGGAGCTGCTTTGTGACGTGTGCATTCCACTCACAGAAATAGACCTTTCTTCTCCTAGAGGATTCTGGAATACCTTTTGGAGAAAAAGCTACCAAGAGACATTCAGGCATATAGGGACTGCTATGGTGAAAAAGGAATTATCCTCACACAAAAACTGGAAAGAAGATTTCTGTGAAACTCCTTTTTGTTAGATATGTTCATTTATTGCACATAGTTAAAAGTTTTCTTATATTACACAATTTGGAAACTCCGTCATGCATGGATCCATGCAGGGCCATTCAGGAGAACATTCAGGCCTACGTGAAACAGGAGATATCTTCAGATAAAAACTAGAGAGAAGCTTTCTGAGAAGCTACTTTGTGATGTATGCATTCGACTCAGGGACTTATACTCCTTTTCTAACAAGGCAGTTTTTGAACACTGTTCCTGTGAATCCGAAAAAGTGATAGTTCAGAACACATTGAGGACTATGGCGAATAGTGAAATATACTGAAATATAATCGAGGAAGAAGTGTTCCCAGAATCTGCTCTCTGATATGTGCTTTCACTTCACACATTTAATGCTTACTCTATGTTGCCCAGCTTCGAAACTCTGTCTTTGAAGAATTTGTGTAGGCATATTTAGTGATGTCCAGAGGCTTGTGGTGAGTGAGCAAATGTCTTCCGATGAAACCTGCTGAGAATCGTTCTGAGCAACTGCTTTGCAATGTGTGTCTTCGTCTCAAAGAGATAAACCATTCTTTGGCTTCAGCAGCTTGAAATCACTCTTTTTTGTAAAATCTGAGAAAGGACATTTGGGAAAGATCCTTAGAATATGGAGAAAGAAATATACTCAGGTATAATCCAGAAGGAAGCTTTCTGTGAAACTGCTCTGTGTCATCTTAATTCCTCTCGCTCAGTTAAGCCACTCTTTTCATTGAGCAGTTTTCTAACCCTTTGTATGTTTAGCATATCATGGGGTATTGGAGAACACCTTGAGGCTAACGGTGTAAAAGGAAATACGTTCAGACAGAAAGTGGAGAGAAACTTTCCAGGGAACTGCTTTGTGACGTGTGCATTCCACTCACAGTGTTATACTTCTCTCCTCATACAGCGTTGGGGAAAGTCTTTTGAAGAAACACTTGCCAGGTTATATTCAGGAGGATGTTGACAGCGATGGTGAAAAAAGAAATAACCTCAGGTAAAAACTGGAAAGAAGCTTTCTAGGAAACTACTCTGTGATATGCGTAATCATATCACATAGATAAAGCTTTCTTTACATTATGCAGCTTGGGAACTGTCATGGACGGATCCACGATGGGACTTTCAGGAGCACATACAGGACTATGGAGAAAAAGAAAATATCTTCAGATAAAAACTTGACAGAACTATCTGTGAATCTGCCTTTTGCTATATTTGTTCATGTCAAATAGTTGAAGCTTCCTTAACATTACGTGGCTTGGAAACTCACTTGTGGATTGATCTGTGAAGGGATATTTGGCATCATATTCGAGCCTATGGTGAAATAGGAAATGTAGTCAGATAAAAACTGGAGAGAAGCTTTCTGAGAAACTGCTTGGTGATGTGTGCATTCCAGTCAGGGAGGTATAACTTTCTTCTCATAAGGCACAGTTTGAACACTGTTCCTGTAAAATGAAAAGAGTGATATTTGAAGCACATTGAAGATTATGGCAGAAAGTGGAATGTCGTCCAATAAAAACCAGAAAGAAGCACTCGAAGAAACTGCTCTCTGACATGTCCATTCTTTTCACAGGTTTAAAGCTTACTCTACATTTCACAGTTTGAAATTCTGTGTTTGAGCGGTCTGCGATGGCATAGTAAGTGCAACTGGAGGCCTGTGTTGAGCAAGGAAACGTCTTCCATCGAAAAATGGAGAGAAACGTTCTGCGCAACTGTTTTGTGATGCTTGCATTCATCTCATAGAGTTAAATCATTCTTCGGATTGAGCAGGTTGAAATCACTGTTTCTGTGGAATCTGAGAGAGGACATTTGGAAACACTCTTTAGAATATCCTGAAAAAGTCTGTTTTATCAGAGACTAGGATTGCAACCCCTGCTTTTTTTTGTTCTCCATTTGCTTGGTAAATCTTCCTCCATCCTTTTATTTTGAGCCTATGTATGTCTCTGCATGTGAGATGGGTCTCCTGAAGACAGCAGACTGATGGGTCTTGACTCTTTATCCAGTTTGCCAGTCTGTGTCTTTTAATTGGAGCATTTAGTCCATTTACATTTAAGGTTAATATTGTTATGTGTGATCTTGATCCTGCCATTATGATATTAACTGGTTATTTTGCTCATTAGTTGATGCAGTTTCTTCCTAGGCTCGATGGTCTTTACATTTTGGCATGTTTTTGCAATGGCTGGTACCGGTTGTTCCTTTCCATAACAAACTGTCTCTCTGACCACAGTGCAATCAAACTAGAACTCAGGACTAAGAAACTCAATCAAAACCACTCATCTACATGGAAACTGAACAACCTGCTCCTGAATGACTACTGGGTACATGACGAAATGAAAGCAGAAATAAAGATGTTCTTTGAATCCAATGAGAACAAAGATACAACATACCAGAATCTCTGGGACACATTTAAAGCAGTGTGTAGAGGGAAATTTATAGCACTAAGTGCCCACAAGAGAAAGCAGGAAAGATCTAAAATTGACACTCTAACATCACAATTAAAAGAACTAGAGAGGCAAGAGCAAACACATTCAAAAGCTAGCAGAAGGCAAGAAATAACTAAGATCAGAGCAGAACTGAAGGAGATAGAGACACAAAAAACCCTCCAAAAAATCAATGAATCCAGGAGTTGGTTTTTTGAAAAGATCAACAAAATTGACAGACCACTAGCAAGGCTAATAAAGAAGAAAAGAGAGAGGAATCAAATAGACGCAATAAAAAATGATAAAGGGGATATCACCACCGACCCCACAGAAATACAAACTACCATCAGAGAATACTATAAACACCTCTATGCAAATCAACTAGAAAATCTAGAAGAAATG
>NC_045440.1:43473437-43517737 GCF_002776525.5 Piliocolobus tephrosceles
GCACAGAAAGCTTCTCTCAAATATTCGATGGAAGACATTTCCTTGCTCGACCCAGGCCTCCAGATGCCACTTACCATCCCTTCGCAGGACCCTCGAAGACCCACTTTCAAATTGAGAAATGTAAAGTAAGCTTTAACCCAGTGCAAAAATGGCTGTGTTAGAGAGCAGTTTCTTCGAGTGCTTCTTTCTGTTTTTTATTGGACTTTTCTATTTTGCCATAGATTTCAAAGTGGTCCGAATATCACTCTTTGGTTTTACAGGAACTGTGTTCAAAGTGTGCCTTATGAGAAGAACGTTATAACTCCCTGAGAGCAATGCACCCGTCACCAAGCAGTTTCACAGAAAGCTTCTCTCCCGTTTTGATCTGAGTATATTTCCTATTTTGCTGTAGGCCTGAATGTGATCCCAAATATCGCTTCACGGTTCCATTGATGAGGGAGTTTCCAAGTTGTGCAATGTAAAGAATGCTTCATCTATGCGAGATGAATAAACATAGCAAAAAGCAGATTCACAGAAAGCTTCTTTCCTGTTCTGATCTGAATTTATTTCGTTTGTCAGCACAGTCCTCAAAGTGCTCCTGAAGGTCCCTTCATGGATCCGTCCATGACAGTTTCCAAGCTGCATAATGTAAAGAAGGCATTATCTATGTGAGGTGATCACACATAGCGCAGAGTAGTTTCCTAGAAAGCTTTTTCCAGTTTTAATCTGAGGCTATTTCCCTTTTCACCATCAGCAACAATATGCTCCTGAAAACCACTTGGTACCAGTTTCTCCAAAAGAGTTTCCCCAACGCTGTATGAGAAGAGAGGTATAACACTGTGAGTGGAATGCACACTTCTCAAGGTAGGTCCTCGGAAAGTTTCTCTCCAGTTTTGGTCTGAACATATTTCCTTTTTCACCTTAAGCTTCAAAGTGCTCCGGAATATCCCATCACATGCGAAGCATACACTGGTTAGAAAACTTCTCAATGAATAGCGGGACTTAACTGAGTGAAAGCCATTTAGATGACACAGAGCAGTTTCACAGAAAGCTTCCTTCTGGATTTTACCTGAGGATACTTCTTTCTCAATGTTCTAAGAATAGTTCCCAAATGTTCTTCCTCAGATTCCACATACACAGTGATTTCAAGCTGTTGAATCCTAAGAATGGTTTAACTCTATGAGACGAATACACATACCGAAAAGCAGTTGGTCAAAAAGTTTCTTTGCAGGTTTCATCGGAAGACGTTTCCTTGCTCACCACAAGCCTCCGAGCATCACTAACTATCCCTTCACAGATTCTCCAAAGACAGAGTTTCGAAACTTGGCAACATACAGTAACCATTATCTCTGTGAAGTGAATGCACATATCACAGAGCAGATTCTTGGAACGCTCTTTCCTCGGTTTTATTTCAGTATATTTCTCTATTCGCCATAGTCCTCAATGTGCTCCAAAATATCACCTTTTCGGTTTCACAAGAAAGGTGTTCAAACACTGCCTTGTGAGAAAAGAGGTATAATTCCCTGAGTGGAATATATACATCAAAAGTCGTTTCTCAGAAAGCTTCTATTCACTTTTTATCTGAAGATAACTCCTCTTTCACCATAGGCCTGAATGTGTTCCCGAATGTCCCTTTGTTGATCCGTGCATGATGGAGTTTCCAAACTGTGTAATATAAGTTTAAACTATGCGAGATGCATAAATATACCTAACACAAAGCAGTTTCACAGAAATCTTCTTTCCAGTTTTTGCCTGAGGATATTTCCTTTTTCACCATAGCCATACCTGTACTTGCGAATGTCTCTTGGTAGCTTTTACTCCAATAGGGATTCTGCAATCCTCTAGGATAAGAAAGGTGAGTGGAATGCACCTGTCATTCAGTGAGTGAAATGCACACGTCATTCTGTGAGTGGAATTGTGTGAGTGGAATGCACACGTCACAAAGCAGCTCCTCAGAACGCTTCTCTCCACTTGCTATCTGAAGTCATTTCCTTCCTCACCGTAAGCCTCAAAGTGCTCCTGAATATCCCTTCTCAGGATAAACAAAAACAGTGTTATGATACTGCTCAATGAAAGGAGAAGCTTAACTGTGTAAGCGGAATTTACGTGACTCAGAGCAGTTTCACAGAAAGCTTACATCTGGTTTCTCTCTGAGGTTATTTCTTTTTCACAATATTCTAAAGAGCGTTTCCAAATGTTCCCTCACAGATTCCACAGTAACAGTGATTTCAAACTACTCAATCCAAAGAATGATTTAACTCTATGATATGAGTACAAACTTCACAAAAGTGTTGAGCAGAAAGCTTCGCTCAATATTTGATGGAAGACATTTCCTTGCTCGACACGGGCCTCCAGTTGCCACTTACTATCCCTTCTCTGAACCCTCAAAGACCGACTTTCAAACTGGGAAATGTAGAGTGAGCTTTAACCCTGTGTGAAAATGGATATGTCAGAGAGCAGTTTCTTCGACTTCTTCTTTCTGTTTTTTTATTGGATATTTCAATTTTGCCATAGTCTTCAAGGTGCTCCGAGTACCACTCTTTTGGTTTTACAGGAACAGTGTTCACATTGTGCCTTATGAGAAGAAAGTTATAACTCCCTGAGTGAAATGCACATGTCACCAAACAGTTTCTCTGAAAGCTTTGCTCCCGTTATAATCTGACTATATTTCTTATTTCACTATAGGCCCGAAAGTGATTCCAAATATCCCTTCGCAGATGCATCCATGAGGTTGTTTCCAAGCTGTGTAATATAAAGAAAGCTTCATCTATGTGAGATGAATAAATATACCAAAAAGCAGATTCACAGAAAGCTTCTTTCCCGTTCCAATTTGAAGATATTTCGTTTTTCACCATAGTCCTCAAAGTGTTCCCAAAAGTCCCTTTGTGGATCTGTCCATGACAGTTTCCAAGCTGAGTAATGCAAAGAAAGCATTACCTATGTGAGATGATTACACATATCACAGAGTACTTTCCTAGAAAGCTTTTTCCAGTTCTAGTCTGAGGCTATTTCCGTTTTCACCATCGATACCAACATGCTCCTGAATATCACTTGGTACCTGTTTCTCCAAAAGGGTTTCCCCAACACTGTAAGAGAAGAGAAGTATAACACTGTGAGTGGAATGCACATGTCACAAGGCAGTTACTCAGAAAATTTCTCTGCAGTTTTGGTCTGAACATATTTCCTCTTTCACAATAAGCCTCAAAGTGCTCCCGAATATCCCGTCACACCCTAAGCATACACAGGGTTAGAAAACTGCTAAATGGAAAGAGGGGCTTAACTGAGTGAGAGCCGTTAAGATGACACAGAGCAGTTTCACAGAAAGCTTCCTTCTGGATTTTCCCTGAGGATATTTATTTCTCCATGTTCTAAGGATCGTTTCCAAATGTCCTTCCTCAGATTCCACAAAAACAGTGATGTCAAGCTGTTCAATCAAAAGAACAGTTTAACTCTATGACACGAACACAGACATCGCAAAGCCGTTCCTCGGAAAGTTTCTCTGCAGGTTTCATCGGAAGACGTTTCCTTGCTCACCACGAGCCTCCGGGCGTCACTAAATATGCCTTCACAGATCCTTCAAAGACAGAGTTTCGAAACTGGAAAACGTAGAGTAAGTATTCACTCTGTGAAGTGAATGCACATATCAGGGAGCAGATTCTTGGAACAAGTCTTCCTCGATTTTATTTCAGTATATTTCACTATTCGCGTTAGTCCTCAATGCACTCTGAAATCTCATGTTTTTGGTTTCACAGGAACAGTGTTCAAACACTGCCTTGTGAGAAAAGAGGTATATCTCCCGGAGTGGAATGCATACATCACAAAGACGTTTCTCAGAAATATTCTCTCCTCTTTTTATCTGAAGATAACTCTTCCTTCACCGGAGGCCTGAATGTGCTCCCGAATGTCACTTCATGAATCTGTGCATGATGGAGTTTCCAAACTGCCTATTATAAGAAAAGTTTTAACTATGCGAGGTGATTAAATATAGCTAACACAAGCAATTTCACAGAAATCATCTTTCTAGTTTTTGTCTGAGGATATTTCCTTTTTCACTATAGCCATCCCTACACTCTCGAATGTCTCTTGGTAGCTTTTTCTCCAAAAGATATTCCGGAATCCTCTAGGAGAAGAATAGTGAGTGGAATGCACACGTCATTTTGTGAGTGGAATTCTGTGTGTGGAATGCACATGACACAAAGCAGCTCCTCAGAAAGCTTCTCTCCAGTTTCTATCTGAAGATGTTTCCTTTCTCACCGTAAGCCTCAAAGCTCTCCAGAATATCCCTTTGGAAACTAAACAAAAATAGTGTTATGATGCTGCTCAATGAAAAGAGAAGCTTAACTGTGTGAGCGGAAATCTCGTGACAAAGAGCAGTTTCACAGAAAGCTTCCTTCTGGGTTCTCTCTGAAATTATTCCTTTTCAGGGTATTCTAAAGAGCGTTTCCAAATGTCCTTTCTCAGATTCCACAGAAACAGTGATTTCAAACTACTCAATCCAAAGAATGATTTAAATCTATAAGATGAGCACAAACTTCACAAAAGTGTTGTGCAGAAAGATTCTCTCAAATATTCGATGGAAGACATTTCCTTGCTCCACACAGGCCTGCAGTTGCCACTTACTATCCCTTCACAGAACACTCAAAGACCGACTTTCAAACTGGGAAATGTAGAGTAAGTTTTCACCCTGTGTGAAAATGGACATGCCAGAGAGCAGTTTCTTCGAGTGCTTCTTTCTGTTTTTTATTGGACATTTCAATTTTGTCGTAGTTTCAATGTGCTCCGAATATCAGATTTTACTGGAACAGTGTTCAAATTCTGCCTTATGAGAAGAAAGTTATGACTTCCTGTGTGGAATGCATATATCACCAAGCAGTTTCTCAGAAAGCTTCTCTCCTTTTTGATCTGACTATATTTCCTATTTCACTATAGGCCCGAATGTGATCCCAAATATCTCTTCGTGGATCCATCCACGAGGGAGTTTCCAACCTGTGTAATATAAAGAAAGCTTCATCTATGTGAGATGAATAAATATAGCAAAACGCAGATTCACAGAAAGCTTCTTTCCCATTTTATATATGAAAATATTTCGTTTTTCACCATAGTCCTCAAAGTGCTGCCGAAGGTCCCTTCGTGGATCCGTCCATGAGAGTTGCCAACCTGCATAATATAAACAAAGCTTTATCTATGCGAGATGATTACACACATCAAGGAGTAGTTTCCTAGAAGGCTTTTTCGAGTTTTAGTCTGAGGTTATTTCCCTTTTCACCATGGGAACCAACATACTCCTGAATATCACTCGGTACCAGTTTCTCCAAAACGGTTTCCTGATGCTGTATGAGAAGAGAGGTAAAACACTGTGAGTGGAATGCACTCGTCACAAGGCAGTTCCTCGGAAAGCTTCTCTCCAGTTTTGGTCTGAACATATTTCCTTTTTCATCGTAAGCCTCAAAGTGCTCCGGAATGTGTCGTCACATGCTAAGCATACACAGGGTTAGAAAACAGCTCAATGAAAAGAGGCACTTAACTGAATGAGAGCCATCAAGAGAACATAGAGCAGTTTCACTGAGAGCTTCCTTCTGGATTTTACCTGAGGATATTTCTTTCTCCATGTTCTAAGGATGGTTCCCAAATGTCCTTCCGTAGATTCCAGAAAAACAGTGATTTCAAGCTGCTCAATCCAAAGAACAGTTTAACTCTATGAGTCGAATACACACATCAGAAAGCAGTTGCTCAGAAAGTTTCTCTGCAGACTTCATTGGAAGACGTTTCCTTGCTCACCACAGACCTCCAGGCGTCACTATATATACCTTCACAGATCCTTCAAAGACAGAGTTTCGAAACTGGGCAACATAGAGTAAGCATTAACTCTTTGAAGTGAATGCACATATCAGAGAGCAAATTCTTGGAACGCTTCTTCCTCGATTTTATTTTGGTATATTGCAATATTCGACATAGTCCTCAATGTGCTCCAAAATATCACTTTTTCGGTTTCACAGAACAGTGTTCAAACACTGTCTTGTGACAAAAGGGTTATAACTCCCTGAGTGGAAAGCATACATCACAAAGTCCTTTCTCGGAAAGCTTCTCTCCACTATTTATCTGAAGATATCTCCGGTTTCACCATAGGCCTGAATGTGCTCCCGAGTGTCCCTTCACAGACCCGTGCATGACGGAGTTTCCACACTGCGTAATATAAGAAAATTTTTAACTATGCGAGATGAATAAATGTATCTAACACAAAGCAGTTTCACAGAAATCTTCTTGCCTTTTTTGTCTGAGGTTTTTTCCTTTTTCATCATAGCAATCCCTATACTCTCGAATGTCTCTTGGTATCTTTTTCTCCAAAAGGGATTCCGGAATCCTCTAGGAGAAGGTGAGTGGAATCACACGTCATTCTGCGAGTGGAATGCACACGTCATTCTGTGAGTGGAATTCTGTGAGTGGAATGCACACGTCACAAAGCAGCTCCTCAGAAAACTTCTCTGCAGTTTCTATATGAAGACCTTTCTGTTCTCACCGTAAGCCTCAAAGCCCTCTTGAATATCCCTTCGCAGACTAAACAAAAACAGTGTTATGATACTGCTCAATGAAATGGGAAGCTTAACTGTGTGAGCAGAATTCACGTGACAGAGAGTAGTTTCACAGAAAGCTTCCTTCTTAGTTCTCTAAGGAGTTATTTCTTTTTCAGGATATTCTAAAGAGCGTTTCCAACTGTCCTTTATCAGTTTCCACAGAAAAAGTCATTTCAAGCTACTCAAACCAAAGAATGATTTAACTCTATGAGATGAGCACAAACTTCAAATAAAGTTGCACAGAAACATTCTCTTAAATATTCGATGGAAGACATTTCCTTGCTCGACATAGGTCTCTGATTGCCACCTACTAACCCTGCACAGAACCCTCAAAAACTAACTTTCAAACTGGGAAATGTTGAGTAAGCTTTCACCCTGTGTAAAAATGGACATGTCAGAGAGCAGTTTCTTCGAGTGCCTCTTTCTGTTTTTTATTGGACATTTCAATTTTGCCATGGTCTTCAATGGGGTCCGAGTATCACTCTTTTGGTTTTACGGGAATGGTGTTCAAATTGTGCCTTATGAGAAGAAACTTTCAACTTCCTGAGTGGAATGCACATGTTACCAAGCAGTTTCTCAGAAAGCTTCTATCCGGTTTTGATCTGACTATATTTCCTATTTTTTTATAGGCCCAAATGTGATCCCAAATATCCCTTCGTGGATCCATTCACAAGGGAGTTTCCAAGGTGTATAATGTAAAGAAAGCTTCATCTACGTGAGATGAATAAACATACCTAAAAGTAGATTCACAGAAAGCTTGTTTCCCGTTTTTTTCTGAAGATATTACGTTTTTGACCATAGCCCTCAAATTGCTCCCGATGATCCCTTTGTGAATCCGTGCATGACAGTTTCCAAGCTGCGTAATGAAAGGAAAGCATTATCTATATGAGATGATTACACACATCACAGAATAGTTTCCTAGTAATGTTTATGTTCCCGAATACCACTTGGTACCAGTTTCTCCAAAAGCATTTCCCCAAAACTGTAAGAAAAGAGAGGTATAACACTGTGAGTGGAATGCAGATGTCACAGGGTAGTTCCTCAGAAAGCTTCTCTCTGGTTTTTGTCTGAACATATTTCCTTTTGTACCATAAGCCTCAAAGTCCTCCCGAATATCCCGTCACATGCTAAGCATACACAGGGTTAGAAAACTGCTCAATGAAAAGAGGGGCTTATCTGAGAGAGAGACTTTAGGATGAAACAGAGCAGTTTCACAGAAAGCTTCCTTCTGGATTTTCCCTGAGGATATTTCTTTCTCCATGTTCTAAGGATCGTTCCCAAATGTCCTTCCTTAGATTCCACAAAAACCGTGATTTCAAGCTGTTCAATCCAAACAACGGTTTACCTCTATGAGACGAATACACACATCGCAAAGCAGTTGCTCAGAAAGTTTCTCTGCAGGTTTCATCAGAAGACGTTTCCTTGCTCACCACAAGCCTCCAGGTGTCACTAAATATCCCTTCCCAGATTCTTCAAAGAGAGAGTTTTGAAACTGGGCAACATAGAGTAAGCATTAACTCTCTGAAGTGAATGCACTTATGAGAGAGCAGATTCTTGGACCGCTTCTTCCACGATTTTATTTCAGTATATTTCACTACTCGCCATAGTCCTCAGAGCACTCCAAAATATTACTTTTTTGGTTTCACAGGAACAGTGTTCAAACATTGTCCTGTGAGAAAATAGGTACAACTACCTGAGTGGAATGCACACATCACAAAGTCATTTCTCAGAAAGCTTCTATACACCTTTTATCTGAAGATATCTCCTCTTTCACCATAGGCCAGAATGTGCTCCCGAATGTCCCTTCACAGATCTGTGCATGTTGGAGTTTCCAAACTGTGCAATATAAGAAAAGTTTTATCTATGCAAGATGAATAAATATATCTAACACAAAGCAGTTTCACAAAAATCTTCTTTCCAGTTTTTGTCTGAGGATATTTCCTCTTACACCATAGCCATCCCTATGCTACCAAATGTCTTGTGGTAGCTTTTTCTCCAAAAGGGATTCTGGAATCCTCTACGAGAAGAAAGGTGAGTGGAATGCCCACGTAATTCTGTGAGTGGAATTCTGTGAGTGGAATGCACACGTCACAAAGCAGATCCTCAGAAAGCTTCTCTGCAGTTTCTATCTGAAGACGTTTCCTTTCTCACCATAAGCCTCAAAGCGCTCCTGAATATCCCTTCGCAGACTAAACAAAACAGTGATATGATACTGCTCAATGAAAAGAGAAGCTTAATTGTGTGAGTGGAATTCACGTGACACAGAGCAGCTTCACAGAAAGCTGCCTTCTGGTTTCTCTTTTAGGTTATTTCTCTTTCAGGATATTCTACAGAGCGTTTCCAAATGTACTTTCTCAGATTCCACAGAAGCAGGGATTTCAAACTACTCAATCCAAAGAATGATTTAACTCTATGAGATGAGCACAAACTTCAAAAAATAATTGTGCAGAAAGCTTCTCTCAAATGTTCGATGGAAGACATTTCCTTCCTCGACAAAGGTCTCTGCTTGCCTCTTACTATCCCTTCAAAGAAGCCTCAAAGACCGATTTTCAAACTTGTAAACTTCTTTCTGTTCTTTATTGGACATTTCAATGTTGCCTTAGTCGTCAATGTGCTCCTAATATGAGTCTTTTGGTTTTACAGGAACAGTGTTCAAATTGTGCCTTATGAGAAGAAAATTACAACTCCCTGAGTGGAATGCACACGTCACCAAGCATTTTCTCAGAAAGCTTCTCTCCGTCTTGATCTGACTATATTTCCTATTTCACTATAGGCCCAAATGTGATGCCAAATATACCTTCGCAGATGCGTCCACGAGGGAGTTTCCAAGCTGTGTACTGTAAAGAAAGCTTAATCCATGTGAGATGAATAAACATAGCAAAAAGCAGATTCACAAAAAGCTTCTTTCCGTTCTAATCTGAAGATACTTCGTTTTTCACCATAGTCCTCAAAGTGCTCCTGATGGTCCCTTCGTGGATCCGTCCATGACAGTTTCCAAGCTGCATAATGTAAAGAAAGCATTATCTATGTGAGATGATTACACATATCACAGAGTAGTTTCCTATAAAGCTTTTTTCAGTTTTAGTCTGAGGCTATTTCCCTTTTCGCCATCGGCATCAACATGCTCCTGAATATAACTTCATACCTGTTTCTCCACAGGGTTTCCCCGACGCTGTATGAGAAGAGTGGTATAACATTGTGAGTGGAATGTACACGTCACAAGGCAGTTGTTCAGAAAGCTGCTCTCCAGTTTTGGTCTGAACATATTTCCTCTTTCACGGTAAGCCTCAAAGTGCTCCCGAATATCCTGTCACACGCTAAGCATAAACAGGGTTAGAAAACTGCTCAATGAAAAGAGGGGCTTAATTGTGTGAGAGCCATTAAGACGACACAGAGCAGTTTCACAGAAAGCTTCTTTCTGGATTTTCCCTGAGGATATTTCTTTCTCCATGTTCTAAGGATCGTTCCCAAATGTCCTTCCTCAGATTCCACAAAAACGGTGATTTCAAGCTGTTCAATCCAAAGAATGGTTTAACTCTATGAGATGAATACACACATCGCAAAGCAGTTCCTCAGAAAGTTTCTCTGCAGATTTCTTCAGAAGACGTTTCCTTGCTCACCACAAGTCTCCATGTGTCACTAAATATCCCTTCCCAGATTCTTCAAAGAGAGAGTTTTGTAACTGGGCAACATAGAGTAAACATTAACTCTCTTAAGTGAATGCACATATCAGAGAGCAGATTCTTGGAACGCTTCTTTCTCCATTTATTTAAGTTATTTCACTATTCGCCATGGTCCTCAATGTGCTCCGAAATATCACTTTTTCAGTTTCACAGGAACAGTGCTCAAACACTGCCTTGTGAGAAAGGAGATATAACTCACTGAGTGGAATGCATACATCATAAAGTCGTTTCTCAGAAAGCTTCTCTCAACTTTTTATCTGAAGATATCTCCTCTTTCACCGTAGGCCTGAATGTGCTCCCGAAAGTCTTTTTACGGATCCGTGCATGATGGAGTTTTCAAACTGCGTAATGTAAGAAAATTTTAAAGTATGCGAGATGAATAAATACATCTAACACAAAGCAGTTTCTTAGAAATCTTCTTTCCAGTTTTTGTATGAGGATATTTCGTTTTTCACCATAGCCATCTCTATACTCCCGAATGTCTCTTGGTAATTTTTGCTCCACAAGGGATTCCGGAATCCTCTAGCAGAAAAAAGGTGAGTGGAATGCACACGTCATTCTGTGAGTGGAATGCACACGTCATTCTATGAGTGGAATTCTGTGAGTGGAATGCACACGTCACCAAGCAGCTCCTCAGAAAGTTTCTCTCCAGTTTTTATCTGAAGACGGTTCCTTTCTCACTGTAAGCCTCAAAGCACTCCTGAATATCCCTTCACAGACTAAACAAAAACAGTGTTCTGATACTGCTCAATGAAAAGAGAAGCTTAACTGTGTGAGCGGAAATCTCGTGACACAGAGCAGTTTCACAGAAAGCTTCCTTCTGGTTTCTCTCTGAGGATATTTCTATTTCAGGATATTCTAAAGAGTGTTTCCAAATGTCCTTTCTTAGATTCCACAGAAACAGTGATTTCAAACTACTCAATCCAAAGAATGATTTAACTCTATGAGATGAGCACAAACGTCACAAAGGGCTGCGCAGAAAGCTTCTCTCAAATATTAGATGGAAGACATTTCCTAGGTTGACACCGGCCTCTGGTTGCCACTTACTAACCCATCGCAGGACCCTCAAAGACTGACTTTCAAACTGGGAAATGTAGAGTAAGCTTTAACCCTGTGTAAAAATGGACATGTCAGAGGGCAGTTTCTTCGAGTGCTTCTTTCTGTTTTTTATTGGACATTTCAATTTTGCCACAGTCTTCAATACGCTCTGAATATCACTCTTTTTGTTTTACAGGAACAGTGTTCAAATTGTGCCTTATGAGAAGAAAGTTATAACTCTCTGAGTGGAATGCACACATCAACAAGCAGTTTCTCAGAAAGTTTCTCTCCCGTTTTGATCTGACTATATTTCCTATTTAACTGTAGGCCTGAATATGATTCCAAATATCTTTTCGTGGATCCATTCACAAAGGATTTTCCAAGCTGTGTAATGTAAAGAAAGCTTCATCTATGTGAGATGAATGAACATAGCAAAAAGCAGATTCACAGAGAGGTTCTTTCCCGTTTTTTTCTGAAGATATTTCTCTTTTCACCATAGTCCTCAAAGTGCTCCCGAAGGTCTCTTCATGGATCCGTCCATGACAGTTTCCAAGCTGCATAATATAAAGAAAGCATTGTCTATGTGAGATGATTACACATGCAACAGAGTAGTTTAGTAGAAAGCTTTTTCTAGTTTTAGTCTGAGGCTAATTCCCTTTTCACCATCGACATCAAAATGATCCCGAATATCACATGGAACTTATTTCTCCAAAAGGGTATCCACGACGCTGCATAAGAGAGGTATAACACTCTGAGAGGAATGCACACGTCACAAGGCAGTTCCTCAGAATGCTCTCCTCTAGTTTTGGTCTGAACATATCTCCTTTTTCACCATGAGCGTAAAAGTGCTGCTGAATATCCCGTCACATGCTAAGCATAAACAGGGTTAGAAAACTGCTCAATGAAATGAGGGGCTTAACAGAGCGAGAGCCATTAAGACGACACAGAGCAGTTTCACAGGAAGCTTCCTTCTGGATTTTACCTGAGGATATTTCTTTCTCCATGGTCTAAGGATCGCTACCAAATGTCCTTCCTCAGATTCGACAAAAACATTGATTTCAAGCTGTTCAATCCGAAGAACGGTTTAACTCCATGAGACGAATACACACATCGCAAAGCAGATGCTCAGAAAGTTCCTCTGCAGGTTTCATCGGAAGACGTTTCCTTGCTCACCAGAAGTCTCTGGGCAACACTAAATATACCTTCACAGAAGTTTCAAAGACAGAGTTTCGAAACTGGGCAACATAGAGTAAGCATTTCCTCTGTGAATTGAATGCACATATTAGAGAGCAGATTCTTGGAACGCTTCTTCCTCAATGTTATTTCAGTATATTTCACTATTCGCCATAGTCATCAATGCGCTCCAAAATATCACTTTTTCGGTTTCACAGGAACAGTGTTCAAACACTGCCGTGTGACAAAAGAGGTATATCTCCCTGAGTGGAATGCATACATCACAAAGTCGTTTCACAGAAAGCTTCTCTCCACTTTTGATCTGAAGATATCTCCTCTTTCACCGTAGGTCTGAATATGCTCCCGAATGTACCTTCGTGTATGCGTGCATGACGGAGTTTCCAAATGGCGTAATATAAGAAAAGTTTTAACTATGACAGATGAATAAATATATCTAACACAGAGCAGTTTCACAGAAATCTTCTTTCCAGTTCTTGTCTGTGGATATTTCGTTTTTCACCATAGCCATCTTTATACTCCCGAATGTCTCTTGGTAGCTTTTTCTCCAAAAGGGATTCCAGAATCCTCTAGGAGAAGAAAGGTGAGTGGAATGCAGACGTCATTCTGTGAGTGGAATAATGTGAGTATAATGCACACATCACAAAGCCGCTCCTCAGAAAGCTTCTCTCCAGTTTCTATCTGAAGATGTTTCCTTTCTCACTGTAAACCTCAAAGTGATCCTGAATATCCCTTCGCAGACTAAACAAAAATAGTGTTATCATACTGCTCAATGAAAAGAGAAGCTTAACTGTGTGAGCAGAATTCACGTGACACAGAGAAGCTTCACAGAAAGCTTCCTTCTGGTTTCTCTCAGAGGTTATTTCCTTTTCAGGATATTCTAAAGAGCGTTTCCAAATGTCCTTTCTCAGATTCCACAGAAACAGTGATTTCTAACTACTCAATCCAAAGAATGATTTAACTCTGTGAGATGAACGCAAATTTCACAAAAGTTTTGCACAGAAAGCTTCTGTCAAATATTCGATGGACATCATTTCCTTGCTCGACACAGGCCTCCAGTTGCCACTTAATATCCCTTCACAGAACCATCAAAGACCGACTTTCTAACAGGGAAATGTAGAGAAAGCTTTAACCCTGTGTAATAATGGACATGTCAGAGAGCAGTTTCTTCGAGTGCTTCTTTCTGTTTTTTATTGGGCATTTGAATTTTGTCATAGTCTTCAATGTGCTCCAAATATCACTCTTTTGATTTTACAGGAACAATGTTCAAATTGTACCTTATGAGAAGGAAGTTACAACTCCCTGAGTGGAATGCACACATCACCAAGTAGTTTCTCAGAGAGCAGTTCTCCAGTTTTTATCTGACTATATTTTCTATTTAACCATAGGTCCAAATATGATCCCAAATATCCCTTCGCGGATCCATCCAAGAGGGAATTTCCAAGTTCCATAATGTAAAGAAAGCTTCATCTCTGTGTGATGAATAAACGTAGCAAAAAGCAGATTCCCAGAAAACTTTTTTCCAGTTTTTATCTGAATCGATTTCCTTTTTCAACACTGTCCTGAATGTGCTCTCGAAAGTCCCTTCCTGGATCCGTTCAAGAGAGGTTCCAAGTTGGATAATGTAAAGAAAGCTTTATCTATGCGAGATGATAACACACGTCAAAGAGTATTTTCCTAGAAAGCTTCTTTCCAGTTTTTCTCTGAGGCTATTTCCCTTTCCACCATCGGCATCAATATGCTCCCAAATATCACTTGGTACCTGTTCCTCCAAAAGAGATTCCCCGACGTTGTATGAGAAGAGAGTTATAACACTCTGACTGGAATGCACCTGAGACAAAGCAGTTCCTTGGAAAGCTTCTCTTCGATTTTGGTCTGAACATATTTCCTTTTTCACCTCATGCCTCAAAGTGCTCCTGAATATCCCGTCACATGCTAAGCATACACAGGGTTAGAAAACTGCTCAATGAAAAGAGAGGCTTAACTGAGTCGCCTTTAAGATGATGCAGAGAAGTTTCACAGAAAGCTTCCTTCTGGATTTTACCTGAGGATATTTCTTTCTCCATGTTTAAGGATCTTTCCTAAATGTCCTTCCTCAGATTCCAAAAAGACAGTGATTTCAAGCTGTTCAATCCAAACAATGGTTTAACTCTATGAGAGAAATGCACACATCACAAAGCAATTGGTCAGAAAATTTCTGTGCATGTTTCATCGGAAGACGTTTCCTTGCTCACCACAAACCTCCGGGCATCACTAATTATCCCTTCCCAGATCCTTTAAAGACAGAGTTTCGAAACTGGACAACATACAGGAAGCATTAACTCTGTGAAGTGAATGCAAATATCAGAGAGCAGATTCCCGGAACGATTCTTCCTAGATTTTATTTCAGTATATTACACTATTCACTATGGTCCTCATTGCGCTCCGAAATATCACTTTTTGGTTTCACAGGAACAGTGTTCAAACACTGCCTTGTGAGGAAAGACGTATAACTCCCTTAGTGGAATGCATACATCACAAAATCGTTTCTCAGAAAGTTTCTCTCCACTTTTTATCTGAAGATATCTCCTTTTTCATCGTTGGCCTGAAGGTGCTCCCGAATATCCCTTCACGTATCCGTGCATGACGGAGCTTCCAAACTGCGTAGTATAAAAAAAAATTTAACTATGCGAGATGAATACATATACCTAACACAAAGCAGTTTTACAGAAATCTTCTTTCCAGTTTTTGTCTGAGGATATTTCCTATTCCACCATAGCCATCCCTATACTCGTGTATGTCTCTTGGTAGCCTTTTCTCCAAAAGGGATTCCGGAATCCTCTAGCAGAAAGGTGAGTGGAATGCACACATCATTCTGTGTGTGGAATTCTGTGAATGGAATGCAGACGTCACAAAGCAGCTCATCAGTATGGTTCTCTCCAGTTTCTATCTGAAGATGTTTCCTTTGTAACCGTAAGCCTCAAAGCACCACTGAATATGCCTTCACAGACTAAACAAAAACAGTGTTATGATACTGCTCAATGAAAAGAGAAGCTTAACTGTGTGAGTGGAATTCACGTGACACAGAGCAGTTTCACAGAAAGCTTCCTTTTGGTTTCTTTCTGAGGTTATTTCTTTTTCAGGATATTCTAAAGAGTGTTTCCAAATGTCGTTTCTCAGATTCCACAGAAACAGTGATATCTCACTCTTCAATCCAAAGAATGATTTAACTCTATGAGATGAATACAAACATCACAAAAGGGTTGCACAGAAAGCTTCTCTCCAATTTTCGATGGAAGAAATTTCGTTGCTCAACACGGGCCTCCATTTGCCACTTACCGTCCCTTCGCAGAACCCTCAAATACCGACTTTCAAACTGGGAAATGTAGAGTAAGCTTTAATCCTGTGAAAAGAATATACATATCAGAGAGTAGTTTCTTCTAGTCCTTCTTTCAACTTTTTAATGGACTACGGTTCACTTTTTGGCAAAATCTACAATGTGCTCCGAATATCACTCTTTTGGTTTCACAGAAGGAGTGTTTAAACTGTGCCTAATGAGAAGAACGTTGTAACACCCTGAGTGGATTGCACACGTCACCAATCAGTTTCTCAGAAAACTTCTCTCCAGTTTTCTTCTGACTATATTTCCTATTTCACCATAGGCCTCAAATTGGATCCAAATATCCTTTTGCGTATCCATCCACGAGGGAGTTTTCAAGCTGCATAATGTAAGGAAAGCTTCATCTATGTGAGATGAATAAACATAGCAAAAAGCAGATTCACAGAAAACTTCTTTCCAGTTTTATCTGAAGATATTTCCTTTTTCACGATTGTCCTGCATGTGCTCCCGATGGTTCCTTTGTTTTTCTGTCTATGACAGTTTCCAAGCTGTGTAATATAAAGAATGATTTATCTATGTGAGATGATTACACATACCACAGAGTAGTTTCCTAGAAAGCTTCTTTCCATTTTTTGTCTGAGGGTATTTCCCTTTTAACCATCAGGATCAACATGCTCCTGAATATCACTTGGTACCTGTTTCTCCAAAAGGGTTTCCCGGACTCTGTATGAGAAGAGAGGTATAACACTGTGAGTGTAAAGCACACATCACAAAGCAGTTCCTCGCAAAGCTTCTCTCCAGTTTCGGTCCGAACATATTTCTTTTTTCACCGTAAGCCTCAAAGTGCTCCTGAATATTCCATCATACGCTAAATATACACAGGGTTAGAAAACTGCTCAATGAAAAGAGAGACTTAACTGAGCAAGAGGAATTAAGACGACACAGAGCCGTTTCACAGAAAGCTTCCTGCTGGATATTTTCTGAGGATATTTCTTTCTCCATAATCTAAGGATGGTTCCCAAATGTCCTTCCTCAGATTCCCCAAAAACAGTGATTTCAATCTGCTCAATTTAAAGGATGGTTTAACTCTATGAGAGGAATACACATATTGCAAAGCAATTGCTCAGAAAATTTCTCTGCAGGTTTAATTGGAAGACATTTCCTTGCTCACCACAAGCCTCTGGGCATCACTAAATATCCCTTCACAGATCCTTTAAAGACAGAGTTTCGAAACTGGGCAACATAGAGTAAGGATTAATTCTGTGACGTGAATGCACATATCAGAGAGGAGATTCTTGGAGGGCTTCTTCCTCGATTTAATTCAGTATATTTCACTATTCGCAATTGTTCTCAGTGCGCTCCGAAATATCACTTTTTCAGTTTCACAGGAACAGTGTTCAAACGCTGCCTTGTGAGAAAAGAGGTCTAACTCCCTGGGTGGAATGCATTCATCACAAAGCAGTTTCTCAGAAAGCTTCTATCCACTTTTATCTGAAGATATCTCCTCTTTCACCATAGTCCTGAATGTGCTCCCAAATGTCCCTTCGCGTATCCGTGCATGAGGGGGTTTCCAAACCACGTAATATAAGAAGATGTTTAACTATGCGAGATGAATAAATATATCTAACACGAAGCAGTTTCACAGAAATCTTTTTCCATTTTGGGTCTGAGGATATTTCCTTTTTCATTATAGCCCTCCCTATACTTTCGAATGTCTCTTGGTAGCTTTTTCTCCAAAAAGGATTTCAGAATCCTCTAGGAGAAAAAAGGTATATTTCTGTGAGGGGAACGCAAATGTCAGAAAGCAGCTCCCCAGAAAGCTTCCATTCAGTTTTTATCTGAAGACGTTTCGTTTCTCACAGTCAGTCTCAAAGCACTCCTGAATATCCCACAAGGGAGTTTCAAACGTGTGTAATGTAAGAAAAGCTTCATCAATAGGAGATGAATAAACATAGTGAAAAGCAGATCCACAGAAAGCTTCTTTCCAGTTTTTATCTGAAGATATTTTCTTTTTCACTGTAGTCCTGAATCTGCTCCTGAATGTCCCTTCGTGCATCTGTCCATGACCATTTCCAACCTGCGTAATGTAAAGAAAGCTTTGTCTACGTGAGATGATTACATATATCACAGAGTAGTTTCCTAGAAAGCTTCCTTCCAGGCTCTGTCTGAGGCTATTTCCCTTTTCACCATTGGCATCAACACGCTCCCGAATATCACTTGGTACCTGTTTCTCCAAAAGGGTTTCCCCGAGGTCGTATGAGAAGAGAGGTATAACACTGTGAGTGAAATGCACACGTCACAAAGCAGTTCCTCCGAAATCTTCTCCCCAGAATCACTCGGAAGATATTTCCTTTTTCACTGTAAACGTCAATGTGCTCCTGAATATCCCATCACACGATAAACATACACAGGGTTAGTAAACTGCTCCATGAATAGAGAGGTTTAACTGAGTGAGAGGAATTAAGACGACACAGAGCAGTTTCACAGAAAGCTTCCTTCTGTATTTTCCCTGAGGATATTTCTTTCCCTGTATTCTAGGGATCGTTCCAAAATGTCCTTCTTCAGATTCTACAAAAACAGTGACTTCAAGCTGCTCAATCCAAAGAATGATTTACCTCTATGAGATGAATACATACATCGCAAAGCAGTTGCTCACAAACTTTCTCTGCAGTTTTCATCGGAATATGTTTCCTCGCTCACTAGAAGCCTTCGGGCATCGCTCAATATCCCTTCACAGATTCTTCAAAGACAGAGTTTCGAAACTGGGCTACCTAGAGTAAGCATTAACTCTCTGAAGTGAATGCATCTATCGGAGAGTAGATTCTGGGAAAGCTTCTTCCTCGATTTCATTTCCGTATATTTCACTATTCGACATAGTCCTCAGTGTGCTCGGAAATATCACATTTTCGTTTTCACAGGAACAGTGTTCAAACATTGCCTTGTGAGAAAGTAGGTATAATTACCTGAGTGGAATGCATACATCAAAAAGTCGTTTCTCAGAAAGCTTCTATCCAGTTTTCATCTGAAGATAACTCCTCTTTCACCATAGGCCTGAATGTGCTCCTGAATGTCCCTTCGCAGTTCCGTGCAGGTCAGAGTTTACAAACTGCATAATATAAGTAAAGTTTTAACTATGTGAGATGAGTAAATATATCTAACACAAAGCAGTTTCACAGAAATCTTCTTCTCAGTTTTTGTCTGAGGATATTTCCTTTTTCACCATACCCGTCCCTATACTCCTGAATGTCTCTTGGTAGCCTTTTCTCCAAAAGGGGTTCTGCAACTCTCTTTGAGAAGAAAGGTACATTTTGTGAGTGGAGTACACACGTCACAAAGTCGCTCCTCAGACAGCTTCTCACCGTTTCTATTGGAAGACGTTTCCTTTCTCATTGTCAGCCTCAAAGCGTTGCTGAAAATCCCATCTCAGCCTAAACAAAATCAGTGTTATGATACTGCTCAATGAAAAGAGAAGCTTAACTGACCGAATATCCTTTCTCAGATTCCACAGAAACAGTGATTTCAAACTACTGAATCCAAAGAACGATTTACATCCATGAAATGAATGCTGACTTCACAGAAGAGTTGCGCAGAAGGCTTCTCTCAAATATTCGATGGAAGACATTTCCTTGCTCGACACAGGTCTCCGGTTGCCACTTACTATCCTTTCGCAGAACCCTTAAAGAGCGAATTTCACAGAAAGCTTCCTTCTGGTTTATCTCTGAGGTTTTTCCTTTTTCAGTGTATTCTAAAGGACGTTTCCAAATGTCCTTTCTCAGATTCCACAGAAACAGTGATTTCAAACTGCTTAATCCAAAGAATGATTTAACTTTATGAGATGAATACAAACATCACAAAAGAATTGGATGGAAAGATTCTCTCCGATATTCCATGGAAGATAATTCCTTGCTCTACACAGTCCTCCCGTTGCCAATTACTATCCCTTCCCAGAACCCTCAAAGACCGACTGGCAACCTGGGATATGTAGAGGAAGCTTTAACCCTGTGAAAACAATGGACATGTCAGAGAGCAGTTTCTTCGAGTGCTTCTTTCTGTTTTTTATTGGACGACATTTCACTTTTTGCCATAGTCTTCAATGTGCTCCGAATATCACTCGTTAGGTTTTACAAGAACAGTGTTCAAACTGTGCCTTATGAGAAGAAAGTTATATCTCCCTGTGTGGAATGCTCACATCACCAAGCAGTTTGTCAGAAAGTTTCTCTGCAGTTTATACCTGACTACATTTCCTATTTCAACGTAGGGCAAATGTGATCCCAAATATACTTTCGTGGATCCATCTACGAGGGAATTTCCAAGCTGCTTCGCCTAAAGTAAGCTTCGCCTATGTGAGATGAATAAACATGGCAAAGGCAGATTAACAGAAAACTTCTTTCCAGTTATTATCTGAAGATACTTCCTTTTTCACCGTAGCCCTGAATGTGCTCCCAAAGGCTCCTTCATGGATCCGTCCATGACAGTTTCCAAGCTGCTTAATGTAAAGGATAGTTTATCTATGTCAGATGATTACACATATCACAGAGTAGTTTCCTAGAAAGCTTCTTTATACTTTTTGTCTGAGGCTATTTACCTTTTCACCATCAGCATCAACATGCTCCTGAATATCATTTGATACCTGTTTCTCCAATAGGGTTTCCCTGACGCTGTATGGGAAGAGAGGTACAACACTGTGAGTGGAAGGCACACGTCACAATGCAGTTCCTCAGAAAGTTTCTCTCCAGTTACGGTCTGAACATATTTCCCATTTCACTGTTAGCCTCAAAGTGTTCCCGAATATCTCAGCACACGCTAAATGTACACAGGGTTAGAAAACTGCTCAATGAAAAGAGAGACTTAACTCAGTGAGAGGAATTAAGATGACACAGAACAATTTCACAGAAAGCTTCCTTTCAGGTTTTACCTGAGGATATTTATTTCTCCATATTTTAAGGATCGTTCCCAAATTTCCTTCCTCAGATTCCACAAACACAGTGATTTCAAGCTGCTCAATCCAACAATGGTTTAACTCTATGAGATGAATACACAGATCATGAAGCAGTTGTTCAGAAATATTCTCTGCAAGTTTCATCAGAAGACGTTTGCTCGCTCACCACAAGCCTCCTGGCGTCACTAAATATCCCTTCACAGATCCTTCGAAGACAGAGTTGCGAGAGCGGGCAACATAGAGTAAGCATTAACTCTGTGAAGTGAATGCACATATCAGAGAGCAGATTCTTGGAATGCTTGTTCTTCGATTTTGTTTCAGCATATTTTCCTATTCTCCATAGTCCTCAATGCGCTCCGAAATATCACTTTTTCGGTTTCACATGAACAGTGTTCAAACACTGCCTTGTGAGAAAAGAGGTATAAATCCTGACTGGGATGCATGCATCACAAAGTACTTTCTCAGAGAGTTTCTATCCAGTTTTTATCTGAAGATATCTCGTCTTTCAACGTAGGCCTGAATATGCTACCGAATGTTCCTTCACAGATCCGTGCATGACAAAGTTTCCAAACTGCGTAATAGAGAAAACTTTTAACCAGGCGAGATGAATAAATATATCTAACACAAAGCAGGTTCACAGAAATATTCGTTCCAGTTTTTGTCTGAGGACATTTCCTTTTTCACTAGAGCCGTACCTATACTCCCGAATGTCTCTTGGTAGCTTTTTCTACAAAAGAAATTCCGGAATCCTCTAGGAGAAGAAAGGTATATTTCTGTGAGTGGAATGCACACATGACAAAGCAGCTCCTCAGAAAGCTTATCTCCAGTTTCTATCTGAAAAGGTTTCCTTTCTTACTGTGACTCTCAAAGAGCTCCTGAATATCCCCTCTCAGACTAAACGAAAACAGGGTTATGATACACCCCAATGAAAAGAGAAGCTTTACTGTGTGAGTGGAATTCACGTGACACAGAGCAGTTTCATAGAAAGCTTTCTTCTGGTTTCTCTGAGGTTATTTCCTTTTCAGCATATTCTAAAAAGCGTTTTCAATTGTCCTTTCTCAGATTCCAGAGAAACAGTGATTTCAAACTTCTAAATCCCAGGGAATATTTAAGTCTATGAGTTGAATACAAACATCACAAAAGAGTTGCACATAAAGCTTCTCTCCAATTTTCTATGGTTGACGTTTCCTTGCTCGACACCGGCCTCCAGTTGCCACTTACTATACCTTCACAGAACCCTCAAAACCGACTTTCATACTTGGATATGTAGAGTAAGCTATAATGCTGTGAAAGCTGACGAGTTGATGGATGCAGCACACCAACATGGCACATGTATACATATGTAACCTGCACGTTATGCACATGCACCCTAGAACTTAAAATATAAAAAAAATAAATAAATAAATAAATAAATAAATAAAAAAGAAGAAAAGAATGGATATGTCAGAGAGGAGTTTCTTCGAGTGATTCTTTCTGTTATTTTATTTGACGACATTTCACTTCTTGCCATAGTCTTCAATGTGCTCTGAATATCATTCTTTTGGTTTTACATGAACAGTGTTCCAACTGTGTCTTATGAGAAGAAAGTTATAACTTCCTGAGTGGAATACACACATAACCAAACAGGTTCACAGAAAGTTTCTCTCCAGTTTTTATCTGAGTATATTTCCTATTTCACCATAGACCTGAATGTGATTCCAAATATCCCTTCGCGGATCCATCCACGAGTGAGTTTCCCAGCCGCACAATGTAAAGAAAGCTTCATCTATGTGAGATGAGTAAACACAGCAAAAAGCAGATTCACAGAAACCTTCTTTCCAGTTTTTATCTGAAGAGATTCACTTTTTTCACCACAGTCCTCAATGTGCTCCCGAAGGTCCCTTCCTGGATCTGTCCATGACAGTTTCCAAGCTGCATAATGTAACGAAAGCTTAATCTATGTCAGATGATTACATATATCACAGAGTAGTTTCCGAGAACCTTCTTTCCAGTTTTTGTCTCAGGCTATTTCCCTTTTCACCATCGTCATCAACATGCTCCCGAATATCACTTGATACGATTTCTCCAAAGGGGTTTCCCCGATGCTGTATGAGAAGAGAGCTATAACATTGTGAATGGAATGCACACGTCACAAAGCAGTTCCTCGGAAAGCCCCTCTCCAGCTTCGGTATAAACATATTTCCTTTTTCACGGTAAACCTCAAAGTGCTCCCAAATATCCCATCACACAGTAAACATACACAGGGTTATAAAACTGCTCAATGAAAAGAGGCTTAACTGAGTGAGAGGAATTAAGAAGACACAGAGCAGTTTCACAGAAAGCTACCTTTCGGATTTTACCTGAGGATACTTCTCTCTCCATATTCTAGGTATCGTTCCCAAAGGTCCTTCCTCAGATTTCACAAAAACAGTGATTTCAAGCTGTTCTATCCAAAAAACGGTTTAACTCAATGAGATGAATACACACATCGCAAAGCAGTTACTCAGAGGGTTTCTCTGCAGGTTTCATCAGAGGACGTTTACTTACTCACAAGCCTCCGTGTGTCATTAAATATCCCTTCACAGATTCTCCAAAGACAGAGTTTTGAAACTGCGCAACATAGAGTAAGCATTAACTCTGCGAAGTGACTGCACATATCAGAGAGTAGATTCTTGGAAGGCTTCTTCTTCGACTTTATTTCAGTATATTTCACTATTCGCCATAGTCCTCAATGCACTCTGAAATATCACTTTTTTGGTTTCACAGGAACAGTGTTCAAACACTGCATTGTGAGAAAAGAGGTATAACTCCCTCAGTGGAATGCATACATCATGAAGTCGTTTCTCAGAAAGCTTCTCTCAACTTTTTATCTGAAGATATCTCCTCTTTCACCGTAGGCCTAAATGTGCTCCCAAATGTTCCTTCGCGGATCCATGCATGATGGAGTTTCCAAACTGTGTAATATAAGAAAAGTTTTAACGATGCGAGATGAATAAATACATCTAACACAAAGAAGTTTCACAGAAATCTTCTCTCCAGTTTTTGTCTGAGGATATTTCCTTTTTCACCATAGCCATCCCTATACTCCCAAATGTGTTTTGGTAGCTCTTTCTCCAAAAGGGATTCTGGAATCCTCAAGGAGACGAAAGGTGAGTGGAATGCACACGTCATTCTTTGAGTGTAAGGCACAGGTCATTCTGTGAGTGGAATTCTGTAAGTGAAATGCACACGTCACAAAGCGGCTCCTCAGAAAGCTTCTCTCCAGTTTCTATCTGAAGACGTTTACTTTCTCACTGTAAGCTTTAAAACACTCCTGAATATCCCTTCACAGAGGAAACAAAAACAGTGTTATGATCCTGCTCAATGAAAAGAGAAGGTTAACTGTGTGAGCAGAATTCATGTGACACAGAGCAGTTTCACAGAATTCTTCCTTCTGGTTTCTCTCTGAGGTTATTTTTCTTTCAGGATATTCTAAAGAGCGTTTCCAAATGTCCTTTCTCAGATTCCACAGAAACAGTCATTTCAAGCTACTCAATCCAAAGAATGATATAACTCTATGAGTACAAACTTCACAAAAGGGTTGAAAAGAAAGTTTCTCTCAATATTCGATGGAAGACATTTCCTTGCTCCACACAGGCCTCCGATTGCCACTTCCTATCACTTCGAAGAACCCTCAAAGGCTGACTGTCAAACTGGGAAATGTAGAGTAACTTTAACCCTGTATCAAAATGGACATGTCCGAGAAAAATTTCTTCAAGTGCTTCTTTCTGTTTTTTATTGGACATTTCAATTTTGCCATAGTGTTCAATGTGCTCCAAATATCACTCTTTTGGTTTTACAGGAACAGTGTTCAAATTTTGCCTTATGAAAAGAAAGGCATAACTCCCTGGGTGGAATGCACACATCACCAAGCAGTTTCTCTGAAAGTTTCTCTCCCGTTTTGATCTGACTATATTTCCTATTTTACCATAGGCCCAAATGTGATCCCAAATATCCCTTTGCGGATCCATCGATGAGGGAGTTTCCAAGCTGTGTAATGCAAGGAAAGCTTCATCTATGTGAGATGAATAAACACAACTAAAAGCAGATTCCCAGAAAGCTCATTTAGAGTTTTTATCTGAAGAGATTTCCTTTTTCACCACAGTCCTGAATGTGCTTCTGAAGGTCCCTTCTTGGATCCGTCCATCACAGTTTCCAAGTTGTGTAATGTAACAAAAGCTTTATCAATGCAAGATGATTACACATATCAAAGAATAGTTTCCCAGAAAGCTTCTTTCCAGTTTTTCTCTGAGGCTATTTTTTTTTCACCATCTGCATCAACATGGTCCCGAATATCACTTGGTACCTGTTATTCCAAAAGGGTTTCTCTGATGCTGTATAAGAAGAGAGGTATAACATTCTGACTGGAATGCATATGAGACAAAGCAGTTCCTCGGAAAGCTTCTCTCCAGTTTCGGTCTGAACTTATTTCCATTTTTACAGTAAGCCTCAAAGTGCTCACGAATATCGCATCACACGCAAAACATACCAGGGTTATAAAACTGCTCAATGAAAAGAGAGGCTTAATTGAGTGAGAGGAATTAAGATGACACAGAGCAGATTCACAGAAAGCTACCTTTTGGATTTTACCTGAGGATACTTCTTTCTCCATATTCTATGTATCATTCTCAAAGGTCCTTCCTCAGATTTCACAAAAACAGTGATTTCAGGCTGTTCAATCCAAAGAACGGTTTAATTCTATGAGACGAAAACACATATCACAAAGCCGTTGCTCAGAAAGTTTCTCTGCAGGATTCATCGGAAGGCGTTTCCTTGCTCACCACAAGCCTCCGGGTGTCACTAAATATCCCTTAGCAGATACTTCAAAGACAGAGTTTTGAAACTGGGTAACTTAGAGTAAGCATTAACTCTGTGAATTGAATGCACATGTCAGAGAGCAGATTCTTGGAACGCTTCTTCCTCGATTTTATTTCTGTATATTTCACTATTCGCCATAGTCCTCAATGCGCTCCAAAATATCACTTTTTCTGTTTCACAGGAACAGTGTTCAAACACTGCCTTGTGAGAAAAGAGGTATTATTACCTGAGTGGAATGCATACATCTCAAAGTCGTTTCTCAGAAAGCTTCTCTCCTCTTTTTATCTGAAGATATCTCCTCTTTCACCATGGGCTTGAATGTACTCCCGAATGTCCCTTCGCAGATCTCTGCATGATGGAGTTTTGAAACTTAGCATTAAAAAAAAAGTTTTAACTATGCGAGGTGAATAAATATATCTAACAAAAAGCAGATTCACAGAAATATTCTTTCCAGTTTTTGTCTGAGGATATTTCCTATTTCACCATAGCCATCCCTATACTCCCAAATGTCTCTTGGGAGCTTTTTCTCCAAAAGCATTTCCGGAAACCTCTAGGAGAAGAAAGGTGAGTGGAATACACACGTCATTTTGTGAGTGGAATGCACACATCATTCTGTGAGTGGAATTCTGTGAGTGGAATGCACACATCACAAAGCAGCTCCTTAGAAAGCCTCTCTCCAGTTTCTATCGGAAGATGCTTCCTTTCTCACCATAAGCCTCAAAGTGCTCCTGAATATCCCTTCACAAGCTAAACAAAAACAGTGTTATGATACTACTCAATAAAAAGAGTAGCTTAACTGTGTGAGTGGAATTCACGAGACACAGAGCAGTTTCACAGAAAGCTTCCTTCTGCTTTCTCTATGAGGTTATTTCTTTTTCAGGATATTCTAAAGAGCGTTTCCAAATGTCCTTTCTCAGATTCCACAGAAACAGTGGTTTCAAACTACTCAATCCAAAGAATGATTTAACTCAATGAGATGAACATAAACATCACAAAAGTGTTGTGCAGAAAGCTTCTCTCAAATACTCGAGGGAAGACATTTCCTTGCTCGACACAGGCCTCCGGTTGCCACTTACTGTCCCTTCCCAGAACCCTCAAAGACCGACTTTCAAACTGGGAAATGTAGAGTAAGCTTTAACCCTGTGTAAAAATGGACATATTATAGAGCAGTTTCTTCGAGTGCTTCTTTTGTTTTTTATTGGACGTTTGAATTTTTCCATAGTCTTCAATGTACACTGAATATCACTCTTTTGGTTTTACAGGAATAGTGTTGAAATTGTGCCTTACGAGAAGAAAGTTATAACTCCCTGAGTGGAATGCACACGTCACCAAGCAGTTTCTCAGAAAGCTTCTCTCCCGTTTTGATCTGACTATATTTCCTATTTCAGTATAGGCCCGAATGTGATCCCAAATATGCCTTTGTGGATCCATCCCCGAGGGAGTTTCATAGCTGTGTAATGTAAAGGAAGCTTCCTCTATGTGACATGAATAAACATAGCAAAAAGCAGATTCACAGAAAGCTTCTTTCCCGTTGTTATCTGAAGATATTTCAATTTTCACCATAGTCCTCAAAGTGCTCCCGAAAGTCCATTCGTGGATCTGTCCATGACAGTTTTCAAGTTGGGTAATGTAAAAAAACCTTTATCTATGCAAGATGATTACACTTATCACAGAGTAGTTTCCTAGAAAGTTTCTTTCCAGTTTTTCTCTGAGGCTATTTCCCTTTTCACCATCGGCATCAACATTCTCCCGAATATCACTTGGTACCTGTTCCTCCGGAAGAGTTTCCCCGATGCTGTATGAGAAGACAGTTATAACACTCTGACTGGAATGCACATGAGATAAAGCAGTTCCTTGGAAGGCTTCTCTTCAGTTTTGGTCTGAACATATTTCCTTTTTCACATTAACCTTCAAAGTGCTCCCGAATATCCCAACACACGCTAAACATACAGAGGGTTAGAAAACTGCTCAATGAAAAGAGAGGCTTAACTGAGTGAGAGCCTTTACGAAAACAGAGAGCAGTTTCACAGAAAGCTTCTTTTTGGATTTTCCCTGAGGATATTTCTTTCTCCACGTTCTAAGTATCGTTTGCAAATATCCTTCCTCAGATTCCACAAAAACAGTCATTTCAAGCTGTTCAATTCAAAGAACAGTTTAACTCTATGAGACAAATACACACATCAGAAAGCAGCTGGTCAGAAAATTTCTGTGCAGGTTTCATCAGAAGACGTTTCCTTGCTCACCACAAACCTCTGGGCGTCACTACATATTCCTTCACAGATCCTTCAAAGACAGAGTTTCGAAACTGGACAACATACAGGAAGCATTAACTCTGTGAAGTGAATGCACATATCAGAGAGCACATTCCTGGAACGCTGCTTCCTCGATATTATTTCAGTATATTTCACTATTGCCCATAGTCCTCAATGCGCTCCGAAATATCACTTTTTTGTTTCTCAGGAACAGTGTTCAAACACTGCTTTGAAGGAAGGAAGCACTCGAAGAAACACCTCTCTGACACGTGCAAATTTAAACAGGGTGAAAGCTCACTCAACATTTCCCAGTTTTAAACTCAGTCTTTGGGGGTTCTGAGAAGAAAGTTGTAACTCCCTGAATGGAATGCACATGTGACCAAGCAGTTTCTCAGAAAGCTTCTCTCCATTTTGATCTCACTATGTTTCATATTTCACGATAGGCCCGAATGTGATCCTAAGTATCCCTTCGTGGATCCATCCACGAGGCAGTTTCCAACCTGTGTAATGTAAAGAAAGCTTCATCTGTGGGAGATGAATAAACATAGCAAAAAGCAGATTCACAGAAAGCTTCTTTCCTGCTTTTATCTGAAGATATTTCATTTTTCACCATAGTCCTGAATGTGCTCCCGAAGGTCCCTTCATGGATCCGTCCATGACAGTTTCCAAGCTGGGTAATGTGAAGAAAGCATTATCTCTGTGAGATGATTGCACATATCACAGATTAGTTTAATTGAAAGCTTTTTCCAGTTGTATTCTGAGGCTACTTCCCTCTTTGCAATGGGCATCAAAATGCTCCTGAATATCACTTGGTACCTGTTTCTCCGAAATGGTTTCCCCGACGCTGAATGAGAAGATAGGTTTAACACGGTGAGTGGAATGCACACGTCACAAGGCAGTTCCTCGGAAAGCTTCTCTTCAGTTTTGGTTGGAACATATTTCTTTCTTCACCATAATCCTCAAAGTGCTCCCGAATATCCCGTCACATGCTAAGCATAGACAGAGTTTGAAAACTGAACAATGAAAAGAGGGTCTTAACTGAGTGAGAGCCATTAAGACGACACAGAGCAGTTTCACAGAAAGCTTCCTTCTGGGTTTTACCTGATGATATTTCTTTCTCCATGTTATAATGATCGTTCCCAAATGTCCTTCCTCAGATTCCACAAAAAGAGTGATTTCAACCTGTTCAGTCCAAAGAATGGATTGCCTCTATGAGAGGAATATGCACATTGCAAAGCAGTTGCTCAGAAAGTTTCTCTGCAGTTTTCACCGGAAGTCATTTCCTTGCTCATCACAAGCCTGCGGGCATCAATAAATATCCCTTCACAGATCCTTCAAGGACAGAGTTTCAAAACTGGGCAGCATAGAGTAAGCATTAACTCTGTGAAGTGAATGCACATATAAGAGAACAGATTCTTGGAACCTTTCTTCATTGATTTTATTTCAGTATATTTCACTATTCGCTGTGGTACTCAATGCACTCCGAAATATCACTTTTTCGGTTTCACAGGAACAGTGTTCAAACACTGCCTTGTTAGAAAAGAGGTATAATTCCCTGAGTGGAATGCATACATCACAAAGTCATTTCTCAGAAAGCTTCTCTCCACTTTTTATCTGAAGATGTCTTCTTTTTCACCATGGGCCTGAATGTGCTCCCGAATGTCCCTACATGGATCCGTGCATGTCGGAGTTTCCAAACAGCGTATTATAAGACAAGTTTTAACTATGCGAGATGAATAAATATATCTAACACAAAACATTTTCACTGAAATCTTCTCTTCAGTTTTTTGTCTGAGGATATTTCCTTTTTCACCATAGCCATCCCTATACACTCGAATGTCTCTTGATAGCTTTTTTTCCAAAAGGAATTCCGGAATCCTCTAAGAGAAGAAAGGTGAGTGGAATGCACACGTTATTCTGTGAGTGGAATGCACACGTCATTCTGTGAGTGGAATTTTGTGAGTGGAATGCACACGTCACAAAGCATCTCCTCAGAAAGCTTCTCTCCAGTTTTTATTTGAAGACGATGCCTTTCTCACCGTAAGCCTCAAAACATTCCTGTATATCCCTTCGCAGACTAAACAAAACCAGTGTGATGATACTGCTCAATGAAAAGAGGAGCTTAACTGTCTGAGCAGAATTCACGTGACACAGAGCAGTTTCACAGAAAGCTTCCTTCTGCTTTCTCTCTGAGGTTATTTCTTTCTCAGGATATTCTAAAAAGCGTTTCCAAAGGTCCTTTCTTAGATTCCACAGAAACAGTGATTTCAAACTACTCAATCCAAAGAATGATTTAACTCTATCAGATGAGTACAAACTTCACAAAAGAGTTGCGCAGAAAGCTTCTGTCAAATATTCGATGGAAGACATTTCCTTGCTCAACATGGCCCTCCGGTTGCCACTTACCATCCCTTCGCAGAACCCTCAAAGACCAACTTTCAAATTGGGAAATGTAGAGTAAGATTTTTCCCAGTGCAAAAATGGCCATGTTAGAGAGCAGTTTCTTCGAGTGCTTCTTTCTGTTTTTTATTGGACTTTTCAATTTTGCTGTAGACTTCAAAGTGGTCCGAATATCACTCTTTGGTTTTACAGGAACAGTGTTCGAACTGTGCCTTATGAGAAGAACGTTATAACTCCCTGAGAGCAATGCACCCGTCACCAAGCAGTTTCACAGAAAGCTTTGCTCCCGTTTTGATCTGAGTATATTTCCTATTTCACTGTAGGCCTGAATGTGATCCCAAATATCGCTTCATGGTTCCATCGATGAGGGAGTTTCCAAGCTGTGCAATGTAAAGAATGCTTCATCTATGTGAGATGAATAAACATAGCAAAAAGCAGATTCACAGAAAGCTTCTTTCTCGTTCTGATCTGAAGATATTTCCTTTTTCAGCACAGTCCTTAAAGTGCTCCTGAAGGTCCCTTCATGGATCCGTTCATGACAGTTTCCAAGCTGTGTAATGTAAAGAAGACATTATCTATGTGAGGTGATTACACATATCACAGCCGTCCCTATACTCCCGAATGTCTCCTGGTAGCTTTTTCTCCGGAAGGGTTTCCGGAATCCTCTATGAGAGGAAGGGTATATTTTGGTGAGTGGAACACACACGCCACAAAGCAGTTCCTCAGAAACCTTACCTCCAGTTTCAATCTAAAGACGTTTCCTTTGTCACTGTAACCTCAAAGCAATCCAGATTATCCCTTCGCAGACTAAACAAAAACAGTGTTCTGATACTGCTCTATGAAAGGGAAGCTTAACTGTGTGAGCAGAATTCAGGTGACACAGAGCAGTTTCACAGAATGCTTCCTTCTGGTTTCCATCTGGGGTTATTCCTTTTTCAGTATATTCTAAAGAGCTTTTCCAAATGTCCTTTCTCAAATTCCACAGAAACAGTGATTTCAAACTGCTCAATCAAAACAATGTTTTAACTCTATGAGATGAATACATACAACTCAAATGAGATGCACAGAAATATTCTCTCCGATATTCGATGGAAGACATTTCCTTGCCCAACACAGGCCTCTGGTTGCCACTTAATATTCCTTTGCAGAACCCTCAAGACTGACATTCAAACTGGGTAATGAAGAGTAAGCTTTATCCTTGTGACAAGAATGGACATGTCAGAGAGCAGATTCTTCGAGTGCTTCTTTCTGTTTGTTATTGGACGACATTTCACTTTTTGTGATAGTCTTCAATGTGCTCCGAATATCACTCTTTTGGTTTGACAGGAACAGTGTTCAAACTGTGCCTTATGAGAAGAAAGTTATAACTCCCTGAGTGGAATGCACACATCACCAAGCAGTTTCTAAGAAAGCTTCTCTCCAGTTTTTATCTGACTATATTTGGTATTTCACCATAGGCCCGAACGTGATACCAAATATCCCTTCGCAGATCCATCCATGAGGGAGTTTCCAAGCTGCGTAATGAACAGAAAGCTTCATGTATAAACATAGCAAAAAGCAGATTCACAGAAACCTTCTTTCCAATTTTTATCTGAAGATATTTCCTTTTTCACCATAGTCCTGTATGTGCTCCAGATGGTCCCTTCCTGGATCCGTCCATGACAGTTTCCAAGCTGCATAATATAAAGAAAGCTTTACTTATGTGAGATGATTACACATATCACAGAGTAGTTTCCTAATAGTTGTGGTCTGAGGCTATTTCCCTTTTAATCATCAGCATCAACATGCTCCCGAATATCACTTGGTAACTGTTTCTCCAAAATGGTTTCACCTACGCTGTATGAGAAGTGACGTATAACACTGTGAATGGAATGCACACGTCACAAAGCAGTTTCTCAGAAATTTTCTCCCCAGTTTCAGTTTGAACATATTTCTTTTTCACCGTGAGCCTCAAAGTGCTCCCTAATATCCCATCACAAGCTAAATATACACAGGGATAGAAAACTGCTTAATGATGCGGGGTGCGGTGACTCAAGCCTGTAATCCCAGCACTTTGGAAGGCCGAGATGGGTGGATAACGAGGTCAGGAGATCGAGACAATCCTGGCTAACACAGTGAAACCCAGTCTCTACTAAATAATACAAAAGAAACCTAACCAGGCGAGGTGGCGGGTGCCTGTAATCCCAGCTACTCCGAAGGCTGATGCAGGAGAAAGGCGTAAATCCGGGAGGCGGAGCTTGCAGTGAGCTGAGATCTGGCCATTGCATTCCAGCCTGGGTGACAGAGCGAGACTCCGTCTCAAAAAAAAAAAAAAAAAAAAAAAGAAAACTGCTCAATGAAAAGAGAGGCTTACCTGAGTGGGAGGAATAAAGACAACACAGAGCAGTTACATAGAAAGCTTCCTTCTGGATTTTACCTGAGGATATTTCTTTCTCCATATTCTAAGGATCATTCCCAAATGTGCTTCCTCAGATGCCACAAAAACAGTAATTTCAAGCTGCTGAATACAATGAATGGTTTATCTCTGGGAGACGAATACACACATCACAAAGCAGATGTTCAGAAAGTTTCTCTGCAGGTTTCATCGGAAGATGATTCCTTGCTCATCACAAGTCTGTGGGCGTCACTAAGTATCCCTTCACAGATTCTTCAAAGACAAAGTTTCGAAACTGGGCAACATAGAGTAAGCATTAACGCTGTGAAGTGAATGGACATATCAGAGTGCAGATTCTTGGAACTCTTCTTCCTCGATTTTATTTCTGTATATTTTACTATTCACCATACTCCTCAATGTGCTCTGAAATATCACTTTTTTGGTTTCACAGGAACAGTGTTCAAACACTGCCTTTTGAGAAAAGAGGTATAACTCCCTGAGTGGAATGCATGCATCACAAAGAAGTTTCTCAGAGGGCTTCTATCCAGTTTTTTTCTGAAGATATCTCCTCTTTCACCATAGGCGTGAATGTGCTCTGGAATGTCCCTTCGCGGATCCGTGCATGACGGAGTTTCCAAACTGAGTAATAGAAGAAAAGTTTTAACTATGCGAGACGAATAAATACATCTAACACAAAGCAGATTCACATGCCCCGACCTGCAGGATAATCGAACAGATCCTGGAAGGGGGAATGGGAATGGAGGAGACAAGAAAACACGAGAAATGGAGACAAGACAAATAGCCTGATCAAGTCTCGTTTAATGGTGGCAGTGCAATGCCTTATATAGGCTTGTAGAGGAAGAGTTTGGGCCAGGGCGGTGACGGGGGGCCGAGTTTTCTCATATTACAATCACGCATCTGCTGTGGGTTTGTAATTTTCCCGGGCGTGGGATCGTGCCTGCACCATAGGCTGCATATATTCCTGGGTGGGAAAATGTTTGCACGCATGTGGGAAAGGTTGGCGCACACGGGAAAAGTTTAGACGCGAGCGGGAAAAGCTTTAGGCGCGCGCGGGAAAAGCTTTAGGTGCGCACGGGAAGGGTTTGTAATGAAGAACCCGGAAGTGTGTCATCTTGACTCCGCTTTGCGGAGATCAGGCAACAGAGGTCGGCTAATTCCGGGCCTCATGGCTCCGGACAGGTCTCCCTTTTTTATATACAACAGTGGCTAGAATATTATCCCTCGGGAACTGCGCCTGTCTTAGGTTGGAGTAATACATCACATCACTGGTACCCATCATCGGATTAGGCAGTAGCTTATGACGGCCCTCCTGTCTTAGATTAGTGAGAGATGATATTCTCTTACCCGTCATTGGCTGTCCAGTTCAGCACATAGGGAAGGTGGTCATCATGTGTGTGAGTATGAACCACCATGATCTTCTTGTTCTAGGCGATGATAATTGTCCTGTATAGGCTTCGCTTGGATAGCCTCGATGTGTTGCTTAAGGAATGGCATGAGCTTATTAAAGACCAAAGGTCCTACAGAGAGTAAGAGCAATAGGCAAAGCAGGGGGCTCAGGAATGGCATAAGATAGGGAAGGAGTCCATGGAACCCAGTCCAAAATGGGTTATCGATTATTTCTTTTCATCGTTTTTCTAGGTCTTCTTGTAGACACCTAATTTTATCTCTGATGATCCCAGATTTTTTGACATAGAAACAGCAGTTCTCCTGTAAAGCCAAGCAGATGCCTCCCTGTTCTGCAGTTAGTAAATCTAGGCCTCTTCTATTTTGGAGCACTACTTCTGCCAGAGAATCTACCTGATCTTGTAAATCTTGTATAGTACTTGAAATGGCCTGCATATCTGAGATCAATTGACGAGACAATTTGGTGTGTTGAGTAACAGAAACCCCTAGGCCTGTAGCCCCAGTTGCTACGCCAGTAGTTATGCCTAATCCTGCAAGTAAGGTGATAAATTGTATTGCCCTTTTGTTTCTTCCTAAAAAGTGATCTATAGCTGGGATAGGTACAGGTTCATCTCCAGGGATAATGTCTATGTCTGGCAAAAGTGTGGCTAAGACACAGCATCCTGTCCCGTTAGTAGGTAAATAGGTATAAGCCCTATTATTGTCACATATAAAAACTGAGCTGTTTGGGGCACACAACAATTGGGAAATATTTGCTATGGTGGAACAATTATTGAATTCATTGAATCCTACATCGAGGTCATAAGTGTTATTAAAGGGAGGGGAGTAAATGCAAGAGGAACTAGGAAATTCTAAAGGTTGTACTTTAAGGGGAGGGATTATGGTGCAAGAGGCATTGGATGTATAATTTAAGTCATTGCTGGGTATGGCAAGGGGAACGGGATCTCCTGATTGCAGACACAGCCAGCAGTCATTAGCTAGACTAGAGTTGGAATTGTTAAGCAGATTATGAGTAGCAGTGAGGAGGTCAAAGGTCTGGGCATCAATTTTCTCTTTCGCTCGGGCTTTGGGCAAGGCCAAGGGGTGGTAGTGAATTTCTGGGTGCAGGGACCTTTGCACCTCTTCAAGTTTTTTGTATACCCTAATTTCTCGGACCTTGTCTTGTGGTCCTCTCCGTCAGAGATATGAAGAGGGGGGTGAATATTCCAGCAGACAGGCTGTCCTATAATTCCACTACACCCAGCTGATATAAGATTATTGGTATTTCCTACATCTGTAGGGACACTGCTGGCCCCTATAGTGGTGGTTCTAGATCTTGTTAAGATAGCAGTATAGTATGTTTTACCGCCAGAGGTACATTCTAGATAAGTAGTGTAGCAGGAACTATGCATAGCAGTCTCAAATGTGTCACAAGGGCAGGTTGTGGTATCCCCTCTGCTAAATAATCTTGGGGTTGACACACACCTCCACTTAAGAGAGTCACTAGACAGCTATGCTGTGTAAGCAGAGCAGGACACAGCTGAGATGTACGTATTTGGAAGGGAGGTCACATATCCCCCCAAACAATCACAGGGCTTACCGTATCATTGTCGTATATATTTACGGGCCTCATGGGGATTACCAAAGCCGGCATATACCTGGAGTGCTTGGCAAATCAGCACCATGGTCCAGAGGGTCTTGTAGCTGAAGTTCATCTCTGCAATAGAGGAAAAGGGTACTCTCAGGGAGAAAATTACTCCCTAGATTGGCTATTGTTAGGTACCTGTCTTACCAGTCGCTCTGGTAGCCATCTGGCTGCATCATTAGTTTGAGAAAAAACACAAACTGAGCCTCTTGTCCAGATTAACACGGGTTCTGGGCCATGCCATGTGTTGTCTGATGGGTCTTTCCACATAACCATGGCAAATTGTTTTTTTGATTCAGAATGCCAAAATCGATCGGCTGCTGATCTGTTCAGGTTATACAAATTTAAAAAATGTAAAATAAAAAGTGTGTGATTAAGTATGTTTCTACGGGTGCCCTTAGTATGATACCATTCTCACTTTTTTATTTTGTCAATGGTGGTTTTTAAGGATAAGTGTGCTCTTTCAACTATTCCTTGTCCTTGAGGATTATATGGAATTCCAGTAATGTGTTTTATTTTTAATTTAAGACTGAAGTCTTGAAAGGCTTTGGATGTATAGCCAGGACCATTGTCTGTTTTTAGTTGTTTAGGCTTTCCAACTATGGAAAAACAGTGTAGTAAATGAGCTATGACATGTTTGATAGCTTCTCCTGTTTGTAAGGTGGCTAGTATAAATCCACTAAATGTATCTATACATACACGGAAGTATTTTAAGTTACCGAATTCTGAATAATGGGTGACATCCATTTGCCACATCATGTTGGGAACTAGTCCTCTTGGGTTAATTCCTAAGTGAGGGACTGACATGTATGTTATACAGGTCTGACATTGTTTAACTATCTGTCTTGCTTGTTCTCTAGTTATTTTAAACATCAATCTCAAAGTTTGAGCATTAAGATGGTGTAAGGCATGAATAGCCTGTGCTTGGGCTAGGTTTGTATTTGTAGCTATGGCTACCATCTGGGTTGCCATATCAGCCAGTTGGTTGCCCTGGGGTAGAGGTCTTGGCAGTCCTGAGTGAGCCCTGATGTGTCCAAGAAAAAAGGCTGTTGTTCTGTCATGTATTAATTGTTGGCATTGTAAAAATAACTTGGCTGTGTCTGACACATGTTTCATTTGTGCTACAGTCTCAAGAAAAGGTATTGAGTGAGCTAAGTATGCACTGTCAGTATAAATATTAAGGGCCTGATCAGGGAAGGCTGACAACACCGCAATTAGGGCCTGCAATTCTACCAGCTGAGCCAAGGTATGGCTGGTTTTGAATTTAACAGTGGTATCAGCAAAGGTATATGCAGCAGTTCCTGTGGATGACCCATCAGTGAATACTAATAAGGCATTGTCTAAAGGTGTTTTACTGATGACATGAGGGAAGACAAAAGCAGGTAGTTTACAAAATTGGATAAGCTTATTTGGCGGGTAATGGTTATCTAATTTACCAGCATAAGAGGCGCAAGCAATTAGCCACATTTCGGTATTTTGCATCAACCAATGGATTTGTGGCTTAGAATACGGTTGTATGATTGTAAAAGGTTCAATTCCAAAATATTTTTTGCTATTGTCTCTCCCTAAAATGGTTAACTCTGCTACGGCATCATAATAGGGGAGTAATACCTTTTTGGGAGATTAAGGCAAATGGACCCACATAATAGGGTTATTTTGCCAGAATAAACCAGTAGGTGTTAGTGTTGTGTTAAATATTAAAAAGGTTAATGGCTGTGAATAGTCTATGTTAGTAACAAATTGTTCAGCAATGGCCGTCTCTACCCTATTAAGTGATAAAAGAGCTTCTTTTGATAACGACCTAAGGGACTTATGGTTGGGGTCACCTCTCAGGGTGTCGAATAAAGGTTTTAAGTCTCCCGTGGTGAGTTTTAAGTATGGCTGGAGCCAATTTATGTATCAAAGGAGCTTTTGGAAATCATTGAGGGTTTGTAGCTTAGCTTTATGGATAACTGCCTTTTGATTAGTAATTTTAGGTCCATTTATTTGAAAACCTAAATATGTGTAAGGGTCTTGTAGTTGTATTTTTTTCTGGAGCTATTTGTAACCCCACTGTGGTTAGTTTTTGTTTGAATTGAGCAAAACACTGAAACTTGTTCTCCTTCTTGTCCTGCTATAAGAATGTCATCCATATAGTGTATAATATACATTTGTTTTCATGTGTCTCTAACTGAGTGTATGGCTGTAGCCACATATTTTTGACACAAGGTGGGACAGATGGCCATAACTTGAGGTAACACTTCCCATTGGTATTGCTTCATTGATTCTCTAAAATTTATAGAGGGTAAGCTAAAGACGAATCGTTTTTGGTCAGTAGGATGAAGGGGAATTGTAAAAAAGCAATCCTTAAGGTCTATGATAATTTTAAAATATCTTTGAGGGATTGCAACCGGAGAAAGTAGCCCTGGATGTAAGACGCCCATAAGGACAATAGTAGCGTTTACTGCTCTCAAATCTTGTAAGAGTCTCCACTTTCCAGATTTCTTTTTTATGATAAATATGGGGGTGTTCAAAGCAGAGTTGCTTTCTGTAATGTGTCCTGCTTCTAATTGTTCCTGCACTAACTGTTGGGCAGTGGCAAGCTTCTCATTGGTTAGTGGCCATTGATCAACCCAAATGGGTTTATCTGACTTTTAAGTGATTTGGTCAGCACCTTTTTGGGGTGCAGGCATGTCAATGGCCACGGTTAAAAATTTCCAAGCCCCCTTTTATTCAATTTTCCTATGGCTGGTATTGGCTGTAAATGCCATCTTCTCTTCTTCCTAACCCTTTCTCAGGGTGGTAGCACTGAGCCAACATTTGTGACTATATCATTTGGGCTACACATCATGACCCTCATTTGGGAGAGAAGATCTCTAGCCCAAAGGTTACCAGGCAAATCAGGGATAACAAATGGCTTAAGGAGACTGGAATTACTTTCTTGATCTCTCCAGGTGAGACATTTGGAACTATGTCTAGGGTTATTACTTTGCCTGATTCCTCGTAAATTTGTTAAGGTCTCTGAAGTGGGCCAACTGGCGGGCCAATCTTGTTGTTTAATAATTGTTACATCGGCCCCTGTGTCTATCAGTCCTGTAAGCAACTTTCTGTCTAGCCATAAGGTGAGAGAGGGTTTTTGATTAGTAATGGGCTGTACCCAGTAGATGTCTGAGGATCCGAATCCTCTCTTTCCCCTTAGGGGCGATAGGACTTTATTAGCTGTTTTTAGCGATGGTAACAGGAGTAACTGCGTTATTCTATCCCCTTGAGGAATGATAATGATGTTGTCAGTAGCCTTGGCCATGATTTTGATTTCTCCTATATAATCACTATCAACTATTCCCAGAACGACCTGTAGGCCTTTCATGGTGATGCTGCTTCTCCCTAGGATTAATTCAAACATGTTTGAGGGTAGGGGTCCATATGCCCCAGTACCTAAGGCTTGGGGTCCCATTTCAGGGGTTAATACTGTGTGGGAGGTGGAACAGAGGTCCAATCTTGCACTTCCTGGGGTTGCTCTACTACGTTGTGAAACGGATTGTTGTTGGTTGGTACAAAACTGACCGCCCCATAAGCTTGTTTCGGGGCCTGGGACCGGTCCCTCAACCCGTTTCCCTGTTGAGGTGTTAGGGGATTTCCTTGATTGTCAGTTTTAGATTTACATTTGTTAGCCCGATGTTTTCCTCTTTTACACCTAGGGCAGAGGCCTGGAGCTTTTGCCTCTAAGGTCTTAGCTAGCTCTCCCTTACAATCCCTAGCGAAGTGTCCCATTTTTCCTCACTTGAAGCACCCCTTGCTATTCTTATTTTTACTAGTGAGGAAGTCTTTTATGGTTTGTCCACTAAAGGCAGCAGCCATAGCCAAGCCCTGTTGATATGAGGGCCCTATGTCTGAACAGAGGCGGATGTAGCCTCCTAAGTCTGTTTTCTTTCTATAAGGTCTGATTGCTGCCTGACAAGCCAGGTTAGCGTTTTCGTAAGCTAGCTGTTTTACATAATCCACCCCTACCTCGGCATTTCCAAGTATTCTACTGGCCATGGTTAAAAGTCTGTGTACAAAGTCTGCAAAGGGCTCATCAGGCCCCTGTTTGACTCCCGTGAGTGAGGCTCCTGGATCCCCTTCAACAGGAAGGTTTCTCCAGGCTTTGATAGCCACTGCTTGGATTTGAGAAAACAGTCCGGGATCGTACTGCATCTGAGCATCGGTTTCTGTGTAGTTACCCAAGCCAGTTAGCATATCAAAATCCCAACCATTTCCGGCTTGTTGGTTTATCTTGGCCACATCTCTACAATTCTCATAAAATTCTGACTTCCAAAGCAGATGGTCGCCTCTGGAAAGAACTGCTCTAACTAAGTTATTGCAATCTATGGGAGTGAGCCAATTTTCGGCCACAGATTTGACTATGGCCAGGGTGTACGGGGCAGTAGCTCCGTATTGCGAGACAGCGGTTTTTAGTTCTTTTATTACAGTAAATTCAAGCCCATTATGGTGTCTCCAGGCTCGGCCCTGCACATCTGTAGTTTCAGTTACTGGAAAAACGTCTCAAGGAGAGGAATCCTCCCTATCCCTACTACCAAGCGACCTTCCTTTTGGGACATGCCGTCTGGGTCTCTGAGGGTGAGAGTGTTTCTCTACTCCTTTAGGGTATTGAACGCTCTCACTTCCTGTCCTTAGTTTTTGCAATCTGGTGATTAAAGACTGATGTAGTTCTTCAAGCTTTATTTGCTCCTCAAGTTGTGCGATCTTTTCTCTAAGCTCCTCTTTTGGGTCTATTACTGCCATAACTGCAGGAGCAGAAGCCTCATTATAGGGAGGAGGATAAGTAAGAGTTTGTGGCCAGTCAGAATTATGATATTTTGCTGCCCCTTCCTCTAAATTATCCCAGTCTACTTCTGAAGGGTTAAGGTTATTTTTACTTTTGTTTTCATTAGTTGTAGGTAAAACTGGGTATTTTATAGCCTTTTCCTTATTTGATGTTTCTATATTTATTATTGAGGGGAGCCCAGCCTCTTCCTCGTCACTTTAAAACGATATAAGGTCTATTTCTTTGTTAGGTGTGGATTTTTCAAGGTCGGTTTGGGAGCTGCCTCTTAATATTTCCTCCGTCTGAGTAACCACCGCCATTATCTCAGGATCTTTTTATTTTTCCTTTTTATCTATTATATCTCTAATTAAGTTCCAATAGGAAAAGGCTGTCACCAGGACCTTCTATGGTCCAAAAGTACTATAATAACCTTGAAAACAATCTCCAATTCTACGCCACCTCTATATGTCAATAGTTCACTCTTGCGGAAACCAAGGGCAGGTATCCTTTACAAAATCAAAAAATTTAAACAAATCATTACTTTTAACCTTTACTCCTAGAGTTTTTAAAGCCTCTTTTAACTGTCCTACATACATTTGATGCTGGCTTAATTCTTGTCCCATAATCAGACACTGTTACTTAACTCTGGTTCCAACATGGCAGGTTCCCGCAACATCCAGAGGAATTTATTCCATTTTCACTTTTGGCCGACTTTAGTGCCTTCTTCCTCACTTTTTTCACGGTGTCCAGGTCCCTGTTTGGGCACCAGATGTCCCGACCTTCAGGACAGTCGAATGGACCCTGGAAGGGGGAGTGGGAATGGAGGAGACAAAAAAACACGAGAAATGGAGACAAGACAAATAGGCTCATCAAGTCTCGTTTAATGGTGGCAGTACAATGCCTTATATAGGCTGGCAGAGGAAGAGGTTGGGCCAGGGCGGTGATGGAGGGCCGGGTTTTCACAAATTACAATCACGCAAGCGCCGTGGGTTTGTAATTTTCCCGGGCGCAGGATCGCGCCTGTGCCATAGGCTGCATGTCTTCTTGGGCGGGAAAATGTTTGAGTGCACACAGGAAAGGTTGGCGCGTGTGGGAAAAGTTTAGGCATGGGGAAAAGATTTAGGCGTGCACAGGAAAGGTTTTAACTCTATGAGATGAGCTCAAACTTCACAAAAGTGTTGCGCACAAAGCTTCTCTCAATTATTCCATGGAAGACATTTCCTTGCTCGACACAGGCCTCTGGTTTCCACTTACTATCCCTCACAGAACCCTCAAAACCGACTTTCAAACTGGGAAATGCAGAGTAAGCTTTAACCCTGTGAAAAGAATGGACATTTAAGACAGCAATTTCTTCGAGTGCTTCTTTCTGTTTTTTATTGGACGATATTTCATTTTTTGCCATAGTCTTCAATGTGCTTCGAATATCTCTCTTTTGGTTTTCCAGGAACTGTGTTGAAAATCTGGCTTATGAGAAGGAAGTTACAACTCCCTGAGTGGAATGCACGCATCAACAAGCAGTTTCTCAGAAAGCTTCTCTCCAATATTTATCTGACTATATTTCCTATTTCACCATAGGCCCAAATATGATCCCAAATATCCCTTCGCACATCCATCCAAGAGGGAGTTTCCAAGCTGCATAATGTAAAGAAAGCTTTACCTCTGTGAGATGAATAAACATAGCAAAAAGCAAAATCACAGAAACATTCTTTATAGTTTTTATCTGAAGAGATTTCCTTTTTCACCACTGTCCTGAATGTGCTCCCAAAGGTCCCTTCCTATCTATGCGAGTTGATTACACATATCAAATAGTAGTTTCCTAGAAAGCTTTTTCCAGTATTATTCTGAGGCTATTTCTTTTTTCACCATCGGCATGAAAATGCTCCCGAATACCACTTGGTACCTGTTTCTCCGAAAGAGTTCCTCCGACACTGTATGAGAAGATAGGTATACGACTGTGAGTGGAATGAACACGTCACAAGGCAGTTTCTCGGAAAGTTTCTCTCCTGTTTTGGTCTGAACATATTCCTTTTTTCACTGTAATCCTCAAAGTGCTCCCGAATATCCCGTCACACACTAAGCATACACAGAATTAGAAAACTGCTCAATGAAAAGAGGGTCTTAACTGAGTGAGAGCCATTAAGATGACACAGAGCAGTTTCAAAGAAAGCTTCCTTCTGGATTTCAATTGAGGATACTTCTTTCTCCATGTTCTAATGATCATTCCCAAATGTCCTTCCTCAGATTCCACAAAAAATGTGATTTCAAGCTCTTCAATCTAAAGAACAGTTTAAGTCTATGAGAAGCATACACACATCGCAAAGAGGTTGCTCAGAAAGTTTCTCTGCAGGTTTCATTGGAAGAGGTTTCCTTGCTCACCACAAGCCTCCAGCTGTCACTAAATATGCCTTCATAGATTCTCCAGAGAGTTTCGAAACTGGACAAAATAGAGTAAGCATTAACTCTGAAGTGAATGCACATATCAGAGAGCAGATTCTTGGAACGCCTCATCCTCGATTTTATTTCAGTATATTTCACTATTCGCCATAGTCCTCAATGCGCTTTGAAATATCACCTTTTCAGTTTAACACAAACAGAGTTCAAACACCTCCTTGTTAGAAAAGAGGTATAACTCCCTGAGTGGAATGCATACATAACAAAGTCGTTTCTCAGAAAGCTTCTATACACTTTTTACCTGAAGATATCTTCTCTTTTACCATTGGCCTGAATGTGCTCCCGAATATCCCTTCACGGATGCATGCATGATGGAGTTTCCAAACTGCGTAATAAAAGAAAACTTTTAACTATGCGAGATGAATAAACATATCTAACACAAAGCAGTTTCACAGAAATCGTCTTTTCTATTTTTGTCTGAGGATATTTCCCTTTTCACCATAGCCATCCCTATACTCCCGAATGTCTTTTGGTAGCTTCTTCATCCAAAAGGCATTCTGGAATCCTCTAGGAGAAGACGGTGAGTGGAATGCACACGTCGTTCTGTGAATGGAATGCACACGTCATTCTGTGAATGGAATTCTGTGAGTGGAATGCACACATCACAAAGCAGCTCCTCAGAAAGCTTCTCTCCAGTTTCTGTCTGAAGAAGTTTCCTTTCTCACCATAAGCCTCACAATATTCCTTCACAGACTAAGCAAAAACAGTGTTATGATACTGCTCAATGAAAAGAGAAGCTTAACTGTGTGAGCAGAATTCACGTGACAAAGAGCAGTTTCACATAAAGCTTCCTTCTGGTTTCTTTCTGAGGTTATTACTTTTTCTGGATATTCAAAACAGCGTTTCCAAATGTCCTTTCTCAGATTTTGCAAAGTGATTTCAAACTAATCAACCCAAAGAATGATTTAACTCTATGAGATGAGCACAAACTTCACAAAAGTGTTACGCAGAAAGATTCTCTCAAATATTCGATGGAAGACATTTCCTTGTTTGTACAGGCCTCTGGTTGACCCTTACTATCCCTTCCCGGAACCCTCAAAGACCGACTTTCAAACTGGGAAATGTAGAGTAAGCTTTAACCCTGTGTAAAAATGCACATGTCAGGAAGCAGTTTCCTCGCGTGCTTCTTTCTGGTTTTTATTGGACGACATTTCAATTTTGCCGTAGTCTTCATTGTGCTCCGAATATCACTCTTTTGGTTTTACAGGAACAATGTTCAAACTGTGGTTAATGAGAAGCAAGTTATAACTACCTGAGTGGAAAGCACACTTCATCAAGCAGTTTCACAGTAAGCTTCTCTTCAGTTTTGATCTGACTATATTTCCTAATACACCATAGGCCGTAATATGATCCCAAATATCCCTTCGTGGATCCACTCAAGAGGGACTTTCCAAGCTGCATAATGTAAAGAAAGCTTCATCTCTGTGAGATGAA